>NC_060159.1:5305183-5340304 GCF_021292245.1 Micropterus dolomieu
ACCATTACATGTCTTTCAGCTGCTTGTGAAGAGTCTCCTACCCTTCTTCTCAACATTTTGTAAATCACAACAAGCAGGATTAACAGGTTTATCACCACTATTGTCAGTGCAGGGATCACAAATGCCAGTAGAGCTTGGGATTTATCCCAGTTGAGCCAGCAGACCCCAGCGTCTCGGATGTACGCATTTTGGGGTGCAGTTACAGCTATAGTTATGACAGCGATGATGAGAGGGCCCCCGTAGCCTAGAGAGAATCCAATAGCCAACATAGATGTTTTAGACAAACCCCCGTCGAAGACACTGACTGTGCGGTAGAACAACAGCAGAGCTGAGGCTAACATCCAGAAGAACAGGGCTAGGTAGAAAAAATGGATAAAAAATGTAGCCGCAGTGCATGCTGATTGGTTTACTGTCTTTGCATCTGAGATGGCGGCCCCAATAATGAACCAGATGTCAGCAATCAGGAGAGACACAGCGATGTTAACAATGGAAACATGACGCAAGTAAGATGTGGTGTTCCTTCTTATTTTTCTCCAGATGATAGCTTCAATAATGAGGCATATGACCAAGGAAGCCATAGATATGCCAACTCCAATGTAGGTAATGTAATCCAACACAATGTCATCTTTGCTGTAAGGTGACATAAGGATAGAGAACGAGGTCAGGTGGTTGCAGTTGCAGGTGACGTTGGTGTTGTTGGATACCAACACGCAGCCCCCATTGTCCCATCCCCCGAGACCACTGAAGAGGCTGAAGTTCCAGAAAACACACTGAGCGTTCCCCAGAGTATTGTTTATAATATCAAATGTGAACGAAACATTATCGACGGTACCACTGGACTGAACAATTACGACTCTCCCATTGATGACGTAGATGGATGAATTTCCTTTGTCTCTTGCAGGGAGCACGTTATCCATTGAGGCAAATGTTACCACAGTGATAAACTTACTTCTTCCAACAGACGGTATGTCTATCTCCACAGAGGAATCAAAGTCAGCCATAAAGGGGTTTGTAAATGTTGCTTTGTTCAAGAGAATTGAAGGTGTGTCAATATTGAAAGAGTCATTGGTAAGATAACTTGTTATATTCTCAAGGGACTGCAAAAATAATGAGCTGACACTTATTCTTTGTGTTGCTGTGATGTTGCTGGTGTCGTTGCCATTCAGAAAGCCCCATGATGCCTTTGAGCCATTTGTGGTTAGGACACCTGCAGTTAACAGGATGTTCTAAATTCAAAGGAAAGAAGATATTAGTATATATAATATTGTATTGAAATGTGCATATTGTGTAGCTCAGCAGACTAATTCACATACCTTCATTGAAGTTTCAGTTATTGAGATATTTGGTGATAATGACACATTGGCTACATTGTTGAGTATTTGAACAATGGCGTTAATGGTTCCAGGAGAGTCAACAACTTGCTCCGTCAAGTTGACAGTGGCAGAGCTGAGTTTTTCCAAGAATCTTGGAAACGAATTGTTATTCAAGTCCTACGAGAATTAAAAAAAAACAAGCAGCATTACACAGAATCTCAAAGATCAAATGAAAGTCACAAGGTGTGGGATTTGTATTCACTTAAGTAGAAAACAATTAAACAATAGTGATAAAATCTGATTCAATCTTTCATCTGTAAACTGTTCAATTGCAAAGACAAGCGCATTCAAGTTGCATTTGGGTATGACTAACTGAGTCTGCAGATGAGCATGATTCTCTCTGTAGGTGTTACCTGTTTAACAAACACCTGCACATGAGAAAAATTATAGGTTACTGTATGTCCTGCTCAGAGGCACAGGATCATTTCTACTGGCACAATGCTGATATTATCTGCATTTATATAAATCGATTCTGATTGTGAATTCGTTATTGAATAACCCCGAATATGATCACAGTCTCTTTTGATTCATTAGGCTCAATTTAAGGGAAATTGAAATGATGTATCATACATCATATATCATACTCATATCAAAGTCAACGCTCAGTTGTAGGCTTTCTGTTTATTTCCTCTTCTGATATCATTTTAACACTACTGCACACATTTTGTTTGCAAGTCACACCACTCGTCACCGATCAATCACTGTGTTCCATCAAATCAATCGATATTTTATTTTGCCGCAGCAGCATTCATTCTTTCATCAGCTGATTTTACTCGTGGAGCTGCAGGCTGCTTTTTATCAGATGCAGTAGGTGAGATGGCTGGATGTGCAGGCTTTATTTTCCTTTATCATACTGGAGACTTTAGTGCAGTGTATTGTACGACTACTTAGGCTATGTGTTTACTAGGGCTGACCCCGAATAGTCAAAGATTCGATGCTTCGTTGGGCAGAGCCTGATTTGACTGTGAATCTCACAGTCGAAGCTTCGCAGTGAAACAAGGATCATGCCATTTTGGCTATATGGGGGTGCTCAACGTCTGATTACACATAGAAATACCAGTTTTCTCCCAATAAGTTAATATACAGCCTATTACAATATACATTTCAACGTTTAATGCTGTAAATAAACATGTAAAAATGTTTTTAAAGTGTGCAAATACATCCAAAATTGTAATCCAACCCTGGCTCGTCAGGGCACATGTGTAAGTGTAGCGTGTATATGTGTAGGTGCAGGAGAGGAACACTTGCTGAAGAAACAGAACCTCAGCTTCACTGGTGTTGTGTGGAGTTTTCCGCACCTCGCGGGACTTTCGGATAATTTATCACCGTGGATGCATCACAAAAACAATATTTTAACGTTTTTAAATAGCTGGCTTCTTGAAATAGATCTGTGAGGAACCGCGACGTGCATGCAGTTGTCGGCAGCACAGCATGCACGCTAAACTCTACACAAGACCGATGAATGGCACGCGAGAGAGAGAGAAGTGTCAACAAAAAGCCTCAGTTTAGCTGGAAATTTGCAGTGTAAGTTGAATGAATAGAGACTGCAGCTCTGCAGCTTCTCAAGATCAGACTCTTCGACGCTCTCTGACTTTAATTGTATCCATTATAAAACCAGATGGGAGACATAAAAGAAAGAAAAATCTATCTAATAGGCTAAAAGATGAAAGTTGTGTGCATCTTTTTTGTTCAGACGTACAATGAACTCAGATATTAACTAGACAGTGAATCATAAAACAATTCAAATATAAGACTTTGCAGTGAGTTTAATGTTATCTGACATGTATCAGTCCGATCAGCTGCACCGTCAAATCGATATAACCGCTACCCGATAAGGGGGCGTGTCGGTCAGTAAAAGACTTCCGTGAAGGATGCACTGGTGTGTCCTCGCTCATAGTTCCACAGAGATTGCTCCCTTGTCCTCGCTCCTTGGAGCGCAAATAACAGCTTTAGGATGGTCTGCAAAATAGCAAAGCAGAACAACTTCCGGTTCAAGTGAGGATTTAGGAGCAAGGAAATGACAAATAAGAGACTTGAGAGGCACCCACAATGTTCAAATGAGGCTAAATACATTCTTATAATGAGGACTGCAGTATCAGCTGGTGGAGTTGAAGTGAGCTTCCCTAATGACCAATCATTTGAGCTCCTCTCATCCCCTTTAAAATCAGTAGATTAAATGGAGCAGGACAGATGTTAAGGTATCGTTAAAGGAAAAAGCTGACCTACATAAAGCATAGACCAGTCCCAAAAAACAAATATACATCACCCCAAATTACCCCCAATCACCCTAATTAATATTAGAGACACCACAAGTCAGTCCAAAGGATTGTTATCCTGGCATATTTTAATGGATCGGTATTCATTAAAATAAATCTGATCTAATATTCATTTATTCTAGTTATTCTCGCTATGTACAGTATATTAAAATTATTTTTAAAGGAATTTAGTTTTATCTTATCAGTATCAGCAGATACTTTACATGAAAGGAATCTGATCAGGCCAAGAACACACTCTCACTTCCTCTTAAGTGATTCTGTCTCCAAAATAAAAGCGCAAGAACTTTTTTGCAGCAATGCTTTATGACAAGGTTATTAAGAGCTTTTACTTTGAAGAGTTCTGAGCGACATTTAAAAGAGTCTCTGGCTTGCTTGACACACCTCTGAAAAAGCCGTCAGTAAATGTGTGATCCCCTGAATTTCCTCAGGGAAATGAAAATAAGCGTCTATAGTTTTATGAATGCTGATCAAACGCCGGGACGCACACACACACTGCAGCACATGCTTTATTATGAGCATGTGCAAAAGTGCCCTTATAATCAATTTGTTAAACAAGGGAGAAAAAAATATCTACAGTTAGTTGGAATCAATCTTACAACCTTCCAAACGGGTCCCGCACAGCACCGACTGAGCTAAACATCCACACAAGTATCCCAGGATTTGAAATAATTTGACTTTGTTCTAGCCCGCTATGTAACGGCTTGAAAAGAATTTGGCCTGATGCCAGACTTATTTGCCTTTGACTTTAGTTTCATATGACTATACTTACAGTAAACAGGTTTAATGTCCCTAAATACTGAGATTCTGAGCGATGCAGAGGAAGACAGGAAGTAAATCAGAACATGAAATGCCAACTTCTAGACAAAAGCGTCAATACTCTTATGCACTGAGCTTATTTATGTTAGACACACTCCGTTAGGTTGCGGCATGAACTTTCCTGTCAACCCTCCCGTTTTTCCTGGGATTCTCCTGTATTTTAAACCTTTCAAAGAAAAACAATAAAAACACACGGGGCGTTTTAGAAATGTTTGCTACGTTCACCTACGGTAAAGCCAGCTGCAGTATGGATTTTATAAATGGAAACATCCCACAAAAATTTTACGGAAATGGTCAGTGTTGGGAAAGTTACTCTGGAAATATAATAGGTAACTGATTACAAGTTACCTTATTTAAAATGTAATAGTAGCCTTGCATAACTATTTCAATTACTCTATTAAAGTAATTTAACTTATCACATTTGATTACGTTTCTTAAGTTTTCAACTTTTAACCATTTTCAAAAGAGAGGCAGTTTAAATGGCAGACGGCGACGCTGCAAATTCAAACAGGAGAACCAATCAAAGCCATCACAACAGCATCAAACTTTACTAAACAGCGCGAGAAGCTAGTTCACAGCAGTATTGGAGGTGAGCTGAGCTTTTACTTCTGAACAACATTAAAAGAGTCTGGAGATACTGGGAAAATGAAAAGGCATCCGTAGGTTGATGGATGTGGATCAAACACTAAAACAGTGCAGCACATGCCATGAGAAACATTCGCTGCAGAATCCATTTGTTGAAGAAAGTTATCACAAGGAGGGATTGAACCATCAGGTTGAGAGATCTGCACTCTACTGACTGAGCTAACTGAACAACATCTTACTGCATGTCAATATTATGGCTTATATTCTCATCCTCCATCTAATGGCGGTAAACTTATTTGCAGATCCCTGCTGTATATTATTACAACTTCTTCTTCTTCTAACGTACATATTCAACATATATGCGTTGCCTGAATTCTACCAGAAGTAGAACAAGAAGAACGTAGTGATGAAACGCACTCTGTAGCGCTGTTTATCCGTTTTCAGCTACTGTAGAAACATGACAATGCAAAGTGGCAACGTCCATAGAATGGGGTGCCCGCGGTTATGTATATAAATGCCTCATTCTAAGGTAAAACACAATGGTTTATAAGGTCTTTACACACCACTGAAAACATAGTTACAGATATGATATTGCATTTCTGTTGATAGATCCTCACAAATATTACACACTGAACCTTTAAGTAACTGTGATTTAAATACACATTTCGCCCAGTTTATTTGTTATTAAACTATGTCACTAAATTTCATGCAACTAGTTACTTCCCAACACTGGTAACTGGAATATAATATTCATAATAGGTAAGCTCATGCAATACCAGCGTCTCACTCTGTGGTAACTAACTGAAAGAGTTTTGCAAAATAACCTCAAATCTGAGGCGCAAACTCTGCTCAGAGGTGCTGAAGTGAACCTTTGTGTGGATTTGTGGTGAGATTTCTGCCTATTTCCCCAAACAAAGACAAACAAAACAATAAAGTGGTGGGAAGACAAAAATCATATGCGTGCTGACTCAGCAGGGATTATATTAACCTACATAAGAAAATATTTTAATAAACATTAATAAACATTTAATGTGTATTCAAATAGCCTTTTAATATATTAATCTGTTAAGTTCTGTGTGTGTTGCATGAAGAGACAAACCTGTTTTATTTTACAACCTTGACAAATAAACAACCTTGTAACCTTGTAAAAGTTGATCTTCAGGAAAAACACATCTTAAAGAAACACAGAATGCTTGAGAGCTGCACTGCATTATATTCTATTATATTTTGATTTCACCTGCCATCTGAATTTTGTGTTTCTCTTTATATTAATAAAGATTAATAACACCACAAGTTCCCCTGTAGCAACTTCAAGAAAACTGACTATTGACCTATAGTAAACACTAGTCAGCAGCACATTACAGGTCATTGTATACAGCTGCAAATATAGTCACAATGCAATAAGCTATACATGTGGTAAGCCTCTGTTTATATTATTCTTATCGTTTCAGCTGACACAGCCATATCCTTTATACAGTATTTCAGTTTTGCACACAATTTGATCAATAATTTGATTAATTTATCCCTCAAGATCAAAGTTGATAGATGAAGTAGGCCTACATTTATTTGTTTGCTCATAATTTGAATTTCTTCAAAGTTTAATTTTACTTTTCACTAATCACTCAATCATTGAAGGACATTTTTTCTCTCTTTTTCTTGTTTTAAGTTAATAGGAGAAACATAACCGTTACAGTCAAAGAAAGAAAAAAAAATCTTTATTTTGTGCTTTATAATCATATTGAGTATTTGAAAAAGTGAATTTGTAAATGGTCATTGGGGACTCCATCTGTGTCACTATAAGGCTAATGGCCATGAGCTTCTTTGAAATTGCACTTGTTGGTATTAGAGCTAACGCTGGCTGGGTGAAGGTGGTGTTGGAGTGGGTGTCGATGAGGGGCCTAAATTGGAAAATGTTGTCCCCCTGTCCATAATCCCTAATGGCTGGCCTGCCAATAAGGCTATGTTCAGACTGCAGGGCTTGATGCTCAATTCCAATTTTTTTCCCAGATCCAATTTTTTTTGTTTGACAGTTCACATTATTGCTTAAATGTGGCCCGTATCAGAATCCAGTGTGGACTGAGCCAGTGCATGAGTGCGTGTGAAAGATAGTTTCTGTTTGAGCAGGTGTAGCATAAAAGCCCTTTGAGTGGTCGAAAAGACTAGAAAGGCGCTATACAGAGCATTTACATCTAGAGTGACGTCAAAGTCGCGACAATTCAAGTGTCCAGACTCGGGTGGCATTTAAAAAGATCCGATCTGTTATGGAAGTGGCCCAAATCCGAACTGGAAAAGATGAGATGGCCTGTTCACACTGTCATAAAAAGATCAGATCTGGGTCACATATGAGCAGAAAAATCGGATTTGGGTCACATTGGCCTGCAGTCTGAACGTAGACTAAGTGAACACTTTTGCAAGGCACTGTATGCATGCTAAATCCGTGTCTAGTTCATTCTTTCATACTTTCGTTTCAAAACCAAATTGGAAAAAAACAAATAAAACCAAGTCGTTTTTTTGTTTTTCTGTTTTAAACTCATAACGGAAAACAAATGAGCTGCGTTTTGTTCTGTCTTTGACGGTGTTATATCCCTACAACCCGTTCTCACTCCCCGTCAAGGCACTGGGGGAAGCCCTGTAGCGTCAGTTTGTGACTGTAAAGGCAGGTATATGACTTAGTAAGAATGTGGTTGGGGTAGGGCCAGAACCAGAAGAATGGCTTTCGTGTAGGCCTACAGTGTGAAACAAAATATTACAATATTACATATTGAAGCTATTTATTTTATTTTATAGCCTATAGGCTTCTTTTCAAGTCGCATCTCATATCAACTATGGCAAATATGATTATAGAAGTGAGCACTACAGGCCTATTATAGCCACATACAAAAAGAAATATGAGAATATGGGCTATACGTTTAGCAAGATTGCGTCAAGCTGGAGGAGCCACTCAAGCACTCAAGCAAATTCTCCCATTTCTAGATTAAGTACATCAGCATCAAGGAAGCATTTTGTTTTTGGGCTGATCTGAAGCAGCTAGTTAGCTGAGCGATCTAAGAAAAAATATATATATAAACATATGTTTATCAAGGGTTTTTTCTGGAGGCTACGGCCAGGGTGCGAGCTACTGTCTTAATAAGACATGAGCTCACCTGAAAACATGATTTGTAATATTTTGAGGGGTCTCTAAAATATCGACATTATGCTATATTTGCCATTCAGTTCTATATTTTTGTAGCCTATCATCATGGTCGAAAAAGTGTAGAGAGGCTGAACGAAAATTACCGGTACCTTTTAGTCCGTGAATGATTCGTTAATATACAGCTCATACAGTTCATGTGTGCTGTGTACTATACTGACAACTATCACTGAATTAATTTGATACTGAAGAAATCTTAAAAACTGGAGGATTCTCAGGAAAGCATTCCTGTTTCAATTGCTAGTGATTTACAAACTGAACGTTGAGCCAATAATATATAGCTGCAGACTCCGGAACTGCAGCTATATAGTATATAGTTTATCAACAACATTTTGAGCATTTTAAGTTTAAACTGAGTGACTCCAAAATATGGGGGTGTTGTTTGCATTTATGCAATTATCTTTAAAAAAAAAAAAAAAAAAAACTCTGCTTCAAGTCCAAATTCTTTCATCACTATAATCTCTGAAGTCACCTGCATCTGTAAAATGTTGCATTTTTTGCAACCTGCATGGATCATTGCCGTTTCTGGCTAATTTATTTTATTTTTATGTTATGAGGCTTTTGTATGAAAAGTGCTTTTCTACTAAAGACTGACTGATTCAGTCCCTTCTATTTCACAAGAAACACTGTTATTCTATTGCATTAATCTGTATACTCATATTTTACATACACAATACATATATGACCAGCCAGTTCATTGATATAATTGAAACAAAACTACTTCAAATGAGCTTCAACTTTGAGATTAAATGTACAAAATTTTGTTATTACATATGCCTTAGTAGCATTTTAATGCAGTATTTTATTTTGCTTTTATTTTTACAGCGTAGTATCACTGTAAGTGTTACTTACGATCCCAGTGCTTATTCTACTACTGCCTAGACCAACACTTTCAGGCAGAGGAAGAATGAAGAAAAGACACGGCAGAGGTCAGTGTGCTAAGGCTCCCAAATCAGTAAACTAGGTCACCTGAGACTGCTGGAACAGCTGCTGGACAATTTGTAGGACGCAGTTGTCTTGTTTATTTCCCCACTGACCATCGCTCCCACAAACAGCTGTCTTTGTTCCCACATAGTTTGGTTCGCAGGGAGCTTCAGCCACGTAATTAAGAGTTCCACTACCATACACAGGATCATTGACACATATAAGTTCTAGAAAGAAAGAAAGAAAAAGTAATTACTGGGAAATAAAACTGACCTGAATTTAACAAAATGCTCTAATGTCTGGATCAATACTTACTGTTGTTGGTTAACACCAGTGTTATATTCATGTTAAATTCCGTATGGTTTATCACTTGACAAGTGATATTCTGGCTTTGACAGGTATTATTAAGCGAATAGGTAATGTTTGGACCTAAACATACAAAAAAGAAAAAATCACTTTGGACAAACAGTATCAGCATTCACTCACGGAATATACTATATATGTATATAGATGATCTCAAATACTTTATTATATGTAAAGGATTTCCCAATAGTTGATTTGCCTTTTGGTGCATTTTTGTTTCAGGTTTACCTGTAGGAGAATTTTCTTTATTAAACACAACATTATAGGGGCTGTTGACAGAGCACTGCAGTGTCACTGACGTTACGGCACCACATTGGATTAGTTGTTTCATCGGTTTCACTTGGATCAAGGGTTCGTTTTGGAAAGTGTATGTTCCGTTGGATGTCTGTCTGAATATTCCACGGCTCCCACTGTCTTTCAGCATACATTGATACCTTCCTGAAATTAAAGGTGATCATCAATTAACATCAAATCACTGCGAGGCCAGTGTTGCCAAACAAATACAAAAATGTGTGGGCTGACAGCACCCTTAGGCTACTGTGACAGGGCCAGAAAATGTATTACAAACAGTGAGTTATTTATTTATACTATTTTCTGACTATTTTTGTGCATCTGGTGTTTTATTTTGGAATGTTTTATTTGTGTGCTGTGTTTTATTTTATATTGCATGTAGAGTGGTATGGTTTGGCATGCTGTGTTTGAGTGTTTTAATTCATGTTTGTGATTTTTAACCCCTTGACACCGATTGTCGCGAATTCGCATCACACCTCTTCCTTGCAGACTGCAAGCCAAGATAGCACATGGATTTTGCGAGTCCTGGTTTCTCGTTTATGCCTGTTGTCGCTAATTTACATCATACCTACACATACCTGAATTTATATCTTTTCTATGTTCTAAAGACCAATTAACAATCTTCACTTAATTTAACATCAGCTTGAAAGCCAATGAAAACACAAATAATTTTTTTAATTTTTTGATTGTAAAAAAAATTCAGCGTCAAGGGTATTGTGTATGTAAAATATGCTTCAGTCATTAAGAATTTGTTTCTCTTGCGATGCTTTTCAACCTGTGTAATTCTTTACTGTTAACTTGCTGTTTCAAGTTAAGGTTAAAGTTGGCTAAAAGAAGATGCGAAAATGAATGGTTAGCACTTTACATATGAATAATTTGAGCCTTACACTTTACTATAGCTGTGTAAAACTAGTCATATTGTACATTTTTGGTCAAATATTACCATGACCTGAACTTTTTATATTTTTTTTTTTTGGCATTGGTGGGACAGGCTAAGCAATGAAGACAGCGTAGGTGTTTTGCACTGTAAGACAAATACTGCCCTAAAGCCAATGAGGGTTCTGCATTCGCGCAGGTCAGAGGAGAAACGTCCTAGGCAGCACTTGCATTGTAAATGTGTATTTAATGTCTCCTGGGACAGAAATAAAAATAATTTCTTGACTGCGCCATACTGGATCTTTTTCTTACCAACATCAGTGATAAAAAATTGTTTCACAGTTAATGTTGCTGTTCCATTTGCAGTTCCAAAGTGGTGATCACTATCTTCAAGTATATTAGTGTCATTAAATGTCCACTCAGCAGTCGAGATGGTACTGAAATTGAGATCCAATGGTGGAGGGCCACATGTCACAGTCACACTTTCCCCAAAAATTACTGAAGGTGGATTAAACGTTAAGGGTGCTAGGCCTTTAAAAGAACAGACACAAAGGTCAGACAATTATCATACAATCATCTGTACAAAATAATTTGATATTCCTGACATGACAAACAATGCTTATGTGAATTTAAAACATGACTTAATGTGTCTCATAAAATGTTTTTAAAATGTGTTAAACTCACTGTCAAATATCACAGGGTATATTTTTCCCAGCTGTGAAAATACCCCTGATTTTACTGCAGCAATTTCTGCATCATTTATAGAGTTTGCTCTTATAGCATAGTCAACGATGGTGCTTCCACTCCTGTAATACAGAATTGAATCCCAATGAAAATACAATCACAAGAATTAATTAATAATTATCTGCTCTGGAAACTTGATGTTAACCACTTCCAAAACGGTATTTCAAAAACACTATGGTTACTTGTTTTGAAATGATTGAGAATGAAATCATTCTCACTTATCAATTAATGAAATTTTAAATATATTAAGTGTCTGGCTTTTTTCGCCTTTTATTTCAGTTGAGAGAGACAGTGAATGAGGGAGTGAGAGGGAACAAAATGCAGCAAAGGGCCACAGTCTGGATTCGAATGCAGGCCGCTGTGATAAGGATTCACAAGGATCACGCTCTACCGATTAAGCTTACCACACCCCAAATTTTAAATGGCAAATTTTCCTTGTTTTTAGTAATTTCGTACTTGTCACTTTTACTATCAATTCAGCTTTTATCCATTCTTTCTCTGGTAATTTCTCGGTTTTGTCTTTGTAAAGCACCATATAACTTTTTGAATAGCGCTATATTAATAATTAAAGCTGCAGGCAGCGTTGAGCACGTGTAGCATGTCGAGGTGTGAGGCAGCCACATTGCAGATTATGGTGCGCCGTCGGTGCAGCTGTGAATTTGCCATGCGCTTCAGACGCTGCAGGTGTTAATCATCATCACTTCCTGCATCCCCTTTGTTTGGGGCGAGACTGTTATCAAGCACGTAAAGTTTGATGCAGATGTGAGCATGTAGACTGATGCCACGCCACGGGCACGCCGTTCCACAAAAACTCACTTGTACAATCGTCAATGGGTTTAGATTGCACAGCACAAATCTGAAGTCGGTTGGAATAAATCCCTAGGAGGAACGAATTCCTCCTATGGATTTATTCCGACCAAAGTATGGAGTGTGTAAATCATCCAAAAATGACCAATCCAATAAATTGAAATTCCTGTTGGGATTAGGGCATTGCTTCGAGAGTCTTTTTGGTACATCTGGACATGATACATGTGCCACAGAAATTTCATACATGTAGGCTAAATGTGCCACAGGGGCTGCTTCTTAAAGTTCATTTCATGTTGCCAGTAGATGGAGCTGTGACTATGGGGGGATATTGGCATGTACATGTGTTCAGGGGCAGGACTCTTGTTAAACGTGTAAAATTTCATACAGATCTGAATATGTACAGTCAAGTTACAACAACTTCCTGTGTCATGGCGAAGCGTGGAACTTCGCCGCCACGCCACCGAAACGGCGTTAACTGAAACTGGTTTTTAAGTTGATATGTCCAACTTGCTCGGAATAAAACATTAGCGCGTAAAACATGTCATGACTGAGTGAATATTGGCATATGGATGTGTTCAGGGCGGGACTCTTATTATACAGTTAAATTTTGGTGGAGATGTGAGCATGTATACTAAAGTTCTAACTTCCTGTTTCACGGCAATTCATCCATTTAATTTTTTTTTGACGAGACGCACACTTGTTTCTAATGATGTGATCAAACCAACATGGGGTCAAGTCCCTGGCCAGCATTGGCAATGTCACCCTTTGATTTTGCAGTTGCGCAACAATTTATAGTTCAATGGGCTTACTTGAATATACAGATATTCAATACTGTATTACTTGCAGTACCTACAGAATACTATATATTTACTGTACTTGTGATTACTATACTCTTTACAATTGCTAACAAGCATTTTTCAATGAGTACACTTTTTCAAAATTCTTCACACTGTTAGCACAACAGAAGTCTATGTGGACCAAACTGAGACTGACTGAGTAGAAAGAGTGGTACAGAGAGGAATTCTGCATGCATGGTAGTGTAAGGCAACAGCAGAGATGACCAAGAGCTGCAGATTACCTGGTCAATCATAGACCGGGTAATCAACCATGGGCTATCATTGAAAGAGACTGGTCTTAGAGAGCAGCCACATGTGGACCCCTCAATGGTGGCATCAATTGTCAGACTTCCAGTAAACAAACAGTAATATGTATTAAACAAATAACTGCATATTACCAAAATTTAAACCTATTGCTTGTGTGTATTTCTTCTTTAGGACCCAATGACTAACCCCCACAGGGGGGATTTCTTTTACGGAGTCATGGCGCTGGAAGCCCATCACACACCCATGGTTTTTTTTTTTCTACGTGGACTTGGCCAAAACAGGATGAAATTCGATTGCTAAAAGAGCTAGTAAGTGGGTGGCCCAAGCCAAAGGGGTGCCAATGTTACCATGTGTGCAGCGATATCCTCTGATAGAGTGCTGCTAAACACATGCAAGTTTTTTTGAGCAAGTATTTACAGTGCTGACTTTTGTTTCCCTTGCAATTTTCTGTAATACTACCTGTTAGTTTTTTTTTAAGTAATTGTGTTATGAGTGACAAAATGTTGCTGTTGGAGAGCTGGTGTTTTTGTAAAATAATTTGATATTGACACAACTATGCAGTGTTTTGGTGCATTTTGGGTGTGAAATTACTGTAACTATTGTGCAAGCTGCGTGTTGGTACAGACAACAGTGTGAAGAGTTTTGAAAAAGTAAACTCAGTAATGAAAAATAATAACAATTGTAAAAAAACAAAAAAAACCCTGTAAATTGGAAGATGTGTTTCCTCTACGAAAAAAAAATAGTTCTGTAACTACATGCCCTGGACGATGTGTTCTCAATTTTTTGATGTAGTGTCTTAAGAATGCTTGTAATGTTTTACCTATTGACTGGTTGTGTTTATGTTTTGAATGCATTGTTTGATTTTGAGCACAAATCACATGGTTTTGAGGCAAGTGTTTGATTTTGCCAGAAGAGTCAGGGGTTTTGTGAATGTAGTTTGAAGACTGGGGTTTGTGTTTAAAGTTTTGAGAATATGGGTGAAGGTTTCAAGAAATGTGTCTTAGCAATTGTGAAAAACTTTAACTTTGTTGTGTTCATCATGTAAAAAGTTTTTGAGGGGGAGAAACACAACTAACATTAGTTACTAGTTTTTGTAGTATTGTTTTGAATTTATCGCATCAATGTGTAAGACTGTGTGGTAGTGAATGTGTTTTTGAGAGCTTGTGTGTCATGTCTAAGGGGGGAAGTTTGGTTTTTCAGAAGATTGAATGGTTCTGAGTGAAGAGCTTCATTTTGACCTGAGAATGGGGAATTGGGTGAGAAGTTATGGATTTGTTTTGTTACTTCAAGAAATGTGTTCAAGCAAGCATGAAAAACTAAAAGATGCATCATGTTGAAACCATGGGCGTAAATTTCATCTAACAGTACCGGGGGGACAATAAACATAAAATTTCTCAAGAGCAATTATTGAAGGGGACACAAATAATACAGCCAAAATTGTACTTGTATAGGAACCCAAAACAACGGTAGATCTACAGAATTAGCCTAATATCGGTTCACACACTGGCTGTGTTAGTTGTAGTAAGAGATGCACCGATTACATGTTTCCTGGCTGATTCCAATGACTGATTTTTTATTTTTTTTTAAAAGGTCTGACCTGCCAATTCTAATTTTGGACATTTACGATTTTCTTTCTAAGAACTATAATTGACAACATACACAAACATTTTTGTAACAATTTATTGGAAAAATCTATTTTTATTAGGATCCCCATCAGCTCCAGTTGGCTATTCTCACTGGGGTCCATTCAATTGTATGGTCATAATGAAACATTGATTATAAAATAACATTAGCAATTTCACTGGAAGGAGCTGAAAATAAATTGCAGTACCCTATACACTCGACCATTATTAAATGTATTATACATATTTGAAAGAATACGTTATCCTATTTCTTAGCTCACAATTTTAATTCTACTTAATTATCCAACTTATTTTTGTGTTTAATCACAAACCACAGTAATCTGCACACCTTGCTTTTCCCGTCAGACACACAAGCTCCTACACCTTTCTCTCTCTCTCTTTCTGCTTTATTTGTCAGTTTTATTTAAGAGAACTCGCATTTGGTATTTTCTCATCTGCGATTCCGTTTTCACAGCAGCCGGCGAGCTGCGTGTGGAGGAGGCTTGGTGATTACCGATAGAGACCACTGTGGTATGAATGACATCGTCACCAACAGCTGTGTTCACTGTTGCTTTACCTGCTCCCTGCTTTATAATATCCACTCTTTCTGTGTGTTTCTCTGCAGGTGTAAATAGTGATTGTTGTCTCTTGTGAATAACTTCCACACACCTAAGACATGCTTTAGCCTGTGTGTGTGTGTGTGTGTGTGTGGCTGTGACATGAGGTTACTGTCTGTGCACACACGTTTCTTGGTCCCTTGGAACAGCCACTATTAAATGTCCTATGTGAGGAAACTGGGTCGGATTTTCAGCATGTGTGCTTCCAAGCCTCTTGCCTACTAGCCTGATGATTCTGAACTGTACACTTAGCAACAACACTGCAGCTAACAAAATAGAGTCAGCTAACGCCAGCTGAGCTTGTGCTCGCTCATGAGTTTGAGCCAGTTTAAGCACGTGCAGGAGCATGTGCTTAGAAACGTAGTGGTTGCAATCTGAAACTTTATTGCAAGAGGCCATTGAAAACTATTCATGGCCCCTTTAAAATATTATACTGAGGCAAAAACATCTCTACTACCACTCCTTTCATTAAATATTCAACTTCAGTACCCAATTCTAAATCATAATTACCCGGGTACTATGCTAATATATAATGCTATGAACCTGAAAAGAAACTGCCAGTACATTTTCTCTGATTTAAGAAGGAGAGTAAAATCAAAAAATTTTGACTTACTTGATCTCGATGATGTTGACTGATACTAGAGTTGAAATGTGCTCCATACATTGTTTTTGAATCTGTTTGAAACAGTGAAATAGCCTGCTTGTTATCAGTTCTGCAATTACATCAGGATCAAATATCACATAAATTCATTGCATCAACAAGACAAAACTGATTGACAAATCAAAACTTACAGCGTTGTTAGCATCTTTGTAAACGGTACTGTTAGAGTTATTATATGAAGGATCAAAATCTTTGTCCATGGTAAACGACAAGTTCTTTGCTACAACAGAAACAGTTGTTATCACCAAGTAGCAATTTCATGAGATACACATAATTTCATTCATATATTCAATGTGTCATACTCTGTAATATTGTTGTCATGGACGTTGTGGTCATTATTGGTGTTGTTGTAGTTGTCCTGGTTGCTGTAGTTGTTGTCATCACTTGTCTTGTTGTGTCTGGTGTTGTTGTTGTAAATAGTGTTGATGTGTTTGTTGTATTTATTGTTGTCACTTCTGTTGTTGTATTTGGTGTTGTCGGCATTGGTGGGGTTGTCACTGATGTTATTACATATGTTGGTGTTGTTTCTGATGTTGTGTTTGTTGTCATTATTGATATTGGTGTTATGTTTGGTGTTGTCGTCAAGGGTGTTGTTGTGGGTGGTGCTGTAGTCATTAGTGTTGTTGGGTTTGTTGTTGTTGCGTTTGTTCTTGGTGCTGTAAAAAAAAAAGAGAAAAATCTGTAACTCTTCAACTACAACTACTAGAGGCTTTTTTCAATTGTATTCTTTCAAAACAAAGCAAAATTTGTCCCATACCAGGAGGTGGG
Organism: Micropterus dolomieu; assembly: GCF_021292245.1. Taxonomy (NCBI): domain Eukaryota; kingdom Metazoa; phylum Chordata; class Actinopteri; order Centrarchiformes; family Centrarchidae; genus Micropterus; species Micropterus dolomieu. The sequence continues at coordinate 5,322,200 of NC_060159.1, forward strand.
GTTAGACATTGAGTGATATCTGTGGAGCAACATTGGAGATTAAATTAATCCACCTTGTTTTTCTGCTTTTGAAAAACATATTATAATCAACATGAACATGCAGAACAGTCAGCCAGATACAGTAGATATTCATTTGTAAATTTTCTAGCACAACTTTTATTTGAACTACTACTAAACAGAAATGCTTACTTGTGATTGGTTCACAGAGCGCTCCATCAGACGGAAGTCCATTTATGCACCCACAGGTTTGGCTGGTGGCATTGCTGCACGCACCGTAGATGTTGCACTGGTCACATGACCAAGCAAACTGCTCCTCACAGTGACACTGCAGTCCTCCAGTGGAGTTTGGATAGCACCCTTTTAAAGACATTTCAAAATCATTCACCATTGGATAAAACAGAATTAAATCAGCCAAACAGATTAAACAAGGAAAGTTCTTACCTGTGGTGAAATTTAAGCCTGTTACATTTAAAGACTGAGTGATGGTGTAGGGGAGCGAGACGTTTCTCACAGAGTTCCTGAATAGTTCAGTGAAATTTGATGACACACTGGAGACTGGGATACGCAATTCCAGGACTAGATCAATGTCATGTATAACGACTTCTGTGGAAGAGAACAGGAGAAAGTCCGTGACAGGAGTCTGTCATCATCATGCATAACAAAATTCACAACGCTTTTCACTATGAGCAGTGATAAAATCCTGAATTATGTCAAGCTAAGTATTCGGCATCACTTGGCATCAATACGTGTTCTTGTAAATGAATACATTCTTTTTATTTTCCAACAAGTTCCTTCAACTACTACAGACTCTGTTTAACTGTATCCATTCAAATCAGGTATACTGACTCCTGACTACAATTAGCTTTTGGAGAAGTCATTGGAGTTCACATACTTTTCCCACACTGCACTGTGAATGTTTACATGGTGTGTTCAATGAAAAGATAATTGTTTGAGTGGTACCCTGGACTGGCAGGATAAATTTCGGTGATAAATCTGAGCGTGCCCTCCCTCATTTGCCACTACTGAGGTGCCCAGAGTTAATTATGACTTGTACTGCCCCTCATAGTTTTGAATGCCCTTACCTCCCTCCATTTCCCTCTCACAGTTAAAATGTGTTTTGGAGTAATAACCAAAAAAAGAAGAAAGTGCTCCAGAAGTTGTTGAGAAGGGAATGAGTCACCATAAAAAAGCATACAATATAATTAACTACAAGATACATGACAGTATTTAATTTTGGATTTACATGATTTCTGATTAAAATATAAATTCCTAGGTGGTAGATTGATGCTCAAAAAACAAATATGCAAGAAACACTTTCTAGAAATGAAGATGAAAGATTGGACCACTGAAGGGAAATAAATAAATGCTCAATAAATAAATAAACATTTGATTAAATGCACAAAAAATACATTTCTACCCTATTTATTTCCCCAATGGTATTTATTTCTGTCTGTCCTTTATACATTTCTCTATGCATTTCTGCCTCATTATGCAAATGAGGAGCGGCTGTGTCTCCAGGCGTCAACTTCTCGCCTATTGTTGGATCAGTCAGACGGCAGAGGTAAAATCTAAATGCACACATCAATAAGCCTCTATAACATCTATAGCTTGTTTCAGACAGAGGCTGAAATGAAGGCCTATATGAAGAGTCAGTATAACACAGAAAAATATTTTTTTGAACTTTCAATCATGCAAAGCTGCCACCCAGGAGTCACGGAACTACAGTATAGGAGTATAGGAGGAGTATAGCAGTATAATAGGTCTCCTTTCATTTGTGATTTGAGTTATGGAAAGCTAGGAACACATTTAAAAATGAAACATTTCACAAGAAGCCCCGGTTTCTCTGGCCTTTCTGTGTGGAGTTTGGATGTTCTCCACATGTCCGCGTGGGTTCTCTTCAGGTGCGCCGGCTTCCTTCCACCATCCAAAGACATGCAGGCTAGGTTAATTGGTGTCTCCGAAATTGTCCTTAGGTGTGGATGTGAGTGTGAGTGGTTGTCTGTCTGTATGACCCTGCGATGGACTGGCAACCTGTCCAGGGTGTACCCCGCCTTTCGCCCAATGTAAGCTGGGATTGGCTCCTGGTTGACGATGGATTGATGGATGTTGAATGAACATTTCACTATCCAAGTCAGCTATAACACAAGGACTGTTCATTAGGCTACATACTGTACAGTATTTGTGGACAGCTACCTGGAGTTCACTGACAGTGTCTACAATGAATGAACACTGAATAATCAACAGATAGGTAAGATAAGTTATACTTTATTGTCACATACACATAGCGAAATTCCCTTCCCTCAAGGGAGCAGTGGGCAGTCACTCTGCAGCGCCCGGGGACCAACTCCAGATCTGAGTCAGTCTCAATGTTACTGACTGGAGGAACATGTTGCCATTTATCAGTTCACCCTCAAAGACACTTTTGGATGTAAAGGCAACCACTTTACCATTAATGAAAACTAAACTGATTCACAATCATCTGATTCAGCTGTCAGCTCTTTTTTAGATACAGCTTATCCAGAATAAAGAATAGGGGCTGAAAATGTGCAACTAATAAAACTAATACAACAAATACAACTGTTTGATCATGTTCTCTTTTGGTTTGCAATATGCAAGAATTAAACTTTCTGGGTACCTACAAGTTACAGTGCTGGTAAACAGAACTGAACAGTTGGCAATAAACAATGACATCATCTGGCAGCTATTAATTAATTTTTTTTTGTGGAGCTGAGGTGACGTGTTGCTGAAACCACTAGCTCGACATGGTAGAATTGTCTTCAAATAAAAGGTTAGGGCTAAACACCCCAGTTCACTGAAGAAAGCCATCGGACTGTGTGGGGAGCAAGGCTTGGTGACGTGCATGTAGAGTCGACCTCTGCCATGTGACTGATCCATCAATAGGCAAGGAGTTGACCCCTTGAGACAGAGCCCCTCCTCATTTGCATAATGAGGCAAAAATGCATAGATAAATGTAAAAAGGGGAGACAGAAATAAATACCATTGGGGAGATAAATAGGGTAGAAAAGCAAAGGAAGAATAAAACAGACAAAATTATTAAAACGCAAAAAAACACAAAAAATATTTTTGTGGATTTAATCTGATGTTTATTTATTTATTGAGCATTTATTTGTTTCTGTAATTATTTTTGACATTGTCAGCATCAGTCCTCCATACCTTTCTAGCGGCTAATCAAATATAAAAGTATAAACAAATATAATAAGAAAAGAAATCACAAAATCCAGAAAACAACCAAGTAAGTTTTCAACTATATCTATTTTGTTTTTACTTCCAGTGAGTAATGGGTGGTTAAATGTTCCATATCTATAAGTTGATAATATACTTTATTATAAGATTTGATTCTGTTTTGGATAGGAAACCTTGAAATTTACAACACTGAGTTTGTCACTGTACGTATCTTCCATAAATAAAGTTGGTTAAAAAAAAGCCCATTGCAAGTGCATTCGGATTCTCTTAGCACCATGCTTGTTTGTTCCAAAGTCCTCGTGAATTCTTCTTCCCATCTTTCCTTAAACTCATGACCTTTACATCTAGGTCTTAGAAAAATGTGTGAAAAGACACAGAACGTATTTCTTTGACTATTCTACCACAGCAAAGGCCTTTAATTTTGGCCCAATTTGTGGGAGTTTTCAGAAGTATTTTACAGAAGTGTCCGACATGACAATGTAGCCAAGTGACTCACCTGATGCAAGGACCTGCAATCGCAAGAAAAGCAAACAATAGAATTAGTTTTTCTGTCATGGGGGTAGTTCAGTCTTTTCTTTTTAGTGTGCCAAATAAACATAGATATATATACAAAGTTGGATTTTGTCATTTAAGTAATTGAAAATGTTTATATGCAGGACACTCTAATTCACACGTTCCTACCCAAAGATATTTAACACATTAGACTTATAAGCATCTTTACCTGATGGTAGATGTAAACAGCTCCAATCAGAAACACAAACACCCTGGACCACATTGTTGCTGAAAGAAAACACACCAATTAAGGAACAAGGAGACTGAAAATGCATTTAGTCACAAATGCACATACATAGATCTACATGCACTTTCTTGTAATGTTCCATAATATTCATAGCCAGATGACAGCACCCTCTCTAAATGATGATTCCTAGTAATTTTGGTAACCCCCTAAACTGAATAAAGACCACATTTTCCATCCAAGCAGGGGTGTCATGAAAGGTAAATGCATGTAAATGATTTTATATACCTCTACAAACTGAAATGGTGCTCATGCACTTTACATTTATGGAAGCATAGAGCAGCCATTAAACTATCACTCACTTGTGCTAAACAAATTTAAAAACAAATGAACCGTCCACTCAAGTCAAAAAAAGCTCTAAATACTGCTGATTCCAATTGGACAGTCAGCTGTTTCAGACAGAAAATAAAACATAACTTAAAATATTGAGACATAACTATACCCATCAAAAATTCTGTGGATTATATTCCCGTCAAGATGATTCTTAATATTTCTAATGACCCCCTGACTTTTCCTCTAAAGGGCCAAAGGTTCCACTTGTGTTAGTTATGTTTCAATTTGCAACAAGCTATAAACACAACATTGACTCAGTTTTCTATTACACATCCAGCAGACACACAGCAGCATTAGAATTTATTTAGAGTTTTGTTTTTGGTCACCAAACTAATTTTAGGTCAACATTCTCTCTCATCCTTACTCTGTTTTGATCTTTGGCAACTCCTGAGGAAAATGTTGTTAATGTTAATTAGCTAGTTCTAAACTTTGACTGCTGTTTGTTGCAGTGCAGGTTGTGTACAGTGGGTTTATCAGAGCTTTTACGTTTAAAACAGCTGTCTGCTGCTGGAAACAGGGTTAAGGAGAGAAGTGAAAGTGAATCGATAAATTTGCATGCTGTAACAGCAAAACAACTATATACACAACTTATACTATTATAACATGTTTATCCTAATACTTTCATGACAATCTTATCAGCAGCTATCTGTTTTGCCTTCCACTGCACTGGGAGCTGGTTCAAACTCATTTGCATCTCTTTGAATTTGGATTATGGAAAACAAACAATGAGTTGATGGTTTCCCCTGGATCTCGTAACAGTGCACTGTTCACTCCTGCCCACATCACTGGTGGTATGTGCCCAGTTTGTCAAAGGCCTGTTTGCGTAGTACAATTCATGCCCACTTCATTTTCTTGTTGATTTAAGACATGGTTTCCTTTTAGCCATTCTAACACTGTTGTTATATGACACTGGAACAACAGCACAGGCTGCCAGAACATGAAAGACATCTATGTTCTTGCCCAAATATGCAGATGTCCATTAACAGACATCCAGATATAAGTCACGTTCAAGAATACACACTTGCACAAATGTGTACATACTTAGAGTTTACGCTTACATTAACCTATAAGCTTACATTAACTAACCTATAAGGGTTGGACACAATAACAGGAACACCTGCTAAATAGCCACATACATAATAATTATTATAAAATACCCCAGAAATAATGATAATCATTTTCAAGCTTACAATGTCTGTCTTTGTTGAGATTGGCATTGGTATTGATGTGGTGTTTCTTTAACCTGTTGTGGATTTCTTATTTTTAATTGCACACTGACTAAAATCTGAAGCGCATTCGTCAACACGTTAGCTTAATGTCTGAAGAAAGATACAATAATTCTGCTTCCATTCAGTATGTTTTTCCAGAAAACAGATGTTATTTTTAATTTATTTTTACATTGAATGTACAACTTTGTGTAGAACATTTACCCATTGAAGTAAAGAGTAAGTTGCTGATTAACTTACTCTGATCCTTCTTGCAGTCAGTCACTTTTCATGTAAGAGGAGAAATGCAGTTCACCTTTATGAAATCACAAAAAAGTGTATTAGCTTTCTGTTCTTCATCCTATGGAGGAGTACAGCTCCTGTTAACAATATGCTGGTTTAACTGCTCCTTATCACAGCAGCAGCATTAACATTTTTACATTGGTAAAGCATTTCATTTTGAATTTGAAGGGCTGAGGGTTTCCAATGCAATAGCAAAAAGAGCTCCCAGATTTACCAAGCAATCTGATAAACCTAAAGGAAATATGCTTTTAAGATGCTATTTACACTGATAGTTTTAATAATACTGATAAACTAATAAAACTGAATTAGGGACAATACTGTCTATAGTACAGTGCTATGTAAAGATCTAGCTCCGGTTAAGATCTCATCTCGTTCAAAATTATAAAAATATATCAATAAAAACTCTTACCTTGACTTTACAGTTAACATTGTACAGAAATCAATTGATTAATCCATCAAGGTTGCTGCAACGGAGATCCGTCTGTGCTCCATATCTAACAGGTACACATCAGCATTTGAGTCAGAGAAGGTTAGCGCATCTGTGAGAAGGACTGGTTTAGGCTGGACAAGATGTATGTGTGTGTGTGCGTGTGTGTGTTGGGGGCGTGCTGAAGTCTAGACTTTGTGTTGAAAGACCATTTGCATGTGTAGCATGTCTCTATTTCAGCCGGACAGATCAGAGTCTGCCAACCTTTCATGGACATTTGTCTACCAAATCAAGCATTCTCAAGGTCAAAGAGCAACAGCCTGCCTCTCTAAACCAATTCAGTTGGTACTCTCTTTGACTAAGCTGTCCTCTTAAAACCTCACCCTGAAGATTCTTGATAATCACAAAGCTGTTTAGTTCTTTCAATAAAAAATATTCCAATCCAGCCAGTGGGGTCACCAACAATTAGCCAGTCACATGCCATAAACATATGACATGACATTTATCTGACAGCTGTGGTTGCTTTATAGATGAAGATTTAAAATAACTATAATGAGCATATGAAATGCATGGTATTCTTGAACAGTAAATCAAACCTCCAAACAGTACATACAATGAATTAGCTCTACAATATAAAAATGCTGCTAACATGTTAATGTGTCAATAATGACAATCCAATAATATAATAGTATAGTAATATAATAATGTCACAACTGACAGAGATCAATTTGGCTGCATAAATAAGACAAGATGTACCTTTATTGATCCCCCAAAGGGGAAATTCAAATTGACACAGCAGCACAGGGGAATGTACTGCTAAGAGTAAAAAAAAGGATAAAATACAATAAAAGTAGAATCTAAATTTTAAAATCAAATATATAAAATATACACACTTTATAAGATAGAAATAGAATATGGTATCCTTGTGTACATCTGTACATGTGCAAAGTGTCAGAGATAATGTGTGCAAAAAGACTTGCTTAGTGGGATAGAGTCTCAATCAGTGTCTCTCTCAGTGCAAAGAGAAAGAGTTGTGGTGAGGTGGGGGGCTGATTACCCAGGGCCCCAGTGAGTGGAGGGCCCTCGAAAAAAGCCTGGAATGAAAGGTGTGTCTTTGTTTGCAATGTTTTATTTCTGAGCAAGTAGTGTTAAAACTGAAATAAGGTTGGCTAATTGGTTGAGAGGTTGAATTTTGTATACCTTCCAAAAAAATAAAAAATACGGTAGGCTCACCATGGCCCCTAACACTTCCCTTACAAAAGACGCAAAATGGTTTAGTCTGCCCTACACTAGGATTCTAATCTAGTCCAGTGACTGCAGAAAAGAAAAGAAAAAAAGGAAAGAGAGAGAGAAATGAAAAAAAAAGTGAGCTAAATCACAACTAACACAGTTAAAGAATGGTTTAAGCTAATATCAGCAGTTACACAATTATAAACACACTTTTTTTGTTTTTGCCCCATTCATCATGAGCTGAACTTAAAGATCTAAGACTTTCTCTATGTACACGGCCTGTTTCTCTCAAATATTGTTCACAAATCTGTCAAAATCTGTGAACACTTCTCCTTTGCCGAGATAATCCATCCACCTCACAGGTGTTGCATATCAAGATGCTGATCAGACAGCTTGGGTTTTGCACAGGTGTGCCTTAGGAACCGATTGCCTAACCAAAGAATTTCTGCACAGACTGTCAGGAACCATCTCAGGGAAGCTCATCTGCATGCTAGTCGTCCTCATCGGGGTCTCGACCTCACTGCAGTTTGTCGTTGTAACCGACTTGAGTGGGCAAATGCTCACATTCAATGGCGTCTTGCACTTTGGAGAGGTGTTCTCTTCACAGATGAATCCCGGTTTTCACTGAACAGGGCAGATGGCAGACAGCATGTATGGCATTTTGTGGGTGAGCATCATCACCTGTTGCAGCATGAAAACGCACGGCCCCATGTTGCAAGGATTTGTACACAATTCCTGGAAGCTGGAAACATCCCAGTTCTTGCAAGGCCAGCATACTCATGTCGCCCACTGAGCATGTTTCGGATGCTCTGGATTGGCGTATACGACAGCGTGTTCCAGGTTCCTGCCAATATCCAGCAACTTCGCACAGCCATTGAAGAGGAGTGGACCAACATTCCACAGGCTACAATCAACAACCTGATCAACTCTATGCAAAGGAGATGTGTTGCACTGCGTGAGGAAAATGGCGGTGACACCAGATACTGACTGGTTTCCAGACCCCCCCCCGGACCACCCTAATACAGTGAAACTGCACATTTTCGAGTGGCCTGTTATTGTGGCCAGCCTAAGGCACACCTGTGCAATGCCCAAGGTGTCTGATCAGCATCTTGATATGCAACACCTGTGAGGTGGATGGATTATCTCGGCAAAGGAGAAGTGCTCATTAAAACAGATTTTGAAAAATATTTGAGAGAAACAGGCCTTTTGTGTACATAGAGAAAGTCTTAGATCTTTGCTCATTATGAATGGGTTCAAAACAAAAGTGTTGCATTTATAATTTTGTTCAGTGTAGATTGAAGGCTACAATATATGCCATTATATCTACCAACATCATCTAGCAAAGCTTAACATCAGGAAACACATGGCCCCCTCAGTTTCAGAAACAGCCAGTGGCGTGGGGTGGAGTAAATTTTTGGGGAAGCCAAGTGAGAGGGGATGACCTTTTTGGAGGGCAATTATCTAATGCATTGTGCTATTAAAATGCAGGGTATAATTTTACACGCTGAAAGTTGCATTTACCAACATGTATACTCTCTCTCTCTCTCTCTCTCACTCAGTCACTCTCTCATCCCAAATAGCATACATAGCCCACTGCTTATAGTGCAGGTTAAAAATAAAAGAAGCATTCACAAGCTCAATCAGAAAAAGATACATTGCATAGTAGCAGTGGTGCATGAATCAAATAGGCCTACATGCTTCTTAATGCTTAGCCAAACTCCAAATCTCCACCCTCCATAATTGCACTAGCTAAAGTTGCTAACAGCTCCTGTTATTTCATCTGAATGACGTTGATCGCATGCTGTGATTTGAGACAGCAGCTGGCTTCCCGTGGCATCATCCTGACTAAGACACAGTTAGGCAATGGCATGACAGTGGCCTCATCTGATTGGTTAATCATTTATTTTTTCTTTACAAAGGGATGCCAACTCTGCCCGGCCTCCTCGCGTGAAGGCCAGTCTACGGTGGTGCATTATAGTGTTTCACCACACATCCAACCAGTGAGAATTGTGGAAGAGATGACAGCAACAACTGATAAGATTTATTGAAACTATAAACATTGTGTTTTTATTGAAATGATAAATAGAGCCTGATAAAAACAGGGGAAGACTGGCCTCCCTTGGCTTCATGGAGAAAACGCCACTGGAAACTGGAAAGGCAGTAAAACTGGCTGTAGACAGGACATTTAACTCTGGAATAGGCTCCTCATTGTTTATGTCAAGAGCAAACAGAGCAATTGTGAACTGTCTCTCTTCTATTTTTTATATGATCTATTCTTTACTTACTACAGGTTAGCAAACTAACACATGTTGGGTATTTGCATAGCAGCAAAAATGATATAATGATCATTGTAGACTTTGACCTCTGCCTCTGGTGTTAGCAGGTAGGCCTGTACTATTTAATCTGTCAAATAAAATGACACTGTGACCTTTTCATCACTGTGACCATTTTTATTTGTTATCAAATCCAAATGTACAGGTTTATATTACAGTGAATGACTTTTGAAATATCAAATGCAGAGACAACTTATAAAAGTTGTTCTCCATTTAGGGGATTGTTAAACATTTGTTTGACTGAGTAAAGTAATAATGGTTTGAAAATGACATAATGGTAAAACAAGTGAAACAAAATCTGCCTACCAGGACCTTTAAGGTTAAGTAAGGTAAGGCTGTTTTAGAAGTAAATCTGCTGTTTCATTTATGGTATTTAGAGATAAAAACATGGCATCTCTTAAACAGAATCTTAATATCACACAGACCAAGACTGTGAGTGTAGAGAACATTACAGTAGCTTGCTAAACGGATTTATCTCAGTCAACATTTTCTGGCCATGTTAGTGCAGCTGGATACAATGTTCTGCACTAGTGACTCACTGGCACCACTCAGCTACCTTTAAGGTACAATTATGTAAGATTTGGCCAGAATGTAAGTTTACTGCTTTTATTTTTTTTACTAAATGTACTAACATTATCAACAAAATGCAAAGAAGCAACAGTTCTGACATTATGTCAAAGACGTCTATATATTGTGTAGTGAAGCAAGCAGTTTTAACAGTTATTGCTTAAAACTTACTAGTCACTAATTAAAAGCTACTAGTACTTATTTATTAGTTACTAATAACTATACCACCAGTTACTAATAACTATTCCCATTTTACTAGTGACAATTGATTAGATACTAGTACTTAATATTTAGTTACTAATAACTATGGCATTAGTTACTCGTAACTATTTTCTATTACGACTAATTGCACATTTTTGCTATTGAAATATATGGGGCTCTGCAGTTCACATATCATCTATTCATTAGTTACTAGCAACTATTTGATAGTAAATAGTAACTATTTTCATTTTACTAGGATTTATTATTTATATACTAGTACCTATTCATTAGTTACTAAGTAACTATTCTATAGTGCTTACTAGTAAAGTGTTTTTTGTTACTAGGAATTCATTAATTAACTTGTTGATAGTAACATTTAATTCTTACTAACTATAACTTATAGCTAATGGAATAGAATAATAATAAGCACTAGTATCTAAATAAATGTCAAGTTGTGCTGTGTTTAAACTACTACGTGTCTATATTGTGTAATATCAATCTGCATGTAATACTCCTTAATACTATCCACTGTTACGCAAGCTAACCGGTTGAGTCAGATAGCTGCCCAGCCTGAGTCTAGGTTCCACTTAAGGTTTTCTAGAAGTTTTGCTTGATCGTGGTGAGAATTGTTGGATCTCTGTAAATAATATTATAAAGAGTGCTCTACATGAAAAGTACAATTAGATAACTTCCGTTGTAACTAAACAAATAAACAAAATAAAATCAGTTTTGAACATTAAAATGCCTATACACCCTCAGATATTTACTACTATTTCAACCAACTCTTTCTAAGATTTAAAGACAGAGTGCAACTATTAAAGGCAAACAAACCTCTTTTAGGATAGTGCAGGTAATAGGATGTGTAAAGCAGGAACTAACATGCAAGGTTAGATGGGTTTTTGAAAGGATTTAATTAATCACAAGCACAGTCTATAGAACTGATATTACAAATTCAAGACATTATTGCTAAATAGAAAGTATAATCCAACATGCATTATACACACATTTTACAGCGTGTCTTTGATAGCCTAGAAGGCGTAAACATCATGTTAATGATGCCTGCAGCTTTGTGGAAGACTTGTTTTACATGTTGACTGAATGCCAATGACCTGATTTGCTACTTCCACTGTGAGGCTTTGTTTTTTACTCCCAAGCTATAAAGACAGACTAAATAACTTTGATTGACAAGATCAAGCACATTAGCAGGGTATCTGCACACTTTTTAAAATCAAAAGGGACAGATAAGGATCTACACAGGCGCTCCCTTTTTCTCTATGAATTCAAGTTGTTTTAAAACATATTAAAATTAATTAGACATCATCTCACATTTAAGACATTTATAATACTTTTAAAAGACATTTTACGACCCTAATTTTTTTATTTCAATCTTTGAAAACTTTTAGGATATATGGATATATAGATTAAATACTGGCCCCTCATCTAAAATTTCAGCATTAAGAATTATACTGCTGAAACACAAACAAAAGAAAGCATGTTATGAATATGATTTAATAAAGCCTGCTCAGCAGTATGAACAATTTGCTGCCATTTGATAATCACACTGTCACACACTGCAGCGTATAAAAACAGTGCACCTGTGACCTGACTTCTGTTTTGTTTTATTCCTAAACAGGACTCCTGCACAAAATACACACAGATTATCAAGTAGCATTTGTTTTACACACACACAGACACACACACACACACACACACACACACACACACACACACACACACACACACACACACACACACAAATTTTCTCATGACAGTAATATATTTTTACAAAATTATAACTTATTATGTAATGTTGGCATTATGGATATGCAAAAACAATGCTTCCAGAAGCAGCTGCTGATGTTTAACTAGGTTGAGGGCTCTTCAGGGGTCGTGTGCACTTTACATACAGCAGGACTATGTGTAGATCAGCGAGGGTAAGAGTAGAAAGTGGCTTTGGAATTATATTTGACTGATAGTCCTGTCTAAGTCAATTCGTCATTGTGACGCCACCCCCCGAGTAAACAAGTTCACTGATCTGTGTAAGGCAACTTACATTGTCTAACTGATTTGATTGGCAAAGTAAGCCAAATCTAGAGACATTTTGCATCTACTTTGTGGACATGTTGTTGGTTGTGATGAATACTTGATGAATACACACACCCAAATGTAGCCAAGTGCAACTATATGAACTTTTACAGTACATCAGATATAAAATCTCTTCTATATCTTCTCTATGTGCTCTTGGTAGGAATTACATATAAATGTTTTTGTCAAAAACAGCAGTGATCTATTGAGAATTGTTAAAAGCAGTTACTACTACAGTACAGTTAAAACTATACATCCAGCATACATCATGTAATACTAATAAATCTTTTTGATGGTGTGTATTACATAGTGTTGTTGTGAGCAAAATAAAATGTTTAAAATATAGCTTATGGCTTAGTTTTTCCAAAGAACAAGCCTTCCATGTTACATTATACTTAATATCTAACCATGATACATTTAACTTGTTATAGCTGTGGTGGAGAAAAGAAAAAAAAGAAACTGTTGGTTTGATTGGTTGGTTGTCATTCTGTCTGCAGAGATCATCAGGGGTTGGAGTAGGAGTGAGTTGCACCAGATGCACTAGATGACATGTTATAACCATCTGAAAAACAGAAACAAAACAAAGTGTCAAATGATGCTAAAACAAGACTAAGAGTCTATGCTAGCGCCTCTGTGAGGCTGTGCATTGGCAAAGCGGTGCTTTGAGCTAAACGGTAAGTCAGCATGGTAACATGCTCACAATGATCATGTTAATACGCTGATGTTTATGCTACATTCACGCAGTGTCAGGAGTCTTTAGTTAACAATTCTGCCACATTTGAATCCATGCCATAATAATATGGGCTGCTCTAATAGCACATCAAGGACCTCCAACAAGTGAATGTGGTGTTTAATACTCTGGACTGAATATTAGAGAAGAGCCATTTAGTCAGTGAACACAGTGACATCTGGTGGCTTGTAAAACCTATAGCAGCTCTCCAACACTGAGGCTGAAGCACCACCACACCTCACTGATTAGTTTTAGTCTCATATGTGTGAAATAAAAGTCCAACAATCCTGTGAGTTATTATTAAACCTGTATACTTTTGTCCAGTATAGAGGTTATGTTGCAAAAAGCCTAGATAAAATATTTTTGCTGACATGCTCATTAATGTACCTTTTTGTGTAGTTTAGTCCAAGTGACACGGTGGGCTCACCTTTTTAACTTCATTATTGATATTTGACATGTCATTTCAGTCGCAATGTGATATAATTGGAGAGTGATTAATTACATAGCCTATTTGTTATTTTTTACATTATTTCTTGGTAACAGGATGAAATGTCCTCATAGTTATGATTATGTTTTTGTAATGCACATCGACTTATTTCTCTATTACTCTCCTCTCTTCTTATTCCACTAATGTGGAGATCACAGAGTTTGGCTGTAAAACTTTCAAAACGGTCAAATTGAAAAAGCACTTTCAAAGCACCAGTGAAGCTTTGGACATCATCAGTCACAGGATATTCTTTATTTGACACAGCATATTAAAACAGCGTGCTTCACAGGAGTGAAACAAGCTTTGGACCTGAGGTATCATCTGCTTATCTTGAGCTAACCACAGCTAATGCAATCCAAATTAGGTTAGTGACCTGGGCCCTGTTTCAGAAAGCAGGCTTAACAAACTCTGAGCTTATCCCTGAGCTCTGAGTTGACTGAGCCTGAGGTGGGAAACTCTGAGTTTTCGGGTTCCAGAACAGCTGATTAAAATTAGTTCAATCAACTCTGAGTATATTGAGCCTGATGGAAGCGCGTGTGTGGGGGGATGAAGAAAAGCCATCATCAATGGAGCTCCGATACTACGATTCACCATGGCAACGGGTAAATAAATGTAGAGCCTCCATTTTAATCGGGTGGAGCTAGAAATTTGAATGCGTGCCAGTGCGGACCATGAACACAGGAGTGGAGGAAGGATCAATGCTTTAACATTATTAGGCTACTATACAGCGTTGCTCATTCATCATTTACCAGCCTGGAATTTCCTTGATGAATGAAAGTGCTGGAATTCTCCTACAGCCCATTACATTAGATTTAAAAGGCTATATTTAATAAGCTGTAGGCCTAACCCGACGGGACTAAATGCTGTGGCAATTGGCTGCCAGATTATGAAAATAAACGGTGCCCAGGGCTTGACATAACCAAAGTTACTAGCCAGACAGCATTTTCACTAGCCATATTTTTGTTGTTGGGAAAATACATTTTATAAGATTAAATTTGACTTTGGCATGCTGAAGTTTACTTGAACTAGATTTATAACCTTTTTAAATGAAAATAAACACCCAATCGAGACTACTGCTAAGAAGTTTTTTTTTTAAACATGTAGCCTAGTCTTTTATGACAAAGACATATAAAGAGTAGCTTCTTATTGCATTTAATAAAAGTGGTGCATGGGTGTAGAATAATTGAAAAGATAAAAACTAACCTGAAAAACCTAAACTTTCTGTTTAAATATTTATTAACAGCAGCAGCAAATAGGCTACTGTAACAGAGTAGAAAAAATATCTGCATTTAAAACAAAGAGCAAAGAAGAACAAATTGTTTTTGTCAAATTAAATTCTGAAACCTCCTCATAGAAACAATGCTGTGCTCAACTTCCGCACGACACCCCGTTACTTAGCAACTGCCATTGTTTAGACGACTGCTACATCATGAGCTAGAGCTACATATGGGATAGATAGGTCGATATGAGATGGATCAGAGCAGAAGAAGGATGAATGTCCAAGAAGTTACGAAAATAACATGAGAGGGAGAATCAGATGAGGGAGAGATAACGGTGGAGTGTGTAAGTCAGTGTGTGTGCGTGTGTGAGAGAGAGATGATCCGTTCATAGCGTAAGTGAAACATCACGTTATTATTACTAAACTGCAGGAGAATGAGCAGTTAGATGATAGAGGAATAGCTAGGCAGAGTGGAAGATCGGGTTGGTGTTCTAGTGTTAAAGTCCTGCTTTCATCACAAAGCTCCACCAATTTACTTCTCCACCACGTTCTCAACAATGTTTTCTTGGTGGCATAAATGAAAAGTCAGGGAATCACTAAAAGTCATTAGGATTCATGCTCTTGGAAGCATGACTGTCAAAATGTTATGGCGATTTGTCCTGTAGTTGTTGTGATATTTAAATCTAGATCAAAGTCGGCTACTGAACCAACATAACATATGATATAAAGTTACCATAAGCTTCTTGCATAATTAATAAAACTGCTACACAAACATTTAGAAGTTTAGCATTTGAGCTTTCTTTTCTTAATTGTTGTTGTACCTCCTCCTCTCCTCAGGTTCCGGAAAAAGCTAAATACACTTGATGAGTTTCCAGCGCTGGTGCTCTATAACAAGAAAGGAAAAACATTAATCACTACAAGGTTTAAATCTGTAAGCAGGAAAATGTATTGATTAAGAAAACTGTCCTTACCCTTGTTCCACTTCTGGAAGCTTGTGACCCTATTGTTAATTCTGACCGCACCTGAAAAGTCATGCCAGTTTATTTCAATTGATGAACACATTTTAAAGGGTCAACAAGTATGATGTTATGTAGTTCAAAGAGGTGGAGAGTGTTACCAGTGTTCTGGATATAAACAATCATAACTACCACCAATTTACTTTCATTACAGTAGCTCACAGATGGATGGACAAGGACGGAGCCTGACAAGAGCTTATATGCTAGCTGATAAAACAGGAATAATTTAGATTACTAGTGTTTATAACAGACTACCATGAATAAAAGGTGTTGTTTGACATGAGTAAGTAGACTTGTGTAGCAGTATTGTTGCAGTTCATGCTGGTTTGTCAGAAGATTTAGTATTTAGTTAATGGCTAATCAAATATGTGCAAGTTGTCACATGAACACTGTAATTCCACTATTTACTTTTAATTGTCAGAGTCAGAGGATGACACTTGTGTAATCAACTGGATGGATTATTATTGGACTTTATGAATCATGTCTCTTTCCCACTAGTACCTGTAAAAATGCATCCAAATTTGTATGTTTTTGTTTTAAAATGCAGTGCTTTTCCAACACCAGCTAACTAAATTTACAGAATTTTTGCTTGAGATTGTCAATTTAGACAATATCTCTATCTTGGTAAAATCACATTTGTTGCTGTAACAATTTCCTAGAATTTGTTTAATTATTCACTGTCTCTGGAGTTTCATCATGTCTGTTGCTCAGGAACAAATTCAATTCATATATCACACATAAGCAATGCGATATTAAAGAACTGAACTCGTTAGAGTTTCCATTTAATTAAGTAAGCAGTTAAAAATAATAATATTGAGACACACACCTTTTTGTCCAACAGCGTTCCAAACACCAAGATGAAGAAACCCTTAAAAGAAAGACAGTAGCATCAGCCAAGAAAACAAACTCACTATTCAGAATCTGTAGGAAAAATTAGGTACCAAAGGATACAATAATATATAGATCAGTATTATTAACTATTGTATTTGTACCTGCAGTGAATTGAAGAATGCAAATGAAATATTGATTCCTCTATTGTTTGGGTCGGCGAGGGTTCCGGCTCCCAGACCCCAAGTTAATCCAAAAAATGGTGTGAGGACAGCCAAACTCCTTGCAATAATGACCATTACATGTCTTTCAGCTGCTTGTGAAGAGTCTCCTACCCTTCTTCTCAACATTTTGTAAATCACAACAAGCAGGATTAACAGGTTTATCACCACTATTGTCAGTGCAGGGATCACAAATGCCAGTAGAGCTTGGGAATTAACCCAGTTGAGCCAGCAGACCCCAGCGTCTTGGATGTACGCTTTTTGGGGTGCAGTTACAGCTATTGTTATGACAGCGATGATGAGAGGGCCCCCGTAGCCTAGAGAGAATCCAATAGCCAACATAGATGTTTTAGACAAACCCCCGTCGAAGACACTGACTGTGCGGTAGAACAACAGCAGAGCTGAGGCTAACATCCAGAAGAACAGGGCAAGGTAGAAAAAATGGATAAAAAATGTAGCCGCAGTGCATGCTGATTGGTTTACTGTCTTTGCATCTGAGATGGCGGCCCCAATAATGAACCAGATGTCGGCAATCAGGAGAGACACAGCGATGTTCACAATGGAAACATGACGCAAGTAAGATGTGGTGTTCCTTCTTATTTTTCTCCAGACGATAGCTTCAATAATGAGGCATATGACCAAGGAAGCCATAGATATGCCAACTCCAATGTAGGTAATGTAATCCAACACAATGTCAAATATGGTGTAGGGTGACATAAGGATAGAGAATGAGGTCAGGTGGTTGCAGTTGCAGGTGACGTTGGTGTTGTTAGATACCAACACGCAGCCCCCATTGTCCCATCCCCCGAGACCACTGAAGAGGCTGAAGTTCCAGAAAACACACTGAGCGTTCCCCAGAGTATTGTTTATAATATCAAATGTGAACGAAACATTATCGACGGTACCACTGGACTGAACAA
>NC_060159.1:5340404-5361359 GCF_021292245.1 Micropterus dolomieu
ACCATTACATGTCTTTCAGCTGCTTGTGAAGAGTCTCCTACCCTTCTTCTCAACATTTTGTAAATCACAACAAGCAGGATTAACAGGTTTATCACCACTATTGTCAGTGCAGGGATCACAAATGCCAGTAGAGCTTGGGATTTATCCCAGTTGAGCCAGCAGACCCCAGCGTCTCGGATGTACGCATTTTGGGGTGCAGTTACAGCTATAGTTATGACAGCGATGATGAGAGGGCCCCCGTAGCCTAGAGAGAATCCAATAGCCAACATAGATGTTTTAGACAAACCCCCGTCGAAGACACTGACTGTGCGGTAGAACAACAGCAGAGCTGAGGCTAACATCCAGAAGAACAGGGCAAGGTAGAAAAAATGGATAAAAAATGTAGCCGCAGTGCATGCTGATTGGTTTACTGTCTTTGCATCTGAGATGGCGGCCCCAATAATGAACCAGATGTCGGCAATCAGGAGAGACACAGCGATGTTCACAATGGAAACATGACGCAAGTAAGATGTGGTGTTCCTTCTTATTTTTCTCCAGATGATAGCTTCAATAATGAGGCATATGACCAAGGAAGCCATAGATATGCCAACTCCAATGTAGGTAATGTAATCCAACACAATGTCAAATATGGTGTTAGGTGACATAAGGATAGAGAACGAGGTCAGGTGGTTGCAGTTGCAGGTGACGTTGGTGTTGTTGGATACCAACACGCAGCCCCCATTGTCCCATCCCCCGAGACCACTGAAGAGGCTGAAGTTCCAGAAAACACACTGAGCGTTCCCCAGAGTATTGTTTATAATATCAAATGTGAACGAAACATTATCGACGGTACCACTGGACTGAACAAGTACGACTCTCCCGTTGATGACGTAGATGGATGAATTTCCTTTGTCTCTTGCAGGGAGCACATTATCCATTGAGGCAAATGTTATCACAGTGATAAACTTACTTCTTCCATCAGACGTTGGTATGTCTATCTCCACAGAGGAATTAAAGTCTGCCATGAAAGTGTTTGTAAATGTAGTTTTGTTCAAGATAATTGAAGGTGTGTCAATATTGAAAGAGTCATTGGTAAGGCGACTTGTTATATTCTCAAGGGACTGCAAAAATGCTGAGCTGACACTGTTGCTTTGTGTTGCTCTGATGTTGCTGGTGTCGTTGCCATTCAGAAAGCCCCATGATGTCTTTGAGCCATTTATGGTTAGGACACCTGCAGTTAATAGGACGTCCTAAATTCAAAGGAAAGAAGATATTAGTACATGTAATATTGTATTGAAATGTGCATATTGTGTAGGACATGTACAAACTTCAGCAGACTAATTCACATACCTGCATTGAAGAATTAGTTATTGGGATATTTAGTGATGATGAAACATTGGCTACATTGTTGAGTATTTGAACAATGGCCTTAATGGTTCCCGTAGAGTTAACCACTTGGTCAGTCAAGTTGACAGTGGCAGAGCTGAGTTCTCCCAAAAATATTGGCAATGTAATGACATTCAAGTTCTGTGAGAATTCAAAGAAAACAAGCAGCAGCATTACACAGCATATATATAGCATCCTTAAAATGATGGCATGAGTCTTTGTTTGTAGAAAAACAATTGTGGTCAAATTTGATTCAATCTTTTCATGTGGCTTTTCTATGAAAAGTGCTATACAAATGAAGATTGATTAAATGATTGACTGATTGATTAGATTTTACCAACACAATACATATGACCAGCCAAGTGTTCAAGTGTTCCACTCTTAAGATTGACTTAAAAAACAAAAAAAAATTGTTACTACATTTACCTTAGTAAATATTTTTAATCCAGTGTTTTATTTTGATTTTACATTGTGATATTACTGTAAGTGTTAATTAAGATCTGAGTGCATAATCTACCACTGCCTAGACCAGTGATCACGGACCACTACAGCCGATTTATTATGGAGACTTTCTATTTTGGAGCATTTCTATTTTAACCCACGCAGCTTTTCTAGCATTTACTGTACTGGTTTAGCGGCCCAGGAAACTCACAGACCAATCGCATGTGCTTCAATTGTCTCATGTGACGCTGCTCAGCCAATCAAATCTGTGCATTCCGATGCTTGCGAGTCGAGTCCGCGAGATTCACCAGAAATGTTTTGGAAACACACAACGAATGTAAATAGCTGGCAGGACAAACTAGAGGTCACGTTTCTCACTGAACAAGAGAAAGTAGGAAATTGGTAGCTCTGTAAGAGGGAATGAAAGAGAAGAGGAGCCATTACAGCTCTTCTGGTTAAGACTATACTTCATCACTTCAAGCAAGACTTTTTATTTCATTTTTTTCAAAAAATTTAAAGTTTACTTAAATTTAAAATTTATTATTAGAGTAGTTATTATTTATTATCCCTCCAGTTTGATGTGAAAACTGAATGAAATATTATTTGATTTGACAGTCCGTTGTTGACTAAAAACATATGTTGATACAGCTATACATTATGGTACTGAGTGATAACGCAAGAAGAAGGGAAATTTTCTTTAACTGGACCTCTTTGAATTGTAATTGAATACCCCTGGCCTAGACTAACCATTTAAATCAGAGAAAGGATGAAAAAGAGACATGACAGAGGCCAGAGTGCTAAGGGCCCAAAATCAGTAAATCCACCATTAAACTAGGTCACCTGAGACTGCTCGAGCAGGTCCTGGACAACTTGCAGGACACAGTTGTCTTGTGGTTGTTCCCATTTACCAGTGCTCCGACAAACTGCTGTCTTTGATCCCACATAGTTCGGTTCACAGGTAACATTAGCTATGTAACCATCAGTTCCACTACCAAACACGGGATCATTGCGACATGTAAATTCTAGAAAGAAAGAATTTTTTTTTTAATCACAGGAAAAATATATATTGTATAATACACTCTAATGTCTGGATCAATACTTACCCTGCTGGATAAACACCAGTGTTATACTGCTGCTATATTCCGTATGGTTTATCACTCGACAAGGGATATCCAGATTTTTACAGTCGGATATCAAAATATCTTGGGTGATGGTTTGGCCTAAACATACAAAAAAAACTCACCTTGGACAAACAGTATCAACATTCACTCACTGAAAATACTATATATGTATACACATGATCTCAGATACTGTAGTATATGTAAAATGTAAAAGATTTCCCAAAAGCTGATTTGCTGTTTGGTGCTTTTTGTGATTCAGATTTACCTATTTTGCCCATAAATTCCACCTGATAGGGGCTGTTGACAGAACACTGCAGTTTCACTGTCGTTCCACCATTACACTGGACCTGTATTTTGATTGGTTCCACTTGGATCAAGGGTGTGTTTTGTAAAGTTATTTTGCTGTTGGATGTCTGTCGGAAAACTCCAAGGAAACCTTTACTGCTGTCTGTCAGCAGACATTGATAAACTCCTGAAATTAAAGATGATCATCAATTAACATCAAATCAATGTGAAGACAGTGTTGCCAAACAAATACAAAAATATATCGGATTACATCCCCATCAGATTTTAAGGGGGGCATCAACCTAAATCAGCATTCAGGTTGTGATATAGTGGGACCAACAATATCTACATCTTCCAAATGTTTTTTTCTATACGCTTTGAGTTGGAGTTGAGACTAAAAAGACTTGAAAAGTATCCATGAACTGAAATTAAATTGGTTAATTAAAATGGAGAGCTTTTCGGTTTTAAAAAATCTCAAGAGAAGGAGTCTGAATTTGAATAGATGATAACGTAACAGACAACTAAATACTGGGTCGTGTCTATTACAGTTTTTTTTTTACAACTGCTTACACACAAATTCTTTACATGTCACACGATTTATGAAACCTCTCACAAAAAAATGCAAAACCTCACCTCAAATCTCCAAAACCATAAGCTATTTCTCAGTTTTCAATTGCATAAAACACTTTTTTCAAAACACTACAAAACATTTCCATTGCTAAGACACAGAAATCTAACAGGAAGTGACATGCTTTCATAGCCACTGCTCACATGTGCAAACACTAACTGCTTAACTGATCACTAACCAATCACTGCTTTAGTATCTAGTAGACCTAGTCAAAGGTCAGATTATCTGTTTTGAACAATGGGTGCCAACAATGGACAGAGAGCAAGGGGAGAAGCAGGGGATGACCACGAGGACATGTTCAAAGAGGAAAAGTTGGAAGAGGAGGAGGAAGAGGATGAGGGCAAAGAAGAGAAGGAAGGAGAGCCTTCACTGATGAGATCAGGGCCACACTTATTGATCATGTGATCAACCACAAGTTAACAATGAGAGAAGCTGGACTGAGAGTCAAGCCCAAGTTGACTTACTTTGCAGTGGTATCCATATTTCAGAACTTCAAAAATTAGAACAAGTTGCAACAATCTAAGGGTTATTTCAGCAATACAGTTTTGTAAATTAAGTATTAATTGTTAGCAATAAAAGTAAAAAAATATACTTTTGGCTTATATATGTTTATGGGGTTTTTTTTTTGTATGCTGCTGGATACAACACTGTGCTTCTGTTACAACAGTAATGTTTGGCCAAATAAATATCTTCCATTTCATCACTGCATTGATGTTTACAGTGTATTTTCAGTACCTCTTAGTAAATTACTTTCATTCTAGAATATTGTATGAAAATGTACACATACACCTATAAAAGACAGAAGAGCTTTAGATTTAGAACAACAGTGTGTAAATGGTATATCCTATAAATTACTATTATGAAAAAAGCGTTTGCCATCTTTTGGATGTGTTTCTGGCATTTTGAACGCAGTGTTTCATTTTGAAGGACATATGAGGCATTTTGCATTTTGTGTGAGCAATTTTGGGAATTGTGTGTAGAGTTTTGAAAAAAGACATGAAACGTGTAAACAGTTGTAAAAATCTGTAATGGCTTTTCCCCGTTCTGCAGAATGGAAGGTTGACAGGCTTCAGTCATTAGGAAAATAATTTCTCTGCCCTCTATGCATTTCAACCTGTATGATCCTAATTAACTTGTGGTTTCAAGTTAGGGTTACAGTTAGCAAAAAAAAAAAGATGCAAGAATTAACATTTTAGATCTATGAATCATTTCAGCCTCAAATATTACCATGACCTGATATTTTTTTGGCATTGGTGAGACAGGCAAAACAATGGAGACAGTGTAGGTTTCTGTTTACACTGTAAGACAAATATTGCCCTCAAGCCAATCAGGGTACTGTATTCGCTCAGGTCAGAGCACAAGGAGAAAAGTCCCAAACAGCATTTGCATTGTAAATATATATATATATTTTTAAATTTCTCCCTGGACAGAAATACAAATAAGTTCTTGACTGCACCATACTGTCTCTATTTCTTACCTTCGTCAGCGCTAAAAAAATTGGTCACAGTTAAGGTTGCTACATCTTTATTAAGTGACTGGACGTGTGCACTATCTTTGGGTATTGGATTGCCGTCACGTGTCCACTCTGCAGTCCAGCTGGTAACGAAACTGAGATTCGCTGGAGGAGGGCCACATGTCATAGTCACACTCTCCCCAAAAGTTATGAAAGATGGCTGAATCGTTAGTGGGCCTTTAAAAATACAAAAGTCAGACAATTATTATACAATCATCAGATATTCCTGACATGACAAGCAATGTTCATGTGAATATTAAAAAATTTTGTGTCTCATTATGTCAAAAATTGTGTTAAACTCACCGTCAAGTATCACAGGGTATATTTTTCCCAGCTGTATAAATACCCCTGATGTTACTGCATCAATTTCCGCAACATTTATAGAGTTTGCTCTTATAGTATAGTCAACGATGGTGCTTCCACTCCTGTAATACAGAAATGAATGCCAATGAAAATACAATCACAAGCATTTATAATGTAGTTCATGTTATATCTGCTCTTTAAACTTGATGTTAACCATTAACCACTTACAAATAGGTCTTTCAAAACCACTGTATGGTTACTTGTTTCGCCCTAATGAAATATCATTCTCACCTATTATCAATCTTATCAAACCTTAAATTTCTCTGTGTTTTTAAATATTTTTTGGGGCAGATAGGACAGTTGAGATAGGGAAATGAGGGAGTGAGAGAGAGGGAACAAGCTTGAGCACAGCTCAAGTACCACGCAACTACCCAGTTGGAAAGACAAAGAGTCATTATTGATAACACACCAATCAGAAGCTTCAATAGACAGATAAAAATGGATCCAGAGAGACGTGAAGGAAAATGTCCGGGACACTGGAGAGGAGGAAGAGAAAGAGCAGTAGGGAGAGGAAGAAGAGGTGAAGGAAGATTAGGAGGGGGAGGAAAATAATCACTGGCTTGTCCCAGACCAATGACAGAATGCTGGGGCAATTTAATTTGTTGTTTGTTATGTTGTATTGTACAGTACACAAAGAAATAAAAAATGTTCAACTGTTTACATTTGTCGTTTCTATTGTTGTGGTCATCATGTGAAAAGGTTTCTGAGGCGAAGAGAACCACAAGCAACATTACTTATAACCTGTTATCGTTTTTTACTGTGTTTTAATTCATTCCTCACTTATCATTATCCATCCATCCATCCATCGTCAACCGCTTATCCTGCGTACAGGGTCGCGAGGACTTATCATTATTACTGTATCAATTCAACATTTATTCATTCTTTATCAGGTAATTTCTCTTGTTCTCTGTATGTCTTTGTAAAACACCATGTAACATGTTTTTTTAAGTGTTATAATATATAAAAATATAAATAATAATTACCCTAACCCTAACAACAACAACAACAACAACAACAACAATAATAATAATAATATCATCATTATGAATTAGCCCAATTATCACTACAGTTCAGTCAGTGTTCTTTGAAAACCAGATAACTTTTGCTGACGCTCATTTTGGTGCGCTTGTTAGGGGCTATAACCACTTTTTGGATTTTAAAACAACTTGTAAATACCCTAAGATTATCCTCTGTTGTTCTTTCAGTTAGTTAGTTCATTATTCCAGTTAGGTACTGAAAGCTTTCAGCAGCTTACAGGCTTGGAGTAATTACAGTTTTTCTCAATTGCCTAAACACAATAACTCCATTTTTCAAAAAGCACAGCCATTTCCCTAAACTCTATACACAAATCCCTTCATTTCTCATTTCCAAATCATGTGGTCATTGAGAGAACACTAACATTCAATATTGTTCACTCAAGTCAGAATAGGTTGTGCTCAATTAGCACACAGCTACCCAGGTGGAAACACAAGGAGTCATAATTGATAACACACCAATCAGAAGCTTCAATAGATAAAAGGGCCAGAGTCAGTTCATTCAAACATTTTTATATGGTGCCCTATTTGACTTTGGGCATATTTAACTTAGCTGCTTATAAAGCCACCTCAGCTAAGACCAGTTTGAGATGAACCCATAGCTCTTTGTGGCGGCACAGTGGTGCTTTGAGCTAAATTCTACCTTGCATGCTAACCACATCAATAATGCCAACATGCTTACGATGGCCATACTAACAGTTCAGATGTTGAGCAGGTGTATTCTTTATTTAATTCAGTTCTATTTATATAGTGCTAATTCATAACAAAATGTATCTTATTAAGCATCTTAACGTTTTCTAATTAGAACTAAACACAAAGTCCAGTTGAGGCTGATGGGAATGGCAGGTAGGTATTTGGTATAATTGGCATAATGGCAATCCAAAAGCTTTTGATACATTTTTATTCAAAATCACAAATGTCAACTAGTGATCTGCGGATCAATCCTAAAGTATGGATATTTCTGATATCAACATTTCCTACTCTAGGATTGATACTCATATAAAAGGATCGTCATTTGGAGTGAGTGTGTGTTTTATCAGAAGTATCTTACTGTCATCAGGATGGTCTAATTATACTCGGTTGATAGGAACTACTTTTCCTTCCGCCTGTCAAAGTCATGCTTGCGCTGCGGCTTCTGTGACAGAGCTTCTTTGAAGTGAGCTGCTGCAGCCCTTTACATTTCCCGTGATTGAATACTGACTCTGCCTGATTGTAAAAACAGTCACGTCTGGTAATAATGAGGCTGTGTGATGTGTGTGCAAAGACAGTGAAATACTTTGGCAACACCACAAGCTTCGCTAAACATCTGAGGTCTGTCACAATAATAGGGTGATGTTATGAAGCACCAGTTCTGAGCAGGATATTTTGATTATAACTAAAGAATATGACAGTAGTTTGATGTCTTGTCATTATGCAGCTATTATTTTGAATTGGTAAGGCTACAGCCCACTCCTTATTTCTCTCATAAATGCAGAAACGGGAGGGGGGAGGTCACATTAAACTAGAAATAAAATATGTAAAAAGCATTGGAATTGGTATCGGCAATACCAGCCTGGGTATTACTTGGTATTGGATCGGATAGGAATTAAGTGGTATCGCACATCACTAATGTCAACCTTAAAGGATAAGTTAAACGGTCGTCAAAGTCATTAAGATACATCATGTCGGAACCACAAATGTCTGTATGTTTTGTGCCAATCCCTCAAGAAGATATTGCACAAAAGAAATTGCATTTGACCATAATGACCTTGACCTGCTGGTGGTGCTAGAGAAAAAATAAGACGATCACCTAGGTTACGTTGTTTTTTCAATTTCTAACGCGCATTGGTCAAAACTGAACCCACTTTTTCAAAACGCTTCACACAGTCTGCTTTACCAACACGAAACAGAATGTAAACAAACAGCAGTACGTTCGAACATGCTGGACTTTTTATGGGATTTTAGCTGTGAAGATGACTGAGAAACAGCCACAGAGGGAAAGGTCTGAGACAAGTTATATGACCAGGCGAGGGGAAGACACGTGTTAACATCTGTGATAAATCTACGCGATTAGAAAGGAATGAAAACCGATGCTGAGGTTGCTCTGTTTCTGCTGGAAAGGTGACTAACGTTAGCTTTGCTGTTCCACATAAACGACAGCTTCAGTATTACAGTCTTGTCTGTCTGTTGTCATGTTATTGATGATCCCAGCTGGTTAGCTTTGTTAGCTTAGCCGCAGCGATCAGTATGTGTGCCGAAGAGGAGAAATAGGCGTGTGAACTATTTCCTATTACTATTACTATTACTATTCTAATAGAGAGAAAAAGGTCAGCAGTAAGGGTTGTTCAGCAGTAAATGTACAGCAGAAGTTACAGTGACCGGTGAATAAAGACTGCAGCTTCTCAGGACTAAAGAGGAGCTCCTATGTGTTGCTGCTAACTGTTGAATAAAGTGAAGGAGGTTAGCCCCAAAGTTAGCTTTGACTTTGGCTCTGGAGATGAACAGAAGCTCCTGTGCTTCCCAACTCTTTACAGTCACTGTATTCTTATACAAACCATTTCTAATAACTCTAGGTTTTTACTCTGTTGTGTTTTGGATGCTTCATTTGTGAGCTTACACATATTGTTTGTTTGATGATCTTTGTTCACTAATTGTAACTGTTGAAGTTCCTCTTGATAATCCTACCGATAAATAAACTAGACTCCGTATCTTTATTAGATTTAGGCTTAGAAAAGTATTTTGCTTCAATACATATTTAAATAATGTCAGGCTTGTTGTCACACCTTCTACAGTACTGCTAGAACATGCCCTCTTATTGAGGCTAACAACAAGCCATAACAGACGCTGTGGATTTTGCTATATTATAGCAGAGGAGGACTGGTTACCAAGGCAATTCGCGTTCATGAGTTTATCAACAAACTCTCTGCAGAGTCGCATAATATCCCTTTAATCTCACCTCTAAAAGTAATTCAAACCTCCAAAAACACTCTCAAAATAAACTTGACCAAACACTGGCAACAATTCACACTCAGAAAGACATTATCACTCAACACACTAACCTAAAAAACACTAACAACAGGGAGCATTATATAAATGATGATTTGTTAGGCCCAGATTAGGCTGCACTCTCCGACCAGCCTCTGTCATACTTTGCCATGGTTGATTACATGGTCTATAATTGTTGCCTGTATGACATTTGAGATTTCTCTGGGTCTTTGCCTTTCTCTGGCTCTTCCTTGTCCTCTGTACCCCCTTTCTATCCTACTCTCCCCCTCACCATGCCACCACGCACTCTAATGCCTCTTTCTCTTGCATGGGCAGACTCTTTCCCCTGTCGGTCTCTTGCATGCTCCATTTTCCACAGCTGTAACCCTGAGTCTTACCCTTGTTGTATAAATGTATTTGAGAACTGATTGGTCATGAGTTTTACCTGTCAGCTAAATTAGAAAACAGTTGCTTATTAACAGTGGCTCTAAATTGTGAAGAATTGCTAAGATGTGTAGTGAACCGACAGTGTGGATTTGGGCATTTTATATTAAATAAATTTGGACTACTCAAAATTATTCCTCTCTCTCTGGTGGGAAGAAAGGAGGGGATTTGATTATCAACCCTCTACAGACGGCTGAAGAGACCCCAACAGAAGGGGGATGGAAAGGTCGCTTTCCCTAAGTGCTATTCCTGAGCAGCCTGATAGTAAAACTGGCACCTTTGATTCCGCAGCCTGATAACGCGGTGCCTGACTGTTAAACTGACAAAAGGGACATTGACCAGCAATTAGCATTTCCCTGAACAGCCTATCAGAACTCTTCTTAAAAGGGGGCACTAAACCCTAAACTGCCCCACCGCCCCACACATGTAACCGTGACAACTATCCTTGCTCTGTGTTTCATTACCTCATCAAAGAGATCTCTTTTTTCACGCCTAGATGAGGAACTCACATCAGAGACACAGACCTGAACTCCCTTATGCAAACAAAGATTGATGTGCAAACATGATAAGCCAGGATATGCGAAAAGGAGACACAACTCCTGCCTTCTTGAGCTAAAAATATTTCATTATAAACTTTTCTCTTCAAATAATAATCCTTGCTAAGTTAGTAGTGGCGCTGCCTCTATTTGAGTAGTTATGTTACCATGTTGCTATCTGTTGTTGATATTATTGCTGAAAAGAATCTAAATAAGTTACTTTTGCAGTGTTTTAATTTTCAGCAAGGTTAAGGACACTCCTTCATTTTATGTGTAACCAATGCTTGTTCACAATGCTTTCTGACAACACCTTTAGAAATGATGATAAAAGAAATGTCATACTATACTCTATTAATTACCAGCTTGAATTTAAGGCAAAATAACTAAATTTTCCAGCTCCTGAGAAGATTGTTTTGGATTAATCTAAGATGTCATCATGTAACCTGAGCTCCCTCAAGTGTACAAAATAAGTATTACATGCCATTATTCTGAAATGATAACCTTTTAAGTTCTTTTAAACTTTATTCGTCGAGCTAACTTCACCGAGATCAGACCAAGCCACGTGGTCTCGCCAGCATAACAAAGGACAACTTAAACCTGACCCGAGACAGGGTTGGGAAGGCCCCCCACTGCAAGTTTCTTCAATAAGCCTCCCAGAGACGGACCCCCGGAGAAATTCCCTGGCAGAGAAAGCGACTGGCCGACAGCTTCAAGCTGTCCTAAACGAGAACGCACGGACTCTGCCAGTGCGAGGCCGTTTACCAGCAACCCGGCGCGAAGAAACACAAGCAGTAAGACCAAAACCCTACATTCTGTGATCAGTGACGTCCAATAGTTGTTAATCCATTTATCTTTAGTCCAGCATATGTAATCCTTAAACCCCTAGACAAATTTAACTGAGTTATTATCCAATTGCAGTCATTAGTTGCCGTATGAGTCAAATCCTCCCACAATTGAACCTCCATTCTCATTGTTTAGCCATTGTTTATTTCTCCGATGTATTTAACCACCTTTTTATATCACCTTAGTTAGTTAATAAATTCACTGTAATCAAGGAATTGTGTGTATTGCCTACTTCTAAGTCCCTGTCAAGAGAATATACCCTTTAGATATTATACTGACTGATTGATTTAAGATAATTGAGCGATTATCTTCTAACTGATCACTGGTGAATAATTGTATAATTATTAAAAGCTACCTAGAGGTCCGGAGACTCTAGGACAAATAAAAACTCTGGTGGTGCCCCGCAAAATGAGAGATTTATAGATTAATATTTCTGAATATTAAAATTCATAATTGGGTATTCTCATAAATTTATTAAAATTCATATGTAGTTTAGACATGCTACAGATGCATTGAAACTAAAGCCACTTTCACACAGTCTCCATTACCAACATGCATCTTGAAAAGTTAATCTCACCTGCAAAAGTCACTTAACCCCCAAAACACTTCATACAAGTCTCAAAATAAACTCTTTCAACCTAAACACTGGCAACAATTCTTACTCAGAAAGCGCATGATCTCACTCATAACACACTGACCTACAAAACGCTAACAATGTGCAGGCATTACATAAGGTGGTGATGTCGTAATGAGAAAAGAGTTCATGGATTTTGGAGAAAGTTGTCATTGAATGCATTTTGTGTGAAAGCAATGAAAAATGATTCACAGTTTGGTCCACATACGCTTCTGTTTCGCTGACTGAAGAGTTTTTGACTGTGAAGAGTTTTAATAATGTGACTTCAGTTTTGATCAACGCAGGTTAGCAACTGAAAAAATCTGTAAGCGGGTAGGGATTTACACAATGAACGTGTGTATAATTGCATTTGAGATAAATATAATTAAATAGTAAACAAATGCAAAGTATTTTGATCCGCAAGGCTTACTCAGTGCAGTGGACAACTGAGCTAATGTTCATATACACAGTCCTATAGTTTGACAAAGTTTAATAGTCATTTGACGCCAAAGAGATTGAGAAAAATGTTCCACTGGTACTCGACACACAATGACCCAAACCTGTAATTCATGTTCCAACCCCCTGAACAAAGTCTGCTAAAATACAAGCACATTTCCTGCTTTACACTCTAGACGCAAACATAAAATTTACTGTAAATATTCTGCTAAGATTGTCTCAATATGGTTAGTGCAGAACTGCAGGACATTCCTTTTTGAAAGTGTGTTTAACAGTTTTGGAGACATTGTGTTAGCATTTGAAAATTGTGCTGCAAATATATAGTGTTTTGCAGCTAGTGAATTTTGGAACAATGATTCACAGTTTTTGGTCTACATACACTTCTGTTTCGCTGACTATGTGAACTGTTTTGACAATGTGACTTCAGCTTTTAGCGCTCAATGTTAGCATTTGAAAACAAACTGTAATAGGATTCATCATCTGTGAACCCCCAAATATCTGCACAAACAAAACAAAACAAAATTTAGCATGGAGTGGTACATTGACCAACACTGCAGCCGCTACAGCTAAAAAAGATGTGTAACGAGCAACTTTGATGTGCAACTTTTTTGCTACTGAGGACTTTTGATTTATGAACTGTTTTTGTTGCATTTTATAGCTTAGTTGTAGTTTCAGTATTGTGCAAGGGGTATTGAATTCAATTTGAGGGTCCATAGTATAATATATGTACCCTTTGTGACATTTGGTGGGTTAAAATGTACAATTTCTTACATGTCAGGAGAGAAACCTGACGGGCACCCCAAAAAATGCCCGTAAGTCAAACTGTCAAAACATCATCAGTAAAATAAAAAGAAAATTTTGACTTACTTGAAGCCATTGATGTTGACTGATACTAGAGTTGAGATGTGCGCCTTACATTGTTCTTGAATCTGTTTGAAACAGTGACATAGCCTTCTTGTAATCAGTTCTACAGTTACATCAGGATCAAACATCACATAAATTCATATAAGAACATTGGGACAAAACTTATTGACACATCAAGACTTACAGTGTTATTAGTGTTTTTGTAAACCTCGTTTTCCGGGTTATTGTATGTAGAATCGTAAACCAGGTCCATGGTGAACGTCAAGGTCTTCACTAAAATTTAAACAATTGTCATCACAAAGAAGCACTTTCATGAGATACATAACTTCATTCACATATTCTATGTGTAATACCCTTTGGTGGTGGTGGTGTTGTCATCATTGGCATTGTTGTAGTTGTGCTGGGTAGTGTAGTCGTCGGTGTTGTTGTGTTTGCTGCTGTGGTCGGTGTTGTTGTGTTTGCTGCTGTGGTCGGTGTTGTTGTGTTTGCTGCTGTGGTTGGTGTTGTTGCTGTGGTCGGTGTTGTTGTGTTTGCTGCTGTGATTGGTGTTGTTGCTGTGGTCGGTGTTGTTATGTTTGTTTCTGTGGTCGGTGTTGGTGTGTTTGCTGCTGTGGTTGGTGTTGTTATGTTTGTTTCTGTGGTCGGTGTTGGTGTGTTTGCTGCTGTGGTCGGTGTTGTTGTGTTTGTTGCTGTAAAAGAAGAAGAATAAAAAAAAACGACCATCATACACAGTATTCACAAAACTGTTACTTTCTGCAGTGATGTCATCCTGAATTATGTCAATCTAAGTATTCTGCAATACTTGGCATCAATAAATTTTCTTTTAAATCAATACATTCTGTAGATTTTCCAACTATACTCTGTTTAACTGTATCCATTCAAACAAGCAAAATTTGTCTCATACCAGGAGATGGAGTTGGACACAATGTGATATCTGTGGAGCAACATTAGAGATTAAATTAATACATCATGTTTTTCTGCATAGGACAATAAATTCTATTTTAATCAACAATGAATGGATCACAACTATTCTGTCTCATACTTCCTGCTTTCTTACAGTGCAGACGCTTTGCTGCTTGCTCTTGCCTCTGCCTGCACTCTTTTGCTTAAACTCTGGTTTTCCCCCCCCCTGCTAGAAATCAGCAACTCTTGGATACTTTTAAATCACTGGGACTGATAAAGTAGGCTCTTGTCATACTTTTATGATCTTAGTGCTCGTCGAGTGCGGCCTATCAATAGCACTAGCCTTTACTGCAGTGACTGGAGCTATAGCTAATGCCAATTAGCAACAAGATGCCCCGCTTCTCCACGGACGACTTCTACAAACTTCTACAGAAAATTACTGTGCTGGAAACCAAGATCCACAGGTTAGAAGTGAATGTGGAAGTGAATGGATTATGACACCACTTGCTAACAAGCTAACATGATAACACACGGCTAATTAGCACCAACAAGACTACCAAGAAGCAGGAGGCCTGTGTACTGGGTAATAAATCTGAAAGTGGGAGTCCTCCCTGGAACGCTTTGGTGCAAAGTCTAAGAGTAAATCATTTCCTGGGGAAATGGGAGGACGAGTAACAGGCAGAACCCAGCGCCCTGAGATTTGTGATGCGACTGGCTGGCCTGAATTATCATCCAGGCAAAATGCCTCTTCAAACCCTGTTCTTAGTAGGACACAGCCGTGGACAGCTGTGAAAGGGAGAGTCAGCAACAAACCTCCCCATCAACCGAGTGTGCAACAGCAGAACAGATTTTCACCACTATTGCAGGACCCTGGATCTCCATCTGATGACCTGGATAACATCCCATCCTCACACAGAAGGGTAAGGACTGAGAGTAAATCAGAAAGTAAAAGGCTGCAGGGAAAGCTAACGACTGGGCCTCAAACTCTGATTGTGGGTGACGCTGCTGTAAACGACGTAAGAAGCATGTGCAGTAAGAACACCAAAATACTCTGTTTTCCGAAGGATACGGTGTCTGACTTGGCAGAAAGAATCCTGCATATCGTGGCTGAACATCCTACTGTGAAAAACATCATACTGCACATCGGGACCAATGATGTTGTGAAGCAACAGTCTGAAGTGTTGAAAGAGGACTTTAATAATCTGTTGAACACAGTCAACTCTTTGAATGCTGAGGTGGCCCTATACCGCCAATCCGAATCTTTTTAAGGCAGATGGACTTCGCCTAACAAGTCAGGAGTAAAATTGTTCAGCTCCAACCTGTTTTACTTTCTGCGTCACTCATCTGTTCCCTCTGCCAAGGACAAGAGACAAGAGGAAACTAAACAAGAAGAAGACATAACACAACACGCCAGAAACCTTGAAGGAGAGCCACCTCAGCCCCCGCCGGAAGAGAGCTCTGATCACGGGAGACATCTGAGCCAAGAGGAAGAGACTCCACCTCCCTCACTGAAAACCAACAGTGAGAATTCACCATCTCTACCCCCCCAATTCCCATCTAGTTCACCCTTATCTCCAGACACCCTTTCTCCCCTCTTCCCCCTTTTGGACTTCACTGATCACATGGAAGACCTGGTTAGAGCTGGGACCAAATTTACTCCACGCACCTTCCCTCGCTCCACTCCCATTTTCTCTACCCTAAACCCCCCTCACGGTCCACCTCCAACAAGTCCTCCAGGTTTGACACGTGTCACAAATACAGCGCACAACCCGCCTTCCTGCTCCGCAATGGCGAAAAAGCCCAGTAAGCTCTGTCTGATATGTGCTGGGTCCAGGCTACAAGGAAAATAGCACAAATGACTCTTCCCAGGACAAGCCGGGGCCCAGAGTGCTGGTAGTCTTCTCCATCCCTGTCTTGATAGGTAACAGAAAGAGCACGGTGAATGTGTTAAGAAACAGGAAGCACTCAACAGATCCTGCAAATTTAGTATTAATTCCTCGTCAGCCGCAGCCTGTTGAAAAAAGTGGGCCAGATAATGTTTTTAACACACTAAAATTTG
This sequence comes from Micropterus dolomieu, assembly GCF_021292245.1. Classification (NCBI taxonomy): domain Eukaryota; kingdom Metazoa; phylum Chordata; class Actinopteri; order Centrarchiformes; family Centrarchidae; genus Micropterus; species Micropterus dolomieu. Next base: position 5,356,837 of record NC_060159.1, read on the forward strand.
CTTTGTTAAACATTAGGTCTTTGGCAGGAAAAACATTTTTAATCAATGATTTTATTATCACTCACAATCTTAATTTCAGGTTTTTAACTGAAACTTGGTTGGACCAACAGTGCAGCTGTCCTTATCGAGTCTACCCCTCCCAACTTCAGTTTTATGAGTGAAGCTAGAGTGCGTAAGAGAGGAGGTGGAGTTGCCATTTTGTTTAATGACCCCCTCCGATGCAAAAAGATGTCTTATGGGAATTTTGCTCCTTTTGAATATGTGGCTCTTCAGCTGAGTTCCTCTTCTCAAGCTAATTTTCTAAATATCTACAGGCCCCCTAAATACTGTGCAAACTTTTTTGATGACTTTGGTGCTCTGCTGTCTTTAATCTGTATTGACTTTGACTGTGTGGTTATTGTTGGTGATTTTAACATCCATGTTGACAACCCCCAGGACAGAGGGACTAAAGGACTGTGTTGTGTTCTTGATAATTATGGACTGACTCAACATGTGACAAAGCCCACGCACAATAAGGGGCACACTTTGGACTTGGTCATCTCCAAGGGTCTGGACATTTCCAAGGTTGTGGTGACTGATGTTGCTTTCTCTGATCATTCCTGTGTTTTCTTTGAGAGTGCTATCTGCGTGCACACAAATGTTAAAACAGAGGTGATCACAAAACGGCATATCACTGAAAACACTAGTGAAAAATTTATTGAGGCTTTCTCCTCAACACCCGCCCTCTCACGGGCCTCAGTCAATGAGCTTGTAGATAATTTCAGGTCTAAAATTACAAATGTTATTGATGCCATTGCACCAGCCAAGGTGAAGGTGGTCTCTGGTAAGAGAAGATCTCCATGGAGAAATGCCACGCTGGTTAGAACTCAAAAAAGAGAGTATCGAAAAGCTGATAGCAGGTGGCGGAAAACAAATCTCCAGGTTCATTATGACATCTATAAAGAGAGACTTTGCATTTATAATTTAGAGCTGAGAAATGCAAGGCAGTCCTTCTTCTCTGACATCATCACCAAAAACACTAATAATGCGCGTGCCCTGTTTGCTACTGTCGACAGGCTAACCAACCCTCCTGTGTCTGTAGCCTCTGAACTTCTATCCACCAGGGCCTGCAATGAATTTCCTTCCTTCTTCACAGACAGATTTCAAACAATTAGACAAGCAATCAGTGCCTCCATGTCAGTAACAGGATATGTCTTGTCCCTGTGTCCATTTTCAAACAATTCATATAGCATGAGACAATTTGATTCTATTAACCATAAAAACCTGGAGGACAGAATACAACATCTGAAATCCTCCTCATACTGCCTTGATATTCTGCCAACAGGTTTTTTCAAATATGTTTCTAAATACATGGCCTCAGATCTACTACAAATTGTCAACATGTCTCTCCTCTCAGGTTTTTTCCCATAGGCCCTGAAAACTGCAGTCATTAAGCCACTCTTAAAAAAGAGCAGGTCACTAATGAGCAATTACAGGCCCATATCAAATCTCCCATTTTTAAGTAAAATCATTGAAAAAGCTGTTTTTCTACAGCTTAGTGCTTTCTTGGAACTAAATAACTGTTTTGATGTCTTCTAGTCAGGTTTTCGACCACACCACAGCACTGAGACGGCTCTTGTTAAGGTCTTCAATGACATCAATTTAAACACTGACAGTGGCAGAATTTCAGTCTTAGTATTATTGGAACTCAGTGCTGCATTCGACACGGTCAACCACAACATATTACTAGACAGTCGACTCGACTATTGTAACGGTTTCCTTACAGGGCTCCCTAAGAAATCCATCAGACAGCTGCAGCTGATTCAGAACGCTGCTGCTCGTGTCCTCACTAAGACCAAAAAGGTGGATCACATCACTCCAGTTCTGAGGTCTTTACAATGGCTTCCTGTATGTCAAAGAATTGATTTCAAAATCCTGCTGTTAGTTTATAAAGCACAAAATGGTCAAATCTAAACAAGGAGGAGCAGCATTCAGTTATTATGCTCCGTATATCTGGAACAAACTTCCAGATAACTGCAGGTCTGCTGAAACTGTCAGTTCTTTTAAATTAAGACTGAAGACTTTTCTTTTTACCATAGCTTTTAATTAAATATTTAAAATTTTTCTTTTTACCACTGCCTTTAACTAGTAGATTGATAACTTAAACTGCACTGTAACTTTTACTGTCCTGTTTTCTTTTTCTTTGTTTTTAGCTTTTTACCATTGCTTTTAATTAAATATTCACATGGTGAGAAAGGAGTAGGTAATTGAGTGAAAAGATAATGAGAGTGAGATTGAAAAGAGTGAAGGAAGTGTTCTTATATCTCGCGCCCGAGTGATTTGCAGGAACCTCTGTCAACCTGTAAACGCGCAGGTGAGTCCAGGGTATAACTGGATGAAAGTGGCCTGCGGACAGACATGTCCTGGTTTCTCTGTAGTGTCCGAGGGTTTTTGGAGTTTCAGGGGACCCAAAGATTGCTATGGACCCGAGTACAAACTAGCTAGAGAGAGTAGATTAAGTGTACTCTGTTTATTCTCTTTTCAAAATAAACTGTAACTCAATTATTTGCTCAACCCTATAGCCTGCTTTTATTTTCCATTTAACTCTTTTAACCCTGATTGTACACTGCACTGTAACTTTTATTATATTTCAATATGTAGTTTTTCAATTTCCCTATGTTGTTTTTAAACTTTTTTATATTTCCCTGTTGCTTTTATGTTTTATGTAAAGCACATTGAATTACCTTGTTGTTGAAATGTACTATACAAATAAACTTGCCTTGTTTTACATTCTGGTGTGTGTGGGTTGCGGGTGTGGGTCGTGGCAATTTTGTGTGGCGTTGCCAGCTACATTAAGGGGGTATAATGCATTGGAAAACAGAGGACAGAGGGCCAAAAGCAAGTTGAGGTGAGGCAAGTTGAGCTGGTACAAGCAATGGAAAAGTGCCATTATAATCAACATGAATATGTTGATGTCATTACATGTAGGACAGCCAGGCAGATACAGTAGATATTCATTTGTAAATGTTATTTTTGCCCACAGCACGACTTTTATTTGAACTACTACTAAACAGAAATGCTTACTTGTGATTGGTTCACAGAGCGCTCCATCAGACGGAAGTCCATTTATGCACCCACAGGTTTGGCTAGTGGCATTGCTGCACGCACCGTAGATGTTGCACTGGTCACATGACCAAGCAAACTGCTCCTCACAGTGACACTGCAGTCCTCCAGTGGAGTTTGGATAGCACCCTTTTAAAGACATTCAAGAAAAGTTCAAGCCATTCAATGCAAATCATACACCACTGGATAAAAAAGCATTCAATTAGCCAAACAGATTACACAAGGAAACAATTAACAAAAGTTCTTACCTGTGGTGAAATTTAAACCTATCACTTTTAAAGACTGATTGATGGTGTAGGGGAGCGAGACACTTCTCACAGTGTTCCTGAATAGTTCAATGAAATATGATGGCACACTGGAGACTGGGATACGCAATTCCAGGACTAGATCAATGTCATATGTAACGTCTGTGGAAGAAAACAGGACAAAGTTCATGACAGGAGTCTGTCATCAGCATATACAACAATATTCACAACACTTTTCACTATGTGCAGTCAAGTCCTTTTAGATCAAAACACTGTTTTTTAAGTTTCCAACAAGTGTCTTCAACTACTTTAGACTCTTTTAAATTGTCTCCATTCAACAAAAAGGCAAAAAAATTTACATACTAGGAGTGGGGGTTGGACACGGTGTGACATCTGTGGAGCAACGATGGAGATTAAATTAATGTATGTTTATCTGCTTAGGAAAACAAAATATCTTCTATTCTAATAAACATGTACATGTTTATGTCAACACATGTAGCACAGAAACGCAGATACAGTAGATAATCATTTGTAAATGTTATTTTTGCCCACAGCACGACTTTTATTTAAATGACTACTAAACAGAAATGCTTACTTGTGATTGGTTCACAGAGCGCTCCATCAGACGGAAGTCCATTTATGCACCCACAGGTTTGGCTGGTGGCATTGCTGCACGCACCGTAGATGTTGCACTGGTCACATGACCAAGCAAACTGCTCCTCACAGTGACACTGCAGTCCTCCAGTGAAGTTTGGATAGCACCCTTTTAAAGACAATTCAAAACAATTCAAGTCATACTTTATAAATAATACACCATTGGATAAAAGATAATTCAATTAGCCGAAAAGATCATACAAGTAAAAAAATAAGAAACAGTACTTACCTGTGGTGAAATTTAAGCCTGTTACATTTAAAGACTGATTGATGGTGTAGGGGAGCAAGACACTTCTCACAGTGTTCCTGAATAGTTCAATGAAATCTGATGGCACACTGGAGACTGGGATACGCAATTCCAGGACTAGATCAATGTCATATGTAACGTCTGTGGAAGAAAACAGGACAAAGTTCATGACAGGAGTCTGTCATCAGCATATACAAAGATATTCACAACACTTTTCACTATGTGCAGTCAAGTCCTTTTAGATCAAAACACTGTTTTTTAAGTTTCCAACAAGT
>NC_060159.1:5361459-5363716 GCF_021292245.1 Micropterus dolomieu
TATATTTTTATAATTTTTAGCACTGTACTATAGACAGTATTGTCCCTAATTCAGTTTTATTAGTTTATCAGTATTATTAAAACTATCAGTGTAAATAGCATCTTAAAAGCATATTTCCTTTAGGTTTATCAGATTGCTTGGTAAATCTGGGAGCTCTTTTTGCTATTGCATTGGAAACCCTCAGCCCTTCAAATTCAAAATGAAATGCTTTACCAATGTAAAAATGTTAATGCTGCTGCTGTGATAAGGAGCAGTTAAACCAGCATATTGTTAACAGGAGCTGTACTCCTCCATAGGATGAAGAACAGAAAGCTAATGCACTTTTTTGTGATTTCATAAAGGTGAACTGCATTTCTCCTCTTACATGAAAAGTGACTGACTGCAAGAAGAATCAGAGTAAGTTAATCAGCAACTTACTCTTTACTTCAATGGGTAAATGTTCTACACAAAGTTGTACATGGGATGTAAAAATACTTTTCTCTTTTCTGGCAAAACTCATGCTGAATGGAATCAGATTTTTTGTATCTATCTTCATACATTGAGGTAATGTGTTGATGAATGCTCTTCAGATTTTAGTTGAGACGAGATGAACCATCTCATTTTCCAGGGGGTCCTAATATACAATACAATGCAAAACAAGGGACAAATAATAACAGAGAATAAAGAATACAGTGACTTGTAAATTGTATATAGGTATAGCATCATCTGAAACATGAACAGTTTAACTCAAAATGGACGGACAAAAAAAGAAGTATTGTGTGGAATGCCTCAAACTATACATTGAGGAATACGGTACCAAAAACTGTTGTAGATAACGAGGATAGTTCAAATGTACACATTTAAATATGAGTTGCAGCCAATGAATGTGTCTTCTCATATTGAGTGGAGGCCATTTAAGAGAGTTATACATTATACAGTGATAAGTACTATAGGAACATCCAAGAGAAAATCTACAGAGATTATTGTATGCTGTATTGAGGGGTAGAAGGCTGGTTTTAGATGCATTTTTTATCGGCATAGTCAAACAATAGCAATATAAGTTGTGTGGCAAGTTTTTTTCGTTTACAGCCAATGTACAATTAAAAAATGATTATCATTATTTCTGGGGTATTTTATAATAATTGTTATGGATATGTGGCTATTGAGCAGGTGTCCCTGTTATTGTGTCCAACCCTTATAAGTTAGTTAATGTAAGCTTATAGGTTAATATAAGTGTGGTAACTGTATGTACTGTATGTACACACTATTGTGCAAGTGTATATTCTTGAACGTGACTTATATCTGGATGTCTGTTAATGGACATCTGCATATTTGGGCAAGAACATGGATGTCTTTCATGTTCTGGCAGCCTGTGCTGTTGTTCCAGTGTCATATAACCACAGTGTTAGAATGGCTAAAAGAAAACCATGTCCTAAATAATCAAGAAAATTAGGTGGGAATGAATTAATCTAAACTGGGCACATACCACCACTGATGTGGGCAGGAGTGAACAGTGCACTGTTACGAGATCCAGGGGAAACCATCAACTCGTTGTTTGTTTTCCATAATCAAATTCAAAGAGATGCAAATGAGTTTGAACCAGCTCCCAGTGCACTGGAAGGCAAAACAGATAGCTGCTGATAAGGTTGTTATGAAAGCATAAAGATAAACATGTTATTATAGTATAAATGCACAGCTGTAAGAGTCAAATACAGACTTGCTGATGTTGAGACAGCTAACACACAAGTTGAATAAATTCAATCCTATGTGAAAAGACAGGAGTGCAAAGTTTTTCAAGTTACATTGTTTCAGCTAACTTTCAGCAAGTTTTTGAAGGGACATAATCAAGCCCTGAATTTAGGTTTGAAGCTGCTATAATCAATATTTTTATATTAAAGGTGATAAAAATGACTATGGGCCAGATTTATCAAAGGTTTGCACGAGTAAAAACATGTGCAAACTTGATATCACCAGCAAATTAGCACGTAAGTTAATCTACTTATCATCATGCAGAATGACGTCTTTCACAAGTGCAAGATAGCACCTGTTGTTCATTTAGTACTTTTGCCTTAATGAATATGCAATTTGGGGCATCACATGCAAATACATTTATTTACTACATGCAATGGGGTCTAACAAGCCTACAGGCAATTTCACGTGAGTTCAACAGCATCTGTATTTAATACATTTGAAAGGAAGGTGCAAACCGTCAAGTGTTGCGCAGAGATGGCTGCTGTTATTGTTGCGAGAAGGAGACACAGCCGTAATGAAAGAAAAC
>NC_060159.1:5363736-5403166 GCF_021292245.1 Micropterus dolomieu
ATCTGGATGTCTGTTAATGGACATCTGCATATTTGGGCAAGAACATGGATGTCTTTCATGTTCTGGCAGCCTGTGCTGTTGTTCCAGTGTCATATAACCACAGTGTTAGAATGGCTAAAAGAAAACCATGTCCTAAATAATCAAGAAAATTAGGTGGGAATGAATTAATCTAAACTGGGCACATACCACCACTGATGTGGGCAGGAGTGAACAGTGCACTGTTACGAGATCCAGGGGAAACCATCAACTCGTTGTTTGTTTTCCATAATCAAATTCAAAGAGATGCAAATGAGTTTGAACCAGCTCCCAGTGCAGTGGAAGGCAAAACAGATAGCTGCTGATAAGGTTGTTATGAAAGCATAAAGATAAACATGTTATTATAGTATAAATGCACAGCTGTAAGAGTCAAATACAGACTTGCTGATGTTGAGACAGCTAACACACAAGTTGAATAAATTCAATCAAAGGTTTGCACGAGTAAAAACATGTGCAAACTTGATATCACCAGCAAATTAGCACGTAAGTTAATCTACTTATCATCATGCAGAATGACGTCTTTCACAAGTGCAAGATAGCACCTGTTGTTCATTTAGTACTTTTGCCTTAATGAATATGCAATTTGGGGCATCACATGCAAATACATTTATTTACTACATGCAATGGGGTCTAACAAGCCTACAGGCAATTTCACGTGAGTTCAACAGCATCTGTATTTAATACATTTGAAAGGAAGGTGCAAACCGTCAAGTGTTGCGCAGAGATGGCTGCTGTTATTGTTGCGAGAAGGAGACACAGCCGTAATGAAAGAAAACATAGAGAAAATAACAATATTAGATAATATTATTCTATATCCAATGTACTGAAATACAATTATTTTATTTTATTTATTCAATGAACTATATGAATAGAATTTTTTTTGTATTTTCCTTTAGCTTTGGCAATATTGTTGTATTAACATTCATGTCAATAAAGCAAACTTTTCTCTGTGAGATGGAAGAATTTAGAAAGTTGCGTGGCGCTGCAGAGAGCCCCCAGCTGCAGTGCATGTATCACGTGTAAAATTCATCCAGCCAGATGGAACGATCACCAGCTGTAGCAACACAACCCACTCTAGGTATTGAAGAGGGAATGGGGCGTTGGGGCATACAGGGCCAGGGACAGGAGATCGCGATGCGACTGGGCACGGTGCGGACGGTCAGTGATTATTCCCTCTGGCTGGATGAAGCACGATCTGCTGGCATTTCCTCACGTCTGAGTCATTCCACCTTCCTGTATGTTTCTGCTGGCGTTTCCCAAAGCAGTTTTTCCAGGTGTTCTGTCCCAAGTCCTACTTGGTGCAATCTCAGTATTCAGTGCTCTTTTTGACTTGAGTGGAGGGTTCATTTGTTTTTAAATTTGTTTAGCACAAGTGAGTGAGCTCTGTGCTTCCATGAATGTAAAGTGCATGAGCACCATTTCAGTTTGTAGATGTATGTAAAATCATTTACATGCATTTACCTGCTTGGATGCACCACAGAGTTTGTCAAGGGGAAATGTGGTCTTTAATCAAAGTTCAGGGGGTTACCAAAATTACTAGGAATCATCATTTAGAGAGGGTGCTGTCATCTGGCTATGAATATTATGGAACATTACAAGAAAGTGCATGTAGATCTATGTATGTGCATTTGTGACTGGATGCATTTTCAGTCTCCTTGTTCCTTAACTGGTTTGTTTTCTTTCAGCAACAATGTGGTCCAGGGTTTTTGTGTTTCTGATTGGAGCTGTTTACATCTACCATCAGGTAAAGATGCTTATAAGTCTAATGTGTTAAATATCTTTGGATAGGAACAAGTGAATCGTGTTCTTAATTACCGAAAGGACCAAATCCAACTTTGCATGTAGGTCAGTGTTTATTTGAAACACTAAAAAGAAAAGACCCATGCAGAAAAACTAATTCTAATGTTTGCTGTTCTTGACATTGCAGGTCCTTGCATCAGGTGAGTCACTTGGCTACATTGTCATGTAGGACACTTCTGTAAAATACTTCAGAAAACTCCCACAAATTGGGCCTTAGCTGGGGTCGAATAGTCAAAGAAATATGTCCTGTGTCTTTTCATACACTTTTCGTTGACCTAGATGTAAAGGTCATGGGGTCAAGGAAAGAAAGGAAGAAGAATTCATGAGGACTTTGGAACAAACAAGCATGGTGCTAAGAGAAACCAAATGCTTAGAATAAGCTCTTTTTTTTTAACAAACTTTACTTATAACACATGGAAGATATGTACATGCTGTAAATTTCAAAACAGAATCAAACTTCCTAATAAATTATGTTTTCAACTTATACAAATGGAACATTTAACCACCAATTACTCACTGGAAGAAAAAACAAAATAGATTTGTTCTGTATTTTGTTGTTTCTATACTTATATTTGGTTAGCAGCTAGAAAGGGGCTCTTTGCCATATGAATATATTTGTCTTCTGTCTATGTTTCAATGCTACCACCTTTCATCTTCATTTCTAAAAGGTGTTTCTTGCATATTTGTTTTTTGAGGATCAATCCTCATTTTTCTGTTTTCACTGCAGCATAAATCTACCACCTACAAATTTATATTTTATTCAGAAATCATGTAATTCCAAAATGAAATACTGTCATGTATCATGCAGTTAATTATATTGCATGCCTTGTTTATGGTGACTCTTTCCCTTCTCATCAACTTCAGTCAAGGTGCTATTGCATGCATTAAATCCCTTTTTGTTTCTAAAAATACAAAAAGATAACACTTGTTATGTAATGTTTTTGTTTAAGATGTCTACATTGCTGAGCTGATGGTGGAGAGTAATGTCACACTGGATGCCCAGACCATCCTGTCAGTTTTGAATACAACAAGTAGCCTTCAAGTGAACGATGGCAGTGGAAATCTCCACACAGTGACCTTCTTATTCAGTGAACTGGTAGCAGGTAACGTGCTGGAGCACATTTTCCTTTCTTTGGTTATTACTCCAAAACAGTTCTTTTACAGTGAGAGGGATGGAGGTAGGGGGCATTCAACACTATATTCTGGCTAAGTCACAACCTTTATTTATTCAGGGGAGCTTCACTGAGAGGAAGCCTCTCTTTTGCAGGAAGACCCTGATCACCTTCACACCTGGAAGCTGGCCAGTACAACCACAGTCTGATCTGCTGGCCACTGAGCAGCTCCACTAGAGCAGTTGGGGTTAAGGGCCTTGCTCAAGGGCACCTCAGTAGTGGAAAATGAGGGAGGGCAAGCGCTGCATGTTCACTTTCCACACTCTTTTTTAGGGTTAGATTAGATTAGATGCTTTCTGAGGTATCGAAAGCCAAGAATGGTTAACTGGTCACACAAAGCTTGTTACCACCTGACTCTGTTAACTTAGAGGGTTAACCAATACAACTATAGGTTCAAGCGTGTGAAAGAGGCAACTTTCATATCAAACGGCCAATCATAAGCAACATCAACAAAAATGAAGCACAGCAGCAGAATATAAAATGAACACACAGTACAGTATCTAAATACCAATAGGAATAGTCAGAACATATTACATACTTTTTCTGTAGTTTGTGGTTGGGTAATGCCTTCCTGTTAGATACTCAGCTGGTTTTATTAATAAGAAAATGATTTTAATACTAATGGGTATGGGTACAAAAGCTATATTTAGAACAGGCCTTTTGCGTGGGCAAATTTTTTTTTGCATGTTACCAATAACATCTCTGTTCTACTTTGCATGACAAATGCAAACAAGTCATGGTCTCATCTGCGATCAGACTCTCTGATGCTTCTTGCTCGAAATGCCTGCTTTATTAAATTACTTAATACCCGCTATAAGACGGTCACATGCCTGAGCTTCTAAAGTGTATTGATATGTGCCGGTAGTGGTCTTATTCCCCGCTGAGTGTATGACCAATAATCAAACAATATTTCCACAAAATGCCTTTTCTTTACACTTTCTGGAACCTTTGAGTTTTTGCCTTTATGAGCGCAAACCGGACCAGTTGGAAAATTTAAACAATGTATCATCCTCGAGCTAGTTTGATTCAAGAAAGATAGTCCTCAATGAAAGCTGACTTTGAGATTTGGGTATTTGCGTTTTTATCTGTGCTCTTCACACTGGTGTTAAGTGGATATGGCTCAGTTAGAAAAAGGGTGTGCCACATATTTCCATGCTCCAAGTTTAGCAACATTTGAATCAAGTTGTGGGGTTGTTTTCTTTTTTTTGCCACATAACTGCCTATAAAATGTGACCAAACCACACCCACATTGAGTTTTTTTTTATGTGTTCTCATGTTCTCTAAGTAAATCATCACTAAAGATGTTTTTTTCCAAAAAGATACATTTGACTGTTGAATAAAAAGTCATTAATGTTATAGAGAAAACCAAGTTTTCAGTGATTTGACGAATGGGCTTCTCTTTCAAGACTGCCTGATTGTTGGAGACCAATCCAGTTGCAACTGCTCTAGCGGGTACATTTGGAGCAACGAAGTGTGCTACACGTACAACTGCTGCCGTGAAATTACTTGCACACAAAATGTGTCCTACATCACACCACTCTGCGTTGCCAAAGTTCAAGGTAAAAGGAACTGATGCCTGACAAATATTCATCCTTTTCTGTAGTAGTTGTACTTGTATTGCCTCTCGAGGATTTATTGTTTTTTCGTAAACTAGTGTAACATAATGGTATAGAAGTCACTCTTATCTGAAAGTGTTACTGTATACTACTGTGTTGTTAGATCTGTGCCTGTTCTTCACTTTTCCCATATGACCAAATCTTGTTGATATCGGAACTGAAACTAATAAATAAAGCTTGCAATCCACACAGTTCACATTAACGGAACAGTTATCAGTCAATTGTCCTGGGATAACACCAAAACTACCCAGGTACATCTCTCTCTTATCACAAATACACTTTAATACGTGCCACTGTAGTACATAAATGATACATGAGTTAATACTCTCTCTCTTTTCAAAGCTTGTAACTGCCTTCGGAGGATTGAATGGCTTTGAGTACCTGAATGTAACCAGTCAGGTAACAAGGTATTGTACTTTGCAAAGATATTAATTTATTCATTTGACTTGTCATTTCTTTCCTTTAAATCAAAGAAGACCCTTGACTTTGTAAAAACCACAACTTACCTAAGCCTGGAAGTAAATGACAGACTGACCTAATGGTGTGTTCAGACAGGATGCAAAGTGGTGACGTAATTGCCTATAAAGAACATGCAAAGGGTAATTTGCAATTTGTTTTACGAGTCCAGGAAATATTACATTCTTGTGCCACACTGAAAAACAACTTCTCAACCAGTTTCTTCCTGTGAACGGGTTCTTATGTGAACTACATCTACTCGTACTAATGACTAATACTAAACTAACCCAGGTACACCTGACTTGCACCATAATTTAACATCAGATATAAGGATTTGTAAATAATGTTCACTATATTCACTGTAATTAAAAAACATATCGTCCTCAAATAAGTGAAACAATTAAACCATATACATCAAACAATGATCGTGAAGCTAAGATTTGAAGGCTGTCACACCTTGGTTGTAATAATATCTTTTATCACAAATACATATGCTTTCTGTCTCACTAACCAATGATCTTTCCTTGATCCTTTCCAACCCTTAAAGTCTAGTCAACACGATTGCTGACTTTGAGGCAGCAGTCAGCGTCAAATTCCCCACTTCTAAACTTCAAGACATAGTGAATGGCCTGCAGACCAGTCTTCAAGCTGTACTTTTGATCGACACTTATGGTCAGTAAAAAGTGCTGTTGATTCTCATTTATTTTGATCATGATGACTCCCTACTATTTCTTATTTGTTGTAGTGCATGCTCTCAATAAACTACTATCTGCTGTATTTTTTGTTCTATTGTAGTATATAATGAGGCCCTGGTGCATCAGAATTAGGACACATACTTCTTGGTTTTTAATGTTTCCAAGAATCTATCAGTGTTTCTACAAAATATTATGTTGGATGGTAAGCTGCAGTGAACAGCATGTTCTTGCAACTGGCTATGACTGGATATTTGAGAATATAACATATGGGTGAAAAGTACTCAGCTTCTTATAATAAATTGGGTATTTATGAGGTAACAATCAAAAATTATGAGCCTTTAACACATTCAGCACATTTTTATGCATAAGAAACCAGGTTACCCACAGTGACCATGTGATGTCAACCAGCTACTCTGCTGTCACAGCGCAACTTTCTGCAGTCTTTGTCCTGCACATTCATACATGTAAAAGGTTGTTTAGAAACTTGTTACATGTATACATAGACAAGAAGTCACTGCTGTCCAGTAAACTTCTTCATTTGCAACCCCAATTACGAAAAAAGGGATCAACTTACAGGAGAAAGCACTCAAGCACTTAAGTTTATTAAAACAAACTGATTGTCTTCATAACAGACATTTGTGGTCCTGGATGTCCAATCCGTATGATCTGATCACAGGCTGCAAGCTCATCTCCTGATCTTCTATTACTAACCAGCCAATGTAAAATGTCCTACAGCATCGCAGTCCAGCTCCATCACAGCTGCCAGTGACATTAGCTGCCATTCTAGCTAGTGCATGTGTGAGCATTGCAGGCTTTGCTTACTTCTGCCGGAGCAGCTTGCGTCTCTGAATCGTGAAAATGATTTAATGGCAATGGATTTATTTGTTTCTGACTACATGTTACGTCTGACTTGAGTGCAGCATAAAAGTGTCTTCCTCCCTTTCCCAGTCCTAGGAACGACCAATGCCACTATTTATGCAGTCCATAGAAAAGGTGAATTTATTTACAATTAACTCAGAAAAGAGTTAGCCTGGCCAAAAAATCAATAACAAAATATCTTATACCCTTATATACTAACTTACCTAGCCAAAATAAAGAACCAAAAGAAATGACGTGCCGCTTACCCATCTCCCTGGCCAGAAAACAGGATTAAACAAAATGGCTGTTCCCCCCTATGAGTTTCTAATAGTGCACTTTCTTAGTTTCCTTTTTCTCATGCAACACTTGTTGGTATTCAAAATTTGTCTTAATGACTACCAGGTCCTAACAATAACACAGTTTGCTCAGCATGGCTTAACACACCACGCATCTAGTTGGGGGGCAAGGAAAAAGGAGGAGACCATGGCACTGGCCCAATCCTAATGTCCACACTCACAGACTCACAGACTCAGAGGCGCAATCCCGGTAAGTCCGTGAGGGCTTAGTGTTGTTCCAATCGCCAAGTGCATAAAGGCTCTCGCAGAAATTTTGAGCCCTTTTTAAACCCTTTTCGTGAGCCCGCATTTCTGCAGACTTTGGCTGAGGGAATTGCTCAATTCTTAGCGTTGTGAAGTGGGAAGTTGTGAAGTGGGAAGCCCGGAAATGAGAGAAAAATCACGGCAAATCTGCCATATAAGAGAAGAAGAAGAAAAATGGTCAACAAACAAGCATAGATCTAAGATGGTACATAGAACACATGAAGTCACAAGAATGCAATCACACTTAGTTTATTCAACTATTTAGTATATTTTTTGCTTAATGATGCTGTTTTGACCAACCATTGTGCAATGATTATTGACAAATTTAGATTGACATTTACCTCTTGTCCACTCTGTTCCACTCAATCACTTAGCAGGTGACGTCAGTGAAGTCTGTGACGGTTCATGGCTTAGGGTTTAGGGGGGGCATTGGGATTGGGCCATTCTAATGGGCCCTTTAAAAGCAGGTGTTCTCTAGTCAAATGAGCCGTCCACCACCCACAAAACAACAAACTGAGCACGCACAGAACAGCTCCTCCCAAGGGCAGGGAGGATAAACAGCAGAGAAATACACAAAAAATGCACACAGTCCCCCTCCCACCCAAACATGTGACTCTAGGTCATAACACTGCAACACTAGTTTTTCACATGTAGTTAGTTAGAGAGAGTGAAAAGGAGAAAAGTGAGGGAAGGAGTCGCACTGTCATGTAACCCCTAGTTGCTCCAGAGGCGTGTGACCTCTGACATATATAGCGATTGTAAGTTGCTTTGCATAAAAGTGTCAGCTAAATGAACGATTACTATAATTTTCTGATCATCATCAGACAAAATGACCAAAAATACAGGTTAACAACAGCAGCTGTGCTGTGGACTCGGGCCCAAGGGCAACACAATTAATCTGTCTAATCTATTAATCCCCGCCTACACCAGGCTCTCGCATGTGCCCCTAAAACAGATAAGCCTACGTGCAATCAGAAAAATTATTTATAAGCAGTGTGCAAGTAACTTTTAAGACAACAGCCTACCATAACGAGCACCGAGAGAAATGGCGGTGCTCCGGTCACTCTGTGACAGAGACAGAGTTACGTTGGCAGAAGAAAACAGGGAGAAGATAAAGAAGGTTTGAGTTTGGCTCACTGTCCATTAACGTTAGCTGTATCGGTGCATGTAGTTGTTCAACATGTTCACCTTTTCATGGAGCCGACGTGCTTGTCAGTCACTTTTCGTCAACCGACCAATCACATCCTGGATGGGGTGGGACATTAAAAAAAGTTTGACGTGGTACAGCAAATCATTAAATGTTGAACAATGTGATTATTCACAACTTACTTAGCATTAACAAATTAGAGACCCGTGTACAAGGAATAAATAAATAAAAACAACCCACAGAAATGAAACAGCTGTAACTGGATTTAATATTCGACTAGTGGTAAAATAGTAAACAACTATATGAAATTATGATGAATGTACAATTTAATATATTATTGTTCTACTAACAGTATACTATTAACTAAACATTATACTCTTTATATAATACACATGTACAGTTCTTCCTCCAGGTTGTAGATAGAGACTCTGCATTAGACAAATGTACATTGAGCCGGTGCCAGTGTGTCAATATTTGCTGCTTCTGGCCGCCTCCCTTGTAGAGCGACACACTTACCTTGTTCTGTTTTACTAGTTATTGTTATTAATATTGTTTAACTTTGTTAAAGTTGGGATGTGCACGTCAAAATGTCAGTATTTTTATATATTCCTTGATAATTAAGCAAGCAGACTCATAGTACCATTTGTTCAATTATAATTTAATCACAATCGCAATATTGTCCACAATAATCATACAGAAATTGTGTAAAATCCCTAAGTCAATGGCCAAAAGAAGGCGTTGAGGTATTAGAAGGCCGTAGGGATTCACAAACCACTGGAAAGGCTATACTATATAATATATAATATATATCATAATTACTGTATTGCTGTGTATTATTATTGCCTTTTTCCAACAGGAATAGTCGTCATAGAGGCCCCAGCGAGTACAGTGTGCTACAAGTCTTCTCCACGACTAAATTGTACATTTGAAGAGATGACGGACAGCTCTGGCTGGAACATTAGTACGCAGAATCAGCGCTTTGAGCTCAACAATGGCAGTGTGGTGAAACTGAACAACAGCTGTTGGACACAGAAATACAATTCTTGTGTTACAGTTACACTTGATAATGTGACAGGCATCTGGTCAGGCAAGTACAAATGTTTCACAATGATGCTTGCTTAAATTAAAGTCAAACTGAAAAATAAAATAATTTTAAATTAGTGCACCCTAGCTGTGAATTGAATACTCTCTACATTACTCTGCGATTCTGCACGTTACTGTGTGTTGCAACTGAAATCACAGAGTGATGTACGGAGGGTGTATTTTTAATAATACCTTTATTTTACCAGGCAAGTTCATTAAGAACAGATTCTTAAGTAAAGAAAGAAAGTAACTTAGCAAAGTAGTACTTACAATTACTGCACTTCGCAATCGCAATATATTGTTTACAAGATTACACCAGCTGTGCTCAACCCTTTTGGCTTGTGTCATCTTAGTTGTTAGCACCTCCACCAACAAGACATCTCCCCTCTAAACTTCTCAGATAGTTTCATTTAAAATAGGCCAAAAGGACTGTTAATTAATTGTGGAAGCTACAAATATTATTTCCTTGAGCCTCCCTGAGTGACTGGAGGAAAGTGCATGACTTTTCCTCGGGTCCCACTTCCCCTGTCAGGAAAAAAACTTTGTCCTCTCCTCCAGTACTGCAAATATTACTATGACCAGGATGGCCAGTATTCATAAGACGTGTATTTAAAACATGAATTTGAAATCTAACATTTTGTCATTTTTATTTGATAGGGTTGATGAAAATGACTTGGTATTTTGTATCAAAATACATTTTGTATTTGTATTTTAAAAATAACGTAAAATACTTTGTGAGAAGTCTACGTGATGACATCATAAAAATGCTGCCTCTGATTGGTACCTGCTCAGTAATTTGCCCAGATTTGCTGAGATCAGAACAGAAAACTGATCCTGACTTAAAGAAAAAGTAAATTTTTTGCATAAATTGCTACATTTCTTAGCAGTCCCTGTTAAGTTTTCGTGTTAGTTCTAGTAGCCTGGGCTAAATTATTTGCCCATTTACGTAATGTTCTAGCTAACTATTATTATACTTGAGCCAAGTAGCAGCCCTCACAGTAATGTTAGTTTGCTACTTTCAACTTATGTTAAGCTTTCATCAGATGTGCACAAACAAAGCGTTTCAGAGTTGAGCAAACTGTTAGTTAAACATTAAACTGCTGGTTACTTTAAAATTAACCTTCATCACAGGGATATGTGAATATTCTATATGGTAACTGGTTGCCTTTCAGATTTATTATAAGACTCATTAGGGGGAAAAAGCTGTTTCTCTCTCACTGTCCACTTAATCTTAGTCAACTACTGGTGAAGGGCTAGATCAGATATATCGATACACAAAATTAGGGTATTTGGCATTTTACAGTACAATTTGATGTATTTTTGCCTTTTCCTGACTATGAAATTTCCAGCTCTGAAACTAAAATATGACTGTCCAGCCAATGCAAAAAGCAAACAGTACAGAGGGAGTGAGAGTTATTTCCAAAACAAACAGCTCATTTCTTAAGCAATATACAATAATTGCATCAGAACACAATCTCGCTGTGGTGTGCACACAGCCCACATTAATGACATATGCATATCAATGACCATTTTTCCAAATAAAAGTAGCATACACAACAGTGGCAGCAGTGGCCAGAATAATATCAAATTACTTTTTAATTATGTTTTATAATACTACTACTACTGCTAATAATAATAATAATAATAATAATAATAATAAGTCCTGATGATTCCCCTCATGATAGAAAGTGTAAATGCAGTGGAATGTGATGGGATCTACCTGAGCACATCTGGAGGTAGTCTGGCTCGCAGTGGGTTTGGATCTTAGGTAGGCCTAGGTGTGAACACAATCCGTAGCCTTCAACTTTCTGGCATCTATGCACAACATAACATGACAGCCTACAGATAGTTATTTTTAACTAACATAAAATAGCAAGCAAGAATGCTGAAAGAAATGCTTCCAATGATTGATGCCTCTATTCTGTGCCATGAAAAGCACCAGTCCCTAATGAGGAAAAAATATTTTGCAAAAAAAAAAAGGTTATAGAAAAGTTTATTTTTAATGACTATGTGTGCAGCAGAATTTCTCTTACTTTCTTCTCCTACCACATTATTCATGTCGCAACCCATCAGAATTATCTCGTGTCACCCTTTAGGTGCATGTACATTTACTTAAATGGGAATTTGAATGCAGAACTTTTACTTGTAAAACTTTAAAGTATTTTTAGATTCTTATTTTTGGAACTTTTACGAAGTAAAAGAGTTATGTACTTTTTCCACCTCTGCCAGTCAGTACTGGGCTCCAGGAGTTGACCGTCTATAGCAACCGAGGATAATTCATATTCAGTTTGACTTTGTCTGTTTAAATCTTAACCAAATCTGTTGATGACTATTCTGACCTCAGTCATGTGTGAGAGAAAAAGTCATATTCAGCCCAGCTGCAGCTGTACTCTCAATTTACCTACATGTTCCCTACAGGCATATACGAGTGTGGATTCACTAAGGGGTCAATCAGGCACACAGCCAAGGCACAACTGAGTGTGGCACTCCTGCCTGATGAGATCAACCTGAATATCAACCCTCTTACAGTGGACTGCTCGACACAGCCACCAAGTGTTAAAGTCACTGCCACCATCTTAAACAGCATAGAGAGCTTTGAAGTTTGGTGGAGCTTCAGGGATGAAAGGAAAGATAATCTAGCTAACACATGTAAGACAAACCTACTGTATCTCTCAAATATATTTGTTCTCTTTCATTCTGTTAACTACAGCATACTTTGCTGCTTTAACTGAAAACATTAATGCAAATTTTAATTCACAGTAAGACATGACAGACAAAAAATGCATTTAAAATCCACAAACTTTTGTTGCAGCTGTGGGAGAAAACCTGGAATATACTTTTAAAGCTGAAATCAGTTGCCAGGTATCCACCGAGGCACAATATGTTAATGTCACCTTTAAAAACTCACTGGGTCAAATCAAGAGTGCACGAGTGGATATCCCAGTCATTTATGGTAAAAAATAAAAATAAAAAAATTGTAAATTCTTTTAGTTGGATTTATATTATTCTTATATTCATCATTCTTACATTTAACTTCAAGTCTATGGAACAATATGATGTTCTCACTATCTTTCTTTACTTTTCTCCAAGTGGGTAAATCATTTTGTCGTGAGGAAATTCTAAATGGAGAGTTTTGGCCAATGACCCCAGCTGGAAACACAGTGATTAATCAAACTTGTGCAGGGGGCAAGACTGGATATAAGTCACGTACTTGTAATTCCCCTGACACATGGCAGCCAGTGTTCTCCTACTGCATCAGTCAAGAGTTAAACATCGTTGTAAATGCTGCAAATGTAAGTGGATCATTACAGCTAAAGAAATTATTATTATAGGGTTCTATCTGACTTTTTTGACAAAAATGACTTATTCACACAATATTCTAAGTTCAATATTTTGTTTATTTTAGCGAAAAGGTTCTAACTCCAGAGTCATTCTCCAGTTAGTCAGTTCTAATTTACAATAATGTTCTATGTGCACACCACCTATCACTAGTCAAAGTTTTATCTCCTTACTGTGTGGCCTCACTGCAAGAATTACACTAATACAAATGTCAACTTTTTTATTTTGGATTTATACCATTAGGCTCTATGCTCATACTGTGTGTTAGCAGCATTGTATGTTATGATTAGTAACTGAAATTACTGTGGCTACTTCAGATTACTGTAGTGAAGGCCAACATTTTAAAACGTAGGAATCAGAGATAGAGAGAAGAAGTAAATTTAGGTGCAGAAAAGAGACACATGTTGACAAATTAGCAGGGAAACATTTCTTTCTATTGTTTTGAATTGCATTAAAAGTAAAACTTGCTTGGTGTATTATCAATTCAAATCTCTTAGTGGTCAGTGGAAATATTTGATTTGACAAAATTTGTTCACATTTAAAACATGTAGCTAAATTGTCTATGAATATTCACAGTCATTCAGGTTATGGTATATCCAAAAAGGCTAAGTGAGGAATCTGGATCTGGAACCAGTCCGGTTGCAAGTCCAGTTTCCCTTAACAAAATGTTGTAGCAAATGTTTTGTCTGTGCCCAAATATGTTATACTGGAACTCCCCCAGTAATTATTACATTTATTTGTTTATTGACAACAAAATCCTTGGTTCATGTAAAGCCTTAGCAGATATTATTTCAAACTTCAAAGATAGTTTTCAGAATTAGGTTCCATTTGATATTGGAAAGTTAGAATTAGAATTAGAATGTGATATGACTTTAAAATTATACTTAATACTATAATGTATTGCATATCCCTTTTGTTGTATATGGGATGTAAATACTTCCTCAGTGTCTCAAAACCACTCAGATGACACCTTATAATTCCAAAGTCACAACTGTTTAGACTCCAACATTTTGTGTGGGGATGTAATATATAATCTGTGCTTTTGGACACTGTTACATGAAGATACTGTTTTTCTTTCTAGAATTTTCTGCAGGGCCTAGGGGCTACCCAGGAAGTGGCCATGAATATATTTGAAGGACTTAGGAACACCTCTGCACTCAATTCTAATCCCAAAGATACCACGGCCGACATTGTCGCTTCCATCAATATTTTTGACGTGATGGCCAAAGCATCAAGGAATATTGTCTTGCAAGATGAAATCTTCCCTGTGAGCCCCTGTTGATTATTGTTATGTTTACTGATATACAGGTGGAGTTTTGAGCCTTAAGGCTCATGCTTCACCTCATAAACAGCCATTTGACCAAAAACCCTTGACACAAGGCCCCAGGTAGGCTACTTGTTTTTTGTCAGAAGCTTCTGTGGATGAAGTTGCTCAATTGCACAGTTTAGTGACCTCACATGCAGTTCATTCATTCAAGATCCCATGGGAACAGGAAGAGGATGGCAAGATGCCGTTTCTAGACACCTGTCCACAGCGTTTTCCTCAAGGCAGCTCTTGAGCTTTACTTGGCACAATTACTGTCACTGACAGCTTACATGCACACAGGTGTGTCGACACCCAGCTTCCATGAAAAGTCATATGCCAAGAAGCTTTCCCTGTACGGTGTGATTTTAGTTATTTGGACAGGTCCCGTGCCTGGACCTTTGGTGATTTTTTAGCAGAACTTGCTCTGCTGAGCAGCTCTAGAGCTAACTTCAGTCCCATTGAGCTAGCTATTCCAAAATCTAGCACCTAGAGGTGATACTCAGCCAAGGCATGGGTCTGGCAACTAAATGCACTGAAGGGCTTTAAGCTAGGCTGAAGCCCAATGATAAAATTAGGGATTTCCCAATAATAAAATTTGGACCAGATCCGGATCCAAGTATGTTAATATTGCATTAAATATGTGTCTGACACACTGTAATAACTGCTGTAGGCCTTATTTTTCACAAGTTAGATACAGTCCTGATTAGACGAATAATGAATAATGAAAAACTATTACATTTATTAGCTTACGTTTTTGATATGACATGAAGGAGTTTAATTTGGCAGAACCCAATGCTAAAAGTGAGGTTGAAGAGAATCCCAGCGTATTACTGGTATATTAACACTCCAGTTCACATCAGAGAAAACAAAATAAAGCCCTCAGCTCTGTGGGAGCACTTTAAACTGAGTGACGACAACGGCAGTGTGGCAGTTATGTGGTTAAAGAACATTTAGTAGGCTATAAAAAAGGTTTAAAGCGAATTTTACATAATACGTTTTGCTACCTTCCGCTACCGGAAACGGTGCTTATCCCGTCTGCTCTCCCTGGATATATTCCCGCGATCTGTTCTGGACCTGCTCAACTCAGCCTCTCACTCTCTGTGCTGTTATTATATAGCCTACATGTAAACACTCAGTAGAAGTAGCATTCACTGAGATTCAGGAAAAATATGCGGTGATAACCCTGGTTGATCAGTGTGCAGAGGATCTGAAAAGGACCTTTAAGAGGTGATTGCATAATTCAGAATAGATGATGAAGGCTACCTGCCGAGATTTGCATCCACCTCTTTTCTCAGCACAAATGAGAGTTACCAGCCGCGAGGTGCAGGAAATTCTCCGCAGGCGTGCAGAACTCAGCTGTTTCTCATACAAGTTCGTTACCTTCCATCTCCCATTTAGCGCATTTACTTTTTTACATAAACTTTTATTTATTAATTAAGGATTTTTATTTTTAGAATTTTGCCGTTTCCATCAACCTTTTCTAATGTGATACATAAAAATGTGCATTAGAAATCGTTGATGGAAACACGGCTAGTTACCGTGATCGCTGTTCGTTATCTCTCCCCCTTCAGTTTTCTCCCTCACTCATGTCATTGCCTGTTGCTGGAAACGGTTATTATTGTAAACTGTGAAAACAAAAATCAGCGCCTGACAAAAATAGGAAGTTGCTAGCTGAATGTTTTTGTACACTATTCTTTGGTAATGATAAATAGCCAGAGTTTAGTAAATGCATTTTGCCAACCTTGGTGCTTTATTTTAGCTGATACCAATCTGATACCAAAATTATTGATTTAATTATGACCGGACAATGATTCTTAGGATTAGTTTGAGATATCCCAAAATAAAGTATGCACTAGCGCTAATTTTTCTTTTCTTCTGTTTCAGGATTTTATTAACGCAGCAAGCAATATGTTGAACAAGAGCTGGGATGGGGTCAACCAGTCTGTTGTTTACCACATGGCATCACAATACCTTGTGTCTGTGGAGGATCTGGTGAAGAATACCCAGGTCAACAAGAGCAATGGAGTGGACAGTCAAAACTTAGAGCTCAAATTTTGCTCAAGGATTGACTGTAATGTGTCCACATTTGACATTAGTGTGAATCTGAACATGACTACCGGAATGATGAAAACCATTGCTGTGAAAAATCTAATGAATAGATTAAGAAACAATTTTGACAACGCAGTGCCTACCAGCCTCTTACTATCAGCCACACTAGAGGACAACAATGATTCGTCTGTAGAAATTAAACTGGAATTCCCCACAGGGCAGTGGAATGGCAGTAAGCCTTTGTGCGTGTACTGGAACACCACAAGCATGGACTGGTCGGGTGCAGGATGCATTGTCAAAACTGGCAATGGTAACCGCACATTCTGCGTGTGCAACCACCTGACTTCATTCTCTGTGCTCATGTCCAAGGGTGATATATCTACTAATGTCCTAGATATCATTACCAATGTGGGCCTGGGTGTGTCCGTCTGCTCCTTACTGATCTTCCTCACCATTGAGTTTCTAGTGTGGTCAGTTGTGGTCAAGACCAACCTTTCACATTTCCGTCACACAGCCCTGGTGAACATTGCCGTGTTTCTTTTGCTCGCTGATTGTAGTTTCTTGGCTTCCACCTCTCCTGGGGTCCTCAGCAGCTCCTGGTGCCTAAGTCTGACCGTGTGCAAACACCTGTTTTTCTTAGCCATGTTCTCCTGGATGCTGTGCCTGAGTGTCATGCTTGTCCACCAGCTCATCTTTGTCTTCAGCCCGCTGAGGAAAAGAGTCTTCATGTTCCTCTCCAGCATCATGGGCTATGTTTGTCCAATCCTAATAGTGGGATCCAGCTACGTCTATTGCAAATACACCAACCAATCCTACTATGATCCAAAAACATGCTGGTTAGTTTTTGAAGGACTCTTGGTGGGCTCCATTCATGCTTTCCTCCTCCCAGTCGGAACTGTTATTTTTACGAATCTTTTTTCCATGGTGGTCGTCATTGTGACTCTGTTGAAGTCCTCGGTCCCTGACGCCAGCAAGGCAGATGACAAGGAGACAGCCAAAAGCATCCTTAAAGTGGTGGTTTTTCTAACACCTGTTTTTGGAATAACTTGGGGTATTGGCTTTGCTCTGCTCATGTTGAAAAGGGACAATCCTTTTTTTACTATTGCTAACTACAGTTTCACCATCCTCAATTCCTTTCAGGTAATTTAAAAGAAACAGTGTTTGAAATTAAGTTTGAAAATTTAAAACAAAGCTAAGGGTGTGGAGTTAGTGTGGAGAATTGAGATTAGCATATCTCTTTTGCCTGGACGAGTTAAAAAGTGGATAAACTGCATTCAAGACAGGCAACTTTATTTAAGTAACATATTTCATAGGGAGGGTATACTCCTTTTTTCACTGACAAAGTAGAGGGCTATGGCATCCCCTTGTGTAATGTTTACAGTGCAGATCATTGACATTATGCCAGTGATTATTTCACAGATAAACCTAATGACACCCACCCCCTAAAAAAATGATGAGCCTAAAATGGAGCCATAATTCCCACCACTAAAACTTGGTTCCACCATTTTTAAAGGCACATATTTAGACACCAATCCACCATCCTGATCTCCACACCCTTACTGTAGTTTTAATTGCCCTGTATGAACATCAGATTACTTCCTGTTGCAATGTGTTTTCATTGGACACAGAAGAGAAGATAAATTATTTGAAATGTGATATACAGTATTTTATTTTTGCAAAAACAACATATGTTACACTTCACCTTTTCTCTTGCAGGGCTTTTTCATTTTGCTAACAGGCTGTTTTACAGAGCAGAAGGTAGGTGTATCATTTTGTCAATGGGCAATCTATCATGCAGTCATGCGTTCATTGTAAATAGTAATAAGTAGCTTAAATGTCAAGTTATCATAAGCAGGAAAATACTTTGAAACTGCTCAAATAACTGAATCAAGTAGACTAATATACCAAGACTACAACACTGTGTTAATGCCTTGGACTTGATGCCTGTCATTAATTATGTTGTTCAGTATTTACAGTACCATCTGCCCAGTTTATTAAGCAATCTATTTGTGTTATTCAGGTTCGAGAGGAACTGTTAAGGATCATAACGGTAAGTTTACTATTACAGTCTATCCACAATTACTCCATAAAATGACGGAAACATGCATTGTAGCTCTGCTTGCTTCTACCCAAGGCAAAATCAAAAGGGAAAGATGACAGCACGAAGAACTTGACTTCAACCACATACACAAAAGACAAATGAAGACAGAGGTATGTCTTATTATTATTATTATTATTATTATTATTATTATTATTATTATGTCATTCAAGGTGGGGAAAGTGATCCTGGAGAAATCCAATTCCATGACAAAAACCATGATATAGAGCGAAGCGAACTGCAATACATCATGTAACTAACGTTAGCTAAGTTGTGGGTTAGCAAACTGCAAACTACACCTGCATGCAGAGAGGACGAGACGATTTCCCAGAGGCAGCACAGCAGCTCCAGACAGCGATACTCATAACTCTCCTGTTACTACAGCTAACATCACAACAAGAGCCTTGGAGAACTAAGTAAGCTCAATGTCCGTGGGCAAGTTCTTTAGCATAACCTGACACATAAATCAAGGCTGGAACGGCTGCAATAGTGTTGTGTGGCAGGGTGCGGGCCACTTTGTACAAAGACCGGAATTGTTTTCAGCGCACTCACAGAATGGACAGCTAGCAGACCCTGAAGAGATACTCCCTGATTTTGACATAAAGGCATATAGTGGATCAGCATCACTTGCCCCGCCTCTAATAGTCTCTTTTTTACTTGGGTCAGTGCATTTGCTGCATCTTCAACATACAATTCAATAAGCATTACATTTCTGTAGATGTATGTAGCCTGTAGCTGCTGGTTGTGATTAGGTTGTGACTAATTTTAGGCTTAGTGGTATGATGTTTCTCTGCAATGCATCTTGAGAGTCGTAGTTAACTCCTCCACATTTGTACTGATGATTTAACCGTGAGAGCTTCATACCCATCTAAGCAACGCAAAATTGTAGGTTTGTCCTACATTGCCATCCCTAGAATCACAATGCTTGCATGATTAAAATATTTAGTTATTTATTATTTGGCCACTATTTTCTCTGGTTTTGCTTACTGACTAACATTGTTTCAAGATCGATGAATCAGTGCACAATGCAGCAGCAATGTACAGTTTAATCGCAACTAATATGTTGTGAGCCACATGTAAGCCAAAAATATATTTAGCATTTTTCTGAATCCAGTCCAAAAATGTTCTAAATACTTGTTCATGTCTACATTTCAGATTGCGGAGACGGAATCATCAACTCACGTGTATGCAGCTCCACAAGAGAACACATCTTAGAGTTTGCTTTGTGTTAAATTATAGTTCCTAGACAGTTACAAAGGTATAGATGGTTGTCCTAAAAACACGTTTATTGTTATTTAAAGCTTATTAAATAGAGCACTGATGTTTTGATATAATTAATTATTAGTAGTAGTACAGGCATTGACTCTCATCATCCTCAGGTGACAGAGATTTTACATGCTCCAGGGAGTAATACGTAAATCTAGTTAATATATACATTGTTTTTCTTAAGGGTAAAGTACATACAGATTTTCTGCCAAATAAGTGAAACAGAATACTTATACTATACTATACTATACTGTGTGTATCTACATTCAAACTATATGAAATAATATGTAATGAAATAAAAACAAGAAATATAATATCAGTGTTTTATTGTTTATTGCACTGTGCATGATTGCGAAAATTTTAATCCAATCTATACATTTTTCATCACAGAATTAATTTAGCAGACCTCATGTTATATATTTTTTATTTTTTTATATTTAAGGACACAAACTATGGATGCTCTCCTCAACTGATGCTTACAGACACTTTTTGCTGTGATTTCACTGCTGAATGAATGCAGAGGACAAATTCTTCCTCTGTGTGTTTCACTGAGCTCTCCTGATGATGGTGAAGATCGCCAGTGTCATAACTACAGTCCCTGCGGTGCCGCCAACCAGAGCTCCCAGAATTCTGCTGTCTATGTTCATTTCTTCACATCTCTTACCAGTGTAGTAGGTAGTCTGGCTTGATGCACACCTTAAAAGAGCAGACAGAATTTGTAGTTATTTATTTATTTTATACTGAAAGAAAATTTCTGAAGCATCAATCATTAGTATGAACTGAAACCTTCTTTTTGGGCACATGTATTGAATCTGCCGAATCCTGTGTAACCTGGAGAGCAGGACTAACTTGAGCAGGGGGCAGCGATCTGAATATCTTCAGACATTTGAGATATTTCTTTCTAAATATTGGATGAGAAGATCGATTTCACTCTCAGTATAAAACTAAGCTGGTAAGTGGTTAGCTTAGACGTAAAGCAGGGGGAAACAGCAAATTTTAAAATCCACCCACCACCACATTTATAAAGCTTACAGGTTAACATCTTGCAACTCTTAAATTACGTGTTGTACAACCCCATTTCCAAAAAATGGCTGTGTAAATATGTACAATGTAAATAGAAACAAAATGTGCAATGCAAAACACTGAAACCCATATTTAATTGAAAATAGCACAAAGATCTATTATGTAATGTTGAAACTAAGAAATGTGATATGCCCATTTCCAATTTGACACCAGCAACATGTTTGAAAACAGTTGGGAAAGGGTCATGTTTACTACTCTGTTGCACCACCTCTTCTTTTAACAACACTGTCAGCGTCTGGGAAGTGAGGACACAAATTGCTGTAATCTTGAAAGTGGAATGTGTTTCCATTCTTGATGTAGGATTTCAGCAACAGTTCGGGGTCTCCTTTGTCATATTTTTGGTTTCATAACATGCCAAACATTTTCAGTATCGGGACTGCAGGCAGGCCAGTTTTGGACAGAACCAAACTAGCTTCCCTCTGCTTCCAGTCTTTATGCTAAGCAAAGCTAATTGACTCCTGGGTCTAGCTCCATTCTGACATAGAGTGGTATTGATTTTCACACTTAAATATTTAAACCCTTAGGGGAACAAGCCTGATGTAAGTCCTTACTCTAGCATTACCTTGTTCCTAATTGACATTGGATGTAAATTCCAATCTTTATGTAATGATGACTGGCCAAAATATCCCAAAATACTCAAATATTCCTACAATTGAAAAAAGTTTGCATTTGGTATTGCAAATACAAGTGGTGCATACCCCCCCCCCCCCCCCCGCAAACACAAACACACACCTGCATGAGGCTGTCCCTCCACTCTCCACACACAAGCCGCCATTAAAACAAGGGTTGGGATGACAGAGGTTGGCAGCACGTGCTTCTCTGTGTTTTGGAGCCTCTAGTCTCATTTCCACCTCGCTGATTGGCTTCTCATCCGTGATGTCATCACTTGGGGCAACTGGTTTGACAGGCACCTCAGTCTCGATCAGGTGTGTCAAATCTGGTGAAACAACAGGTTGATGAAATGTTAACTAAGGCTAACATGGCAAGATTTGAATATAGAATTCACTGAATATGTATAAGATAAATGTGAGACAGTTTGTGGAAAATCTTTTTTAAACATTTGTGTGTATCAGCATAGTATAGCCAGAGGGTTGAGCTGATATCTTTGATTCTCACCATTGAAGTCAGCTGTAATGATGAAGTCATTGTTTTTGAGGAAGCTCCTCCTGTACAGATGATTGTGAGAAATGAATGTACTCCAGCCAAGGTCTTTGCCGCGGTAGCACTGGCAGCTATCATCCCACACTGCTCCTGAAGTATCTGTAGGTTTGTTCCAGCGGGCATCAGTGTCTGAGGGGGGAAAATGGTAAAGGAAAAAACACAAAAACAATTATGCATCTCTGAATTCCACATATTTGTGGTTGAAACACTATGTCAAGGTAAGCGATAATACAAAGATAGATTAACCAAAATGAACATTTCTTGTCAGAACAAACAGAAAATGATGGTCTTTTAAAATGAATAAATTTCAGCGACCAGGGCACAGTCAAGAGATTACAAAAGGTGAACCACACAAAATGTAGTTCCATAGTCATGGCACATGATTTGGAGCTATTTAGCAGAGTTTCAGGAGCAGACTTCACCTCAATCATGTCACTCCCAGCATTTCCATTAACACTCCCCTAACTCAGCTCCTCTTCTTCGCTCTCATGTTCTGTGCCAAAACTGAGACCAAGGCATACATTTACACAGTTACATCAACACCAGCTCTCTTCCAGGTGACATAATAACGCGCGCCATGACGACAGAGTCACTGCTAAAAGGACAGTTCACTTATATCGTCAAGCTCAAAACAGCAGAAAGGCCAAAAACAAAAGCAAAAAACAAGTCAACCATAGACTGTATAAAAGAAGGCCTCAACCAACACCAGAATTACGGGGCCTCTTGATCAGGATTTACAGCAACAGTTTTGGTTTATATGTTTTTATTACTTCCTCATTTAGCCAGATGTATAAAGCAAATTATGCTCCATTATTTGACAAAATAAGATAAGATATAAATAAGATTTACAGCGCTGGAACTCACTTCCTTTTTTTGGATGGTGAGAATAGCTTTAATCAAAATGAACATACTAGCTAGGCTGATTTATACTGTTCAAATGATACCAGTATTGTTTTCAAATAGATTGCTGAAGGATTTGAACAGTTTGCTTAGCTCCTTCATATGGAGTAAGCGGAGGCCCAGACTGAACATGGCAGTATTACTATTGCCTGGACCTATGGGAGGGTTAGAGTTGCCCAACATAAGATATATCAATTAGGAGCTCATTTGAAGTATATATCTGACTGGATAAAGCATGATATCACCTCCATCTGGCTCAATACTGGGTCCTCATTAGCAAATTACCCATTGCGAGATCTACTTTTTTAAGAGTCTTAAGTGATAAGAGATAACTGTGCAAACCCTAGAACAATTAATACTTTGAAGGCATGGCGATCAGTCTAAGAAGTGAGAACTAAACTAACTTCCACTTTTACACCAATACTTAATAACTATTAATACTTAAAAACTTATTTGCAAAAAATAGTTTGATGTCATTAGAGGAATTGTCTCAGAAATATCAATTACCTAAACAAGATTTTTTGTTTTCTGCAAATAAGGCATTTTATTGCAAAGAGTACAACTCTAATTGAGAACCCTGAAGTCTTGAAAATTGAGAAAGTGCTGTTTCAGTCATCAGTGTGTCTCTTAGTCTGTTATATGATGTTATGTGGAGGTTATTGCCTGCTAACAGACAGAGGCTTAAAGGGGTATGGGGAAACAAACTGTCAACTACTATTGATGATGGGAAATATCAATTTGTACCCACATGAAGGCAATACAGTTTAAAATTATTCATAGAATACATATATCCCCATAATCGCAGACACTTCTTTAATCCTTCCCTTTCACCGATGTGTCTCAAAGGTATTGGGTCTTCCAAATAGGTATAACTACGGCAACTGACATTGTTGACATTCGCTGCCTGAAAAAACATATTAGTGCAGTGGATCTCTGATTCCAGCCCCTCTGTTGAGAGTTATATTTTAACCAGGGGTTTGGGGGCCCTACCTTAAGTCCCTGGAGCCTGGCCTGACAAATGCTGTGCTGTGGGGAGTCTGTGCGGGTGTGGTTTTCTTCCATTTTTTTTGTTGTGAACTTATTATTTATTATTTATGTTGTTGCTTTAGTTATTGTTGATTGTTTCTTTTGTTTTTGCTTTTTTTTCCTTTTTGTGAATTGTCTGTGCAATTTGTCATGGTATTGGATTTATCCAGAATTTCTTACCACACCTTTTACAGGCACCAAATGAATTAGTGTGCTCCAATCTCTATTCTTTTGAAAGCAACATCAGCATTCATTTGGAGTCATGTTTCAGCTGGCCTGATGACTACAGTCCAATATTCACTCTTTATTTGTTTTGTTTTGGTCTACACCAACCACTGAGGAAAATATCTGGCTATTTAGCTTGCTAAATGCTCCACTGATATCATGGCTATACTACTATCTGTAATTTAGCTAAACCAATCGGGCAAGTTACCTAGATGCCAGTAACATGGGCCTACCTGTGGTGAAGCTTCTTGTAGAAGACATCCTCAGTTTTACATCGGGGTCCTGGTCCACAGCAACGATGGTTGCCTGCCTGTTTTGGGCTGGCCACTGCATCACTACATCATTTTCCCCACTGCAGAGATGGAGGCTTATGCCAACATAGTCTGGGTAGGCACTCTCTTTTCCATTTGGGTAAACACTGATACCGAATGAGTAGCCCTCCGAGTTGTAGAAGCACTTGCTTTTAACTGGACTGCCAAGAGGAATGGTGGCAAGAACGCCAGTAAAGTTGTGGATTTGCCAGACAGCACTGGGGCAAACGGTCTCAGTGAGAGTGATGTCATCGATTAGGATGGCGCCCGAGGAGTTGGATGATTCTCTGATGCCTTGAAAGAAATAGCGGAACTTCTCTCTCACTTTGAGAGTCACATGGGCTATTTTCCAAGCATCATCTCCATCACCTGAAAGACAAAAAGGCTGGTTATTTATTGTGAATAATTTACTCATTCATTATAGCCTACTCAATACTACATGATGTTTCAAATAAGTCTGATACTCATGCAATAAACTTAACCACCACATGGACATGTCTCATTAAAATTTTTGCATTGACAATATTTAATATGCACTGTGCAATAGTGTAATGCATTCTATACTGACATATGAATGATAAAATACCTGTAATGGTGTGTATCTTCCTGACTCTGCGCACAGTCCCTGTCCCATCATCGGTCCTGATCCATATCACCAGTTTGTCCCCAGCTGCTCCAGTGATCTTGTAGAAGAACTGCAGGCACTGCTCGTCTCTCTTGGGGTAGAGGATACGTGACTCCAGCAAGGCACTGCTTCCGGCTTTGTCAAACATCATGAAGTAGCCAGAATCTGAAAAGAGATGCGGCCATTATATTTTGTTAACTGAGTTCAAATGATGATGGGGATTAGAACATAACATTATTCAGCATTTACCCAAATAGAAGCATTTTAATAGTGTGGTAAGGAAATGAATGAAATTTTATCCAAGACTGAACAAGATATTCATCTATGGAAGTCAGTCAAATTGTATCTAATTACACGTTACATTATATGTGAATACCCTTTCTCATCCACACTGATGGCATTTAATGTTTTTGTGTGGGGCTCCACAGTCAACTTAGCAAGAATAAATATGCTTCATCACGTTAGACTTTCAAAAATAAACTAGTGGGGGTGCAGTTATCTCAATTAGTAGAGTGTGCGCCCCATATAAAGGGCGGAGTCCTTACTGCACTGGCCCGGGTTTGAATCCAGCCTGTGGACTTTTGCTGCTGAAACTTCACAGTTTGGTCAGGTTTAGATACTAAAACTACTTGGTTAGGTTTAGAATAAGATCATGGTTTGTGCGTACCAGACTCTGAAAGACACTCTGGGAATTGATAAGATAAGGTAAACATCACTTGTATATAGGCTTTATGATATAATAAGTAAAAATGAATAATTTAGTATGCATTTTCTTTAAGAATGTGTTGCATTTTAGAGGGGACACTTGGTCACGTCATGAATAAAACATACATATTTAAATATATACTTTAAAACATTTTCTGTATTTAGATTAAGTTGTTAGAGGTGTTTTATTTTAAAATGATCATCTTTTTGTTATTTGTCTATTATTAACCTATTCATGAGACAGATTATTTTGACAATTTAAGAAGACAATCTTCTTCTACAATTGACTTACCATGGTATTTTGTGTACTGACATGTATTAAGTTTTTGGGAAATGTTTAAAAATTAGTGGGATAGAGAACCCTATGGTAGATTTTTTTCAATAGCAAGACCCTCCCCAGGGATATTTGTTTTGACAAAAACTTGCAGCAACCTCCTCCCTAATTTCTAAACTCAACCATACTTCAAGCTTAAAATGTAAATGAAACATAATAATTTTTAATTTGCCCCCAATTGTACATAAGGTCTGGAGTTAACAATCGCCAAATTGGCAATGGTAAACATTACAAATTGTGCTGAATATGCATTATATTAGACTAGATTGTTGACTCCTTGTGATACATTTCACTTTACAGTAGTTACCTTACCTTACCGTGCAGAATGTGGTGACTGTAAGTAAGCAAATTGTTATGAAGTAAATACGTAAATCTTCAATCTTTTTTCTTTTTCAAAAAAATTGATTGCCCTTCCTTCAGCACACAGAAAAAAACATAACCCTCCCCTTTTTTATCATGAAATAAAATAAATACAAGACAGCCTTTGTGTGGAGCTGGAGTGTGTGATAGTTTTTTTTGTCACAGTTTATTTGATTACAAGAGGTTGGTTTTAAGATTTGGTTGAGATTTATATTTGGTATACCTTTGTGTATGATGTCTGAAATGTGCTTAGTACCTCTGCAGCGTCCTGCCAAGGTGTGGTCTGTAGCAGCTGGAGTGCTCCTTGTCTGGATCCATTCTCCGCTGTCCTCCTCATTCTGGATCATTCCACAGATGTTGATCAGCTCAAAGGAGCACTGGTCCAGGAGAGTGTGTG
This sequence comes from Micropterus dolomieu, assembly GCF_021292245.1. Lineage (NCBI taxonomy): Eukaryota > Metazoa > Chordata > Actinopteri > Centrarchiformes > Centrarchidae > Micropterus > Micropterus dolomieu. The sequence goes on from NC_060159.1 coordinate 5,390,384, forward strand.
TGTTGGCTGGAACAGGACAGTTATCAACAGTCAACCTACAAAGCTTAAAGCACTACAGAGAGGGCAGAGAAGAGCACATGCTTGAAGATGATCAAGAAAATATAAAGGAGCAATAAATTAGTAGGTTTTTAGTATAAATCTCTCTAGTGTGACTCTAAAGATGCAGCCTAGAGTTTTGTCTTATAAAGGTCATATTCACATTAAAGTTTTGATCCATCATTGCTCTGAAGGTTCAGATTAGTGCAGTTTAAAGATGAGAAAACAAATGTATGTCAGGTCTAATGTGACTGCTCTCACAGCAGTTTACACACCTGGACTGTCCATGTTGAGCAAAGTGGTAGAGACTCTTAACCACTTTCCCTGTCAGGATATACAGTACGATGTCAACCAGTTGCCTTTCTCTAACCTTTAGGCAGATGTGAAAGGAGACACTCACCACAGTCATACATGCGGTTGAGCCTGGTAATATCTACTGCACTGAAGTCCAGCCGCTGGCCAATGACCTGGTTAAAAAACGGTATGGTGGTGGTGATCGTGGGGATGCTTTCATTCTTGTTGAAGGACAGAGGTCGGTAGTGCATGATGGACTCATAATCATACGGCGTGTTCAGATCGGTGATGAAGTCATCCTCATACTTATTGAAGTTGTGCTCCTTCCCTGTGCGGAGAGAGTAACACTGCCATGTAGATAGTCAAGTGACAGTATATTAACTCCTTCAGTTTTACCACACAACATATGTAGAAGCTACATACACAGCTATAAAAGTATATGCATAGATAGTTTCCAAAAACTACAATATAGTAGTTTTTGGAAACTATCTATGCATTGCATGACAGATTAAAAGACACAATCTAAACGCCAAAACAGATACAGCCTTTTATCACATTGCAAATAAAACCAGGGCTGCAGCTAGCATTGAGGACATAGAGGTATATCTGTGAATTTGGGAAGTTAAAAATCAAGTCAATGGTCCTGAAAAATAATATTTTTTAAAAAACGAAATAATTGTGACCCACCTTCTTCAATCTGGTCCCACCAGATTTTGACATAGTTGTCTCTGTCTGAGCGAGACTGTTCGTGGTAAAAGCCCAGAGCATGGAGGAGCTCATGCTGCACAATGGCTTTAGTGTCACACCTGGCCCCAATGGACACATTCTGGCCTATTCCATCGTCTCCAACATATGACCAGCATCTGAATTGATAGAAAATTCTAATGACAATACATTCAATCTGGTGCTGTTAATGAGCTTTACATAGCATTTCATCCCCTCTGCATTTCCTAATATTTTGTTCTTAAAAGCCTTGGATTTGATGACTTGATAGCATGGCCCATAAAGTTGTGAAACCGGCGAGATTATTCCTGAGTCAGCGTGGCTGCAGCTTACCCAGAAAGCTTGGTGAAGGAGATATAACTGGTCTCTCCCTCATAGGGCTTGAAGTCCACACAGGATCTCAAACGGTATTCCTCAAACGCCTGGAGGATCACACCTTTTGCATTCAGTTCTAGAATAATGGAAAAGAATGAATGAATTGTTTAACATTTTCAACAATGTTTTTTGCTGGTAGAAATGTATTACTATTGTATTTGTGCGCAGTGTACCTAAAGAATCAGTTAAGATATAGGGGATGGGAAACTTCCATCGTCTTGTTTGATCAAGGATTGCATTTCTGCTGGGCTGCAAGACACATTGAAAGTGTTGAGGAGTGTTTTAGGGTCTTGACAAACAGAATCTCTACACAGACTCTCTGTATACTTACACTACCAGCAATGTCTCCCTCAAACAGGTGTTCTAACCCTAAAGATGCAGAAAAATACATATTTATATGTATATGCATATATGTACATATGAATTATCAGTCAACAAAGCAAATGATCAGAGTGCATGTATCAACAGGAGAGAGCTTAAAAAGTTTACCCTTATTGATCTCAAGTATGTCGTCCCTTAGTTCACCAGCATCTGCATTATCACCTGGAAGAAAAATCTCTTGTTAAAGCAAAAAAAAAAAAAAAAACAAGCTTGTTTTATGTGCATATGATCAGAGAAGTTACTAGGAACAAACCGGTACGTGTCGGAGCAGCTTGCACCTAGCACATAAAAAGAGATATGTCTCAATTTAAACCTTCTACAGAAAGATTTAAGTTTGACTCAGTTTCAACTACTTCAAAAATTCCCTACCTTCAAAACCACAAAGACTCCAATCAGTGCAGCAATCTTCCTCAAACCGTTTCCAGAGCCCATGTTCTTATCCGGACAGATATGTGTTTCTCTGATGCCAGTATAAACATGCCCATAAAGACAGCAGCAGGAGAGGAACTTTGATCAGGATTATAGTGTTAAATGAATAACAGGCAATTCACACATGTCCTTGCTGCTTCTTCACAACTGACTAGTTATCAGGTGTTCTGGCATTTACAAGTGATGACACCATTAAACGGTTGGCCTTGTACAGACACAATGGGATCACCAACAGATTAATATGGACTGATATTAAGTCCAATAAAACAGGCAATTATATTATTTATGGGTTTGATCTTTTACCACATCATGTAGGGAAGTAGTTCAGAAAGCAATCTTGCAGTACAGGATGACGGGAAGATCTGCCTACTTGTGGCAAAACATTATTCTCTTTGTGTTACGTAAAGAAACTTCTCATGCAGTTCATTCAATTCTCCTGTAGTGATTTATTAGATTGATGACGCCTTCAAAGTTCTTGGGTAGAGAGCAAAGATGTACATGAAGAGCAGAACTCAGGATAGGACAGTAAATAAAGTGCTGACACTTAAATCTGTGGTGCCGTAACACCTCTAATACCTGATAAGGTGATATATTACATTGTTCTTATTTTTTTATTACTGCTAGCTAGTTAAATGTCAACGCAGCTGATTTAGTTCATATCAAAGGGGTACTTGAGTGATTTCTAATTGCACTTCCATAAAGTTCAGGGACTCAGACACAGGTGTAAAAAAACAATGGACAAAACAAAGTAGCAAAGGTCAAGCTAGCCTTTTTTTTTTTTCTATTTTATTATGCTTCAGTCATTCAGCCTGACATTAGGTTCCTGTTAGCCATTTTCTTGTGGCGAGGGGAGGGGGTGGTATTTATTTATTTTTTTTGCCCTGAATGATCAATTGGCTTCTACGAGGGGGAAACTGTCATCCACGGTCACTACACCAGACCTATTTGATTTGCAGTACGAGACAAAGATGCGGGCTGTGATTTAGAGGTTTGGAAACAGGCTAGAAAGTCAAGCTCCAAAACTGCCTGATCCCACATTTCCCATTATACAACCAATAGCCTCTTTTTGACATCAAAGACCCAAAGACATCATCAGGGTTTTTTCCTTCAAGCTGACAGAGCTGCTCCAGAGCCACAGAAGACTACTGTTTTCACAGGCTGACTGACGACTAAACTGATCTAATTGTGTTTTATGGTGTTCCTCTTTTAAGAGTAGCAGTCAGTCTAAATCATGTTGGTTATTGTTGTGTTATATTCACTTTTTGCATCCTTTTATAACAAATCCAAATATAAATACTGGATTATTGATTTACAACTTAAATATGCATTCTTCTCATTTCATGGGCTCTAATGGTCACTCACATGGCAGCCATTTTGGCATCACAAAACAAAAGAAATATACCACAGGCGTGTTCTTTAATAGGCTAATTTAATAGCTTTTATTAAGACAATAGTTCAGTGAGAAGGAACTTTGTTGTTCAAAATGATGACCTTTTTCCAAAGCTTGATATATATTTCTACTTATATATATAGATTATAAAACAAATATAACTTCACAGTCAATATTTTGTAAATTATGTGTAGTATTCTGATGTCACAGCAGTAATTATCCATCCTTTCTTCATCTTCAAAGGTTGTTCTCATCCCAGCTGCATATTTTGCATCTGATTATTTCAAATGAAAAAAAAAAACAAACAGTAAACACAAACACAACAGAGTCATTTCACATGGTCATGTGCACTTACAAGTGTGATATAATCCTTAAAATGGATCTTACCTCCAGTTACTCATGATATAAAATCATGTGTGACATCACTCCTTTGGCTCAATGGGAACTTCTGTTTTAATCAGCGATGTTATATCTGTGAACGGAGACATTATTCCTTGTCATGACTGCCTCCTGCCATGAAACACATACTATAATACTGAGCACAGACCACTAACCGTCAAAGTCGATGAAGATGATGAGGTCATCGTTCTTGAGGTAATTACGCCGCCTGAGGTCGAAGTGCTTGACAAAGTTACTCCAGCCCCACGATTCACCTCTGTAGCATTTACAGGAAGGGTCAAACGTCCCCACCTTAGAAGGATTGTCCCAAAACAACTCTCCATCTGAATCTAGAGAACACAAAAAGACAGAGGAGCCATGTGAGGAGCGATGCCTCTATTTGAATGATACTGTAGTCATCGAAGAACAACATGTGACTTCATATTGTTGAACAATAACTATCAGATGGACTGTCAAAACATTTTGTAGGGACATTCATGTTGGACAGAGGATGAATCCTAATGACTTTGGCGATCCCCTGACTTTTCCACTTGCATCATCATGTGGTTGACATGAAACATTCATGCCACCCCTTCAGGATAAATTGCAATAACTCTGGTGATCCCATTTCATGGAGCACCAGAATTAGGTCACGCGTCCTGAAACATTATTTACCCATCAGCCTCAGCTGTACCTGGTAAATGTCAGAGTGTAACCATTGTAATTGTGAGCATGTTAGCATGCTGACCTTAGCATTCAGTCAAAGCCCTGTGCTGTTTTTATTTTGTTGTTTTTTTTAAACCTGTCCTGCCCAGCAGCCTGGTATAGAGTATGATGACCTGGATACCATATTAGTTATAGTTATAGTTGACAACGCAATGCCGACGGAACGCAAGAAAGCGTAACCCACGGAAGAGCAGCGGCCGGACCGACCGCGGCACGCACACAACATAGACCAGTGCCCCAACCAGCAGCAAGTCCCAGCCCGGCAGCAAACACGCCACGCAGGTCACCGTCCCCCCAACCGCCGGAAAAAACTAAGGCCGCCGGCGCCAGCCGAGATCCCCCATGCCCAGCACGCCCCCCGGCCGCCGTGCAACATCTGTGCTGTTTATAAGAACTAAACTAAAACATTTGGAGATCTTGTCTTCAGTGGTTAAGACGTAAGCTCAAAATTGACCTTTTAAAGTAATATTTGTTGCTATGCAAGTAAAAGCATAGAGCATTTACTTGTTTAAAGGGATGAATAAATAAAGTTTCAGTGTCCAGTTGAATATGGTTTTAGTCTATGAAAGATCTGACCTACACGACCCCCCACCCCCCAAGCATACTTATTATTATGTTGTATGCCTGTTGAATCTGTATGGATGATGTCCTCGTTGTGCCCTACTCTTGATCGCTCTGGGGATAAATAGATAAGGAGCACTTACTCTTCATCGTATCAGTTGTGAGGCTGCGCGCGGTGGACATCCTCAGCTTAATGTCTGGGTCTTGGTCCATCACCACCAAGGTGGCCTGTCTGTTCACCGCTGGCCACTGCATCACCACATCATTGTCACCGCTGGCCAGGTGGAAGTACAGCCCAGTATAGTTCCCCGTGTAATCAGTGTAACTCGACAACGGCACGACGCGGACGCCGTAACCATAGCCTTCGGGGCTGTAGAAACGAGGGCTGTCAATAACTGTGTTGATGTCAGCCGTTTCCATGATCTTGGAGAAGTTCTGGATCCTCCACACGCCGTTCGGGCAGCGTGTCTCAGTCAGGCTTATGTCGTCGATGTAGATGCCACCGGTGGATGCAGAGGGATCACCACGCACAGCTTGGAAAGCATAGCGGAATTTCACGCCTACCTCCATTGCGACATGGGCGATCTTCCATGTGTGGTCAGAATCCGCTGTGTACAGGGAACAGGGAAAAGAGGAGATGCTACTGTGTATGGCAAAAATATTTGTACGTTAACCATTGGGATAGTGAAGTAGTGAGGTTTTGCTTAACATTAGTTAAAGTATTTACTGTACAGGAATAGTTTTGGGAAAGGGTTAGATGAAATGATGAACCACTCTCATATCTGGCCATTAAGTATTAATCAAGAGCCAGCAGGTGACTATCTTAGCTTTAAAATAATGGCACAGTATCAAACTTCACTTCACTCTTCCAAATATTGACAGTCACTGTCTTGTATGTTTCATATCTAAAAATAACTTTTGAAATTGAATATAATTTTACTACCGAGCAGCTAAACAAATATTCAAATGAATATTTGCCTCGATGCAAAGTTCCAGGTAGCTGCGGTGAAACTTGTTACCGGCGTAAACATGCCCACTTATTAAATACCATAAAAGGTGTGTATTTTCTTCATTCTACGAACGGTGCCTGTGCCATCATCCACTTTGACCCAGATCACCAGCCTGTCCTTGGAGCTTCCAGTCATCTTGTAGAAGAACTGCAGACACTGAAGCGCCCTCTTGGGGTAGAGGGTTCGGGATTCCAGCAGAGCAGACTCCTGAGGCTTCCCAGTCATGGTACTGAGCTGCATGAAATACCCAGCATCTAGCAAGTCACAAAAAATAAGTCAAGCTTTGACCGCATACTGCTTATTTTCTGCTCATGCTCTCTGAACTGAGAATAATCATTAGTTAGACTTTTAAAAGAGGCATTATTCAATTCTAACCTCTGCATTTTCCAAGGAGTGTGTGATCCTCTGCACCCTCACTGCTTTTGGTATGGACCCAGTCAGCATCATCAGAGGAGGACTGGATCATCCCACAGATGCTGGCATACTCAAAAGAGCACTGATCCAGCAGGGTGAGAGGACCAGCTGCGGAAAAGGGGGTGACGATTTGCAAGGTCATTTCAAAGCTTTGATACATTTTGTGCTTAGCAGACTTCCTAAAGACTCAAATAATAATAATTCTGCATGTCAACATAGGAAATTGTCTCTTGTAACCTATACGCACAGCAGTTGTACATCCGGTTGAGCCTGAGGGTGTCCATCTTGCTGAAGTCGAGGTACTGGCCAATGATGTTGTAGAACTCTGGGATTTTGGTGGTGACAGTGGGGATGGATTCATTCTTATTGAAGGAGAAGGGCCTGTAATGCATGATGGACTCGTAGTCATACGCCGTGTTTTGATCGGTGATGTAGTCATCGTTGTATTTGTTGAAGTTGTGTTCAAGACCTGCAGGAAATCCCATGCTCGTTTAGTCACTCTTACCACACAAATTGCCAAAATAAGAGTTAACTACATGCATTTCTGGGTTTAAAATGTCTAACTACAGAACAATACATTTCATAGCATTACTCCCAGTAGTAAAATATAGTTTTTACAGATTATGAATGATAAAAGAATCTTTGGACCTCAACGTACCAGGTGTGACCTGATCCAGCCAGATATCAACATAATCATCTCTGTCTGTTCGGGACTGTTCGTGGTAAAATCCCAGTGCGTGGAGTAGTTCATGTTCAATCACCGCCTTGTGGTCACAACCCGGCCCCAAAGATAGAATCTGACCAGTCTGCTGGTCACCGACGCTGGAGAAACACCTATGACAGTAGAAGTGATTCTAGTTGTGGTTAAAAATGCAAAAGAATTTCAAAGAGAATGTTCAGAATCAAAGCAGAGGAGGCCCGAGTTATTCTGACTTTTGGTCAAGCTCCAAAAAGGCCTGGACCCTATATTTCCCATAATTCAACCAATTGCATCTTTTCGTTCGATACACCCTGGTAAACATCATGTCTTCTTCTTCAAAGATAACCCTGATGACATAACCAGGGATTATTTTGTCAGACTTGTCAAAGCTCCTCCAGAGCCACAGAGGATGTTACACAGCTGTTTTCAAGTAGTACTGAGTAGTACTTCTCTTAAGGAGTAAACTGACCTTAATGTGTGAAACTCTTGCTACACTGTAGATACAAACAAACTGAGAGTTTGAGTAGATATAAAGTGTTAATCCCAACTAAAGATATATTTTAATGTTGTGTTGTTTATTATATTGAAACCGTTTACAGTAAATGAGACTAAGTAACGTTTGAGAGAACAAATATTAGATTCTTCGTCATAAGTTGAATTAAGTTGAATTAATAAGACATGAAACACACTGCTTAGTTCAGTACTCTTGGGCTGTTACAGTTTTAGTTGGTCTGCTATGATCAGCAGCTAGCCAATGTTCGCAAACTTTAGGTAAATATTGCTGTCTTAAAGACATTACTGAGTCAGTTTTCTGACTTTATAACTCACCTCCAATGTAATACTGTTACAATAGATTAGCATTTTAGCTAAATGGAATATTATCCTTTAACTGTCCGCTGTAGCCACCTTCAGTTCTGGCTTTGACAAAATAATGCACACCAGAATCTTGAATTCATGATTTAAGCTGATTTCACTGGAAAGAGACTGGTATGTATTCTGCAGCAGCTGTCAACAGAAGATTTTTGCAAACACAGTAAACACAAGTAATAACACTAGAGCCATACCCTCCTCTCTTCTCGAACTTGATGAATGTCTTCTCTCCCTCATAAGGCTTGAAGTCAATACAAGACTTCAGCCGGTACATTTCAAAAGCCTGGTGGACGCAACCCTTGGCATTCAGATCTGAGGAGTGAAGGAAGCAGTCACAAAAGAGGACAGAATTTTTCATCCAGATGGTAAGAAGACTCTGAGGAATCTGTAAATAACCCAAGAACACTGCAAGGTTTTTATTTTTTCAAAAATGCGGTGCTTGCTTGTGTGACGCAAATGGAACCATAATACATGGGGCTAACTGTTGCCCATACATACGACAGTCTGTGTTTGCAGTCTATACGATGTTCAGAGTGTACTGAAGATTGAAAAGAAACTCACCCAAATCATCACCCAGAATGTAAGGGATTGGAAATTTCCATCTGTATCTTTTGTCAATCAGGGCATTCCTTCCTTTCTGTAGCATAATAGGGGAGTTGAAAAAGTACTTGAACAAACTCTGACATTAAAGACTATTAAAAACACACAATAAAAACGCAAGCTCTGCATTTACTTGAGAGCAAGAGGACCCACAGTCCCGACAGTCAGACATGTGATTGCATATGGCAACAGATCAAAGCTGATAACAATCTTTTCTTTTAAAAGTAGGAAAAGATCCCCAACAAAATGCAACTTACAGGAATTAAAATGTCCCCTTCAATCAGGTTGGCATCTGATCCTGCAGCACAGGCACAAAAACAACACATGATATTTCAATCAGCAATAAACAAGCAGTTGTACTCAACATTTTACATATTAGTCTAGTAAATACAGGAACGCAGTGTTGATGTTAAGGGGTAATGAACACCTGAAATGTTGTAGCTCACCTGCGTTCAGGATGGGGTTCTCATCCTCACCATTGTTATACACTTCTGTAACACAAACACAGACATGGCTCAGAGTCTTTTCACGGCCTTTCAACAAATATTATTCATTTCAAGAAAGGTAAGTTTTTGACATACCATGTACCTTGGGGGAAACTGGTATCTGAATAAAACAATACCGGTTTAAAGTCATCACTCAGTTAACGGCCATATCACATCATGTGTGGTAAATAATTCATTAATAATTACTTACAGTGTATGAAGCAGCTATAGCCAGGAGTCCAAATAAGAGCACTCTCTCCATCATGCTGAGTTTCACCTAGTAAATGTTGCTGCTTTGATTTAAATTTGCACATTAACAAGATATGACCTTCAGTCCTCTTGGTGAAGTATATGTAGGCTATAAAGAGTAACTGAAGGACTTTGACTCAACAGTGTTACTGATTTGTGAGCCGATTTATGAAATGTTGCAAGTGGCATGCACTTTTTTTAACACTACACGTGTACCTGTTATCTGGCTTATTATCCGATATTGTGATAACATCACATAGCACCCATGAATTCATAAACCCTCATTGAGTTTGTGTGACGTTATACCTGCAAAAGGTTGACTTGAGATGTTTGTGTAACCATGTTTGTGTTAACATCTCAAGTGCAGCAAGGCTGTTGACCAGGTCTAGCAAGACAAGTCAGACCGCATCCATCCCGTCATCGTTACATTGGCTCCCCATCAGGTTCAGTTTAAAGTGCTTGTTTTCACATTTAGAGCCCTGCACAGTCTGGCACCTGGGTACATTTCCAACCTGCTTCACCCATATATCACCATTAGGTCATATAGGTCTTAAAACCAGGGCATACTAGTTGTTTATTTTTCCCCAATATATGTAAGGTATACAGATATTGGAGAATCTCATAACTTTGAAAGTTATGGCTGGACATCAATAAAACTACTGGTTTTGTTATGGTTTCAGTAAAGCAAATTTCTTGTGCAAAAACTAGGCTACTTGGTAATAGAGCTGATCTGATTTTGTAGGCAAAGGTGATACTTCCCACTTCAATGATCATATTCAACCACTAGATGGCGCTAAGTACCCAGACCACTTCAATTCACATGGTTTCTCAAGCCCGCTTGAGGCTGGATTAGATGTACAGGTAGCCTACAGTGACTGTGCACAGCATGGAAGCACACACCCATGGCGCACAGATTCACAAACATGCAAAGACAACATAGACCCCAAGTGTAGACCAGTAGTTAGTTATATGGTTTTGGATTAATATTTTCAAAGTAAAGGAATATTTTACACTTTCCAGTTCCAGCGGTTTGTTGCTAAGTTTAAGTATTTTTTCATGACTTCTTAAGTCCAGTAAAGTTGGAAATATAGCTATTCACAGATTTGAACTTCCTGGATCAATAACTCATAAGCGAATATGTTTGAAACAAAAACGACTCATCTGTGCTACTGTAGTAAAGTAGACAACAAACTAACTTACAAGCTAATTTTCACCAAAAATATAATTGGATTCTATATGCAGCCGGTTCTGATGATGTAGAAAAATGCTACCTTAATGCAAATTGATGGCATCTACCCTACTGCACCTAAAACAAATGCAAAGTAGCGTAGACTGTGAGATAGTGATGTGCAGATCGATCCTAAAGTAGGCTATCTATATTTATACCAACGATTCCTGCTCTAGGATTGATACTCATATAAAAGGATCGAAATCTAAAATCAGTCATTTGGAGTGAGTGTGTGTTTTATCAGAAGTATTTTACTATCACCAGGATGGTAATTATACTCGGTTGATAGGAACTACTTTTCCTTCCGCTTGTCAAAGTCATGCTTGCGCTACGGCTCTGTGACGGCTAAACATCTGAGATTAAGTCTGTCACAATAATAGGGTGATGTTATGAAGCGGCAGTTCTGAGCAGGATATTTTGATTATAACTAAAGAATATGGCAGTAGTTTGATGTCTTGTCATTATGCAGCTATTATTTTGAATTGGTAAGGCTACAGCCTACTCCTTATTTCTCTAAATACAGAAACGGGAGGGGGGAGGTCACATTAAACTAGAAATAAAATTAAAAGTAAAATTAAAAAAGTATAGGTATTGGTATCTGCAATACCAGCCTGGGTATTACTTGGTATTGGATTGTCTAGGAATTAAGTAGTATCGCACATCACTACTGTGAGATGAGTGCGCAAGGACCGTCTACAAAGTGCAAGGCCGAAAAGACATGCCTGCTACAGAAATATTCAAAGACTTCATTGTTACAGAGAAGTAGGCCTAGTGTCTCCAGAATCACCTCCCACATCAGTGACCATCCGGCTGGTTATTTTACAACACTTAGTTAGAAAGAAAATGGGTTACTGTATAATTTCTGGGAATTTTAACTTTCAAAAACTTTGCTGTTATACAGTTTAGTGTCCTGAAAATTACAACATACTGGCATTTATTTTAACCAGCAGCAGAGCTTGATGTGTGAGGTGATTTTGGAGACAGTTACACTTCACTTAACAGCATCGGCATCGCCAGGTCATTTTTCCAGGGCTTTAGCAAACAATCGGCCCTTAAAGCATAGGCCTATACTGACATTGGGCTGGCCCAATCACATCTCTTACAGCACCCACTCCCTCCCCCTCTGCTCAAGCTGTTTCTTGTGTTGTGGGCCAAAAAATAAAATAATTCGTCAAATGCGCAAAAATAACTGATATACAGATATGAGCTAAAAAAAAATAATAAGCTACTGATTACTGCATTACATTCTATTACATTTTTACATTTTGAATTGTCACCTGCCACCTAAATTTTGTCCTTCCCTTTATAAAAATAAAGACATTTCCACCATAAATTGGTGCAGAAAATGTCTCCTGAATTCAGGAAATGAAGCGTTTAATGCTCACAATCTTCTGGGGTTGGACTCCCACACCAATCAATCAATAAATAATTCTTAACTGAATTCAGATTAAATAAGCTAAATTATCATTGTGGTGATAAGGTGCCATATGCACATTTAAAAAAACTTTAGGCTAATTCAGGCATGCCTGCATGTATGTAGCTCAGCTGGGATTAAATTAAATGAGAAAAGTTGATCTACAGGAGAAACATTAGTGTTGTGTCGTTCAAAGAACGTTTTGTTCATAAGACCTAATCGTGTATATGACTCGAGAGGAACGGGTTGTCTGAGTGAGTGATTCGTTCATTTTCACGCATGCGTGAAGGATCTTGGACTCTTATGTTCACTCGTCACATGTCAGCTGCATGGGCTCCGTCAGCACAGGAAACAGAATTGATTAGTTCACGACTCTGAACTGTGGGTCTATTTGAGTCGTTTATTTGTCACGTGACAGCTTGGCTACAGGGCTGTGGTAAGCAGGAAGCACAGGAAACAGAACTGATTAGTTCACGACTCTCAACTGTGGGTCTGTTTGAGTCATTCATTTGTCACGTGA
>NC_060159.1:5403186-5425074 GCF_021292245.1 Micropterus dolomieu
GTCACATGTCAGCTGCATGGGCTCCGTCAGCACAGGAAACAGAATTGATTAGTTCACGACTCTGAACTGTGGGTCTATTTGAGTCGTTTATTTGTCACGTGACAGCTTGGCTACAGGGCTGTGGTAAGCAGGAAGCACAGGAAACAGAACTGATTAGTTCACGACTCTCAACTGTGGGTCTGTTTGAGTCGTTCATTTGTCATGTGACATCTCAGCTACAGGGCTGTGGTAAGCAGGAAGCACAGGAAACAGAACTGATTAGTTCACGACTCTCAACTGTGGGTCTGTTTGAGTCATTCATTTGTCACGTGACAGCTACTGTGGAGGAGGAATGAACTACTCGTTCACCGCTCACATGGGTCCTCCTCAGTCTTTCGTTCACTCGGCAGGCTGAGTGACTGCCAGCGCCAGAGAATGAGAGGCAGGTCGGCTGTTGATTACATATTGACAACATATTTCTGTGGTTTTTACATGGTTTGATTTGGTTGTGGGCCCAGGGGGGGGAGTTATATAATAATAATATACAGTAATGAAGAGGTGAATTTGTGCGTTATACTTTGTCAAATAAAGCAAGCCAGGCAGCCTTCCATGTTTGAGAACATAGAGGGCTGCAGCGCCACATTAACCAGCCTAGTTAAAATGAACGAAATGACTCAAAAAAAGATTAGTTCATTTTAATAAACAAGATTTGAATGAATGAGTCTGTCAAAAGACTCGAACTTGCCATCACTAAGAAACATATCTGACAGCCTTAGTGCATTATATTACACTATAGTCTTCTTATTTTGAATTGTCACGTGAGACATTTCCTCAATAAATTTGTACAAAGAAAGTCACCAGAATGCAGAAAATTAAGTGTTTAAAGCCCACATTTTTCAGCAGGAGGACCCCCCAATTTAATATCAGTGTTAATTATTATCAGTAGTTATTACAAAATTCATAATAAATGTAGCCTATATATATAATTTATTGTTGCTATAGACTACTTTGGATAGGTGGCAATGGTGGGTGGGTTAAAACATGAAAGATTTCTGTGCTGGGCTAAGCCCCCAATGTTTCAAGAGCCTGGAAACGCCCCTGCGTGAACATTTCTGTAGTAACTTATGTCTTTTCGGCGTTGCACTTTGTAGACAGTCACTACGCACCGAACAGTGTTTTACTAGGCTACACTTTAACGTTACAGGTGTTGTGCCGAATTTTGCCTGCCTGCCGAGAACTGCATGCACCTCATGGGTGATAACGGTCATTTGCTTAGAAAAGAGGTGGATGCCGAATTATGCATCTACCTCTTTGGGTCCTTTTCAGACACTTTGCTGTGCTCATTGATCAAACAGCATTATCACTACATATATTTACTGAATGTCAAGGAATGGTACTTATACAAAGTGTATTAAAATACTAAAGACTATAAACGCTCATAAAATATATACTTCGAATCATTTATCACCATTGATGAAGCCCACAAAGAATATTACAGCGTTTAAAAGCATTATTTGGAGGTGTATGCAATTTTCGGCAGGCAGGCAAAACTATATAATAAATGTATATAAATATAGTCCAACATAACGAAGAAAAGTGAACTGTAAAATGAGTATCTTCGTAAAAGGGTTTCTAAAAATCACCATAATGTAAAAGGAAATTTCTCATTTTCACTCCAGTGTAATATATTAAGGTAATATAAGTTATGACGTCCTTAGATTCTCCAAAATTAACGTTAACCATTCCAAGAGCTTTTGTTAACATTCATTAACGTTACCGTAAAACGTACCTTGACTGCAGCTAAGTTATAAGAATGCCCGTTTTAAACATAGACTGTATTTTTTAACGCGTTTAGCTTGTCGATAGATGTGGTATGAGTTAAACAAGATATTCAGAAATCAATGTAACGTTATGCTAACGTTATTGCTAAGGTAACCTACGGTGAGTGGTGTTCCAGAAAACGTAAGCTAAACGTTAACTAACGACCTCGCAAACCTAATTACACCGAATGTCTTGTGCTTTGTTTGGCATGAAAAATATAGGGTAACTTAACGTTAATAATAACGTTAGCTAACACAGACATGTTATCCACAACGTTTAACATTTAAAAGTTTACATAGTCGTAGCTAACGTTAGCATGGCTTATCAGCATATTAGCATCGCTTACTAGCACGTTAGCTAACGTTAAATAGGTCACCCCAGGTTTGTTGACCAAGTTTAGCTGAATATGTGGATGTAAAATCATAAACACCTTTCAAGAAATAGTTTTCTATATTTATGATGATACGATATCAGTTTAGTAGCATCGTGGACGAGGTGGCCGAGTGGTTAAGGCGATGGACTGCTAATCCATTGTGCTCTGCACGCGTGGGTTCGAATCCCATCCTCGTCGGCAGTTTTTAATGCTTTTATTTTTCAATAATCAACCATTTGATATACGTGGTGAGTGATTCACGTGGTTGTGTATATTTTATTTATCACTATATTTTGTGGTCCCCTTTGATACAAAGCAAACAGCAGCATAGCATTTCTCTTTGGCAGACCAGCTGCTTATGCATCCATAATCAATTTATGTATCGATTTATATAGATTACATAAAGAAAATTGCAATCTCAATCTTGCACCCTCCTTTACAGTCACACCCTGAAATCTTTAAGACTGTCTTGTATGTTTTTTGTAAAATTACCATATTACAAACAGCCCCAACATACTTTAAGCAAGCATTATGATATTATTTTTTGTATACCGTACACTTTAAACAAAGGCTTTCACATCATGGTCTTCTTTTAGTTTTATTTCCAAATAATCCTAATCTGCTTGATAGCCTCTGTTGTGACAGCCTTCAGAATATATGTCCATGTGATTCTCAGCAGAGCTCTCCTGGGAATCGGAGGGACATCGGACGTCTCCTATTGCTCCATAACGACTCCTGTCCAGGCTTGAAGAGATGTGCATCTCCTCTGCCTGTTCTTTCATGACATTGTCTGTGGCTTTGCTGCTTGTTGTCTGTGAGTGAAATAGAGAAAATTCAGAGAATGAAATAGGAGTAAATAACCAGCAAACTATTTCTGTATTATTGGCATTTCCTGCCCTGGCAAATCACACAATTATTTAAGCGAGTTAACTTTTTGCTTGTTTTGTTGCTCTTAAATTTTACATTACCTTGTGGACCCGATGATGTTGATCTATGGCGTACTGGTATTTGGCTGCATTCAGACCAAGTGCACCAGCTAGTCTCTCTCCAAGGAAATCACAAGCTAATTTGGGACACAACAACATAGATATCTCATCTGGTCACTCAGTGAAACTTTCTTCATAGCTAAAATGAGGCTACTGTTTATTTAGTATGCCCCAGATGTAGTTAATTGTCACGTTACATACTCAGCAGTGAAATCCTCCCAACTCGTATGGCCACATTCTTGAATGAGAACCTAGTCTGACAAGGCAGAAAGAGAGAACAGATGATATTAGTGCTACTCGATGACTTCTAACACGACATGTTTTGCTTAAACAGTGTCCCACCCTCTCTGCAGGTTCTGTGAAGGGAGGTCTGTTTGATGGCTGCTCTTCTTCCTCCTCACTGTCTTCTTCCTCCAGAGTTTCACCACTGGAGAAGTGGATGATCCTCCTCGGTTTGGTCATGGCAGGATCCCCAGAGTCGGTTTCCTGGATGCCTAGTGATGTCTACCAGATAGGACAGGAATATACATCAACTTTTTGTTTGCATTCTCATGAACGCATTGTCCTTGTGGCTCATTATCTGCGTCCATCATGTTGTAATTTTATAGGCCTTTTATACACAGACTGCATCGGGCTCCAGAGTGAAGATTCACCAATGTCTGGTCACAACTTTCAAACAGCTGTTGAAAGTTAACTTACACCTTTGCTAGAGAGTTACTGAACACAACCTGAGCTAATATGTCTGTTTGTCTTGCTTCATTGTCTTGCTTCACTTACTTCCTGGTAGCTGTTGTTCATTCTTCAGGTACTGCAAGTCTTTCTTTATCGCTCCAGTGCAGCACTGTTGACTTTTTCTCAGGCCACGGCTCTACTGTATGTCCATCCACGCTGACTCTCCTGTGTGGAGCAAAAAAACTACAGGACACAGGATCAGTCTTGAAACCTGAGACGCCAGATAGAGCAGAACAAACCTTATCACAGGCAAGTAGTTAGACAGCTGCCACTGTAACGCAATCAGTGTCAGTCTTGGGCTTGAGGGGCTGGGCTTGCGGTGTTGTGTGTAGAATGTCACTTGATTGACAGAACATTGTTTAATTAACTCATTGGTAAAGTGTTTTAGTGTATACTAAGTGCTACATGTACAAGGGGCAGAATGTAGTACATATTGTATAGATTTAGAACATATTTGGGACACGCTGCATGTTTTTGAAACGCAGGCTCACTGTCTCCAAACTCGAACCAAGATAACCCTGATCACCAGGGTTATTTTCTTAGGCTTGACAGAGCTCTGTCAGAGTAGTACTAACCAGTAAATCTGAACTTTGTTTAGTAAAATAGGTGGCGTTAACATAATAATTACAACTTTATGTGTATAGCACTTACCTAAACAAGGTTACAAAGATGATTGGATGATGCTTACTGTAATTTAATAATTGTAATGACATATGTAAGCACAAGAAGAATGGAGTTTTATGGATGATTTAATAGCGTTTGAAGTACATTTTACATGAAAGACACCATCAGAGGAGGAATAATGAGCTACAGGAGTTTACACTGCCGTGGTGATCTGACACACCCTTTTAATAAACAGTTGCCTTGAAGACCATAAAAGACTAGTATTGGTCTGATTTCTGCAATATTAAATTTGCTGTTCCAGGTATAATGAACAATAATTAAATGCCTTCACCATTATGATTTCTTTAGATCTCCACTGAAATCCCGGCACACCTGAGTATAGAATCCAAAGGTGTTAAAATGTGCTGTAAAGAAACTTAGTGAGCTTATCTGCTTGTCACTACTGTTGGTGTCTAACTCAGGAAAGCTAATATACATGTAGGGACATAAATGAGCACATGTGGGCAGTATATTACAGTTTATACAAGTTTCCAGTAGTTGATAGCTCTGCTTTAACCAACATGACTTTATTCTGAAAGAGGGAGCGTGGCAAATTCTGTGAAAAAGCAGGAGCAGCACTTTAACAGCACATCAAAGTATTTTAGACCAGGATGTTCATGTGCCCACCCGCCCCGCCATGGGATCTGATAACGCTCTCTTTTAAGGAAGGGGACAACACTCAATAAATGTACAATAAAAAAAATGTACAACTATTGACAACAGCACTCTCAGCAACAGAACAGTTTACAAGAGAAAGCTTTTTACTGTATGTTTCAGCAGGTATTTTGGTGTGTCCACTGAAACATGAAAAACAACATCACCGAAAACATATGATTGGAGTCACACAGAACTGTGTTGTTTTTTTTAAAGTGTTTAAGTTCTCAACTAAAATATCATGACATTACAATAGAAATAAATTAAGAAGTACTATAATAAAGGGATATATCACAGAATACTGAAGCACATAAAAGAATGATTTAACCTTGTGTAAGTAGTAAAGTTTTCCTAAATGAATAGTAGAGGTAAAAAAGAAAAAGGCTATGTCATGTCATGTACAAAAGTAACTACAGTACATATGTTGTGATCTAAATCAAATATTGATTGTAAACTCCTACAGCTAAAACAAACCAAATGCTCCCTCCCAGTGTTTTATGAGGAAGTTCTGAACAAATCTCAACTTGAAATGCATTCAAATTATCCAAACATATTGTAGTATACTATAGATAGTACAGCCTATAAGTACTCATTTAGGATGGTTTCATCATATTCCATGTAGTGGTAAACTTTTCAATTTATTATGTCTTTTTTATCAATACTTTTCAGCGTGTTTAATGAGCCAGTTCCCATTATTTGAGTCATCTATATTCAGGCCAGAGCACTACAGTGCCAAGAAGGTTAAACACCAGACGCTTCTGTAAGGGGGCCACAGTTTACAGGTTTACATTGCAGCCAAAGGCACCATTAATAACTACTTCGCCCATAAGGCTTTTTTATTTTAATCGTTCTACTTTGAAATTACCTCATGTAATTCTTTCAGCTAACATTTAATTACTAATATTCCATCTTGAAATAACTTTTAAAATGTTTAAGGTTATGAGAAGCGGTGAGCTTCTGTGAAGTGACTGGCTGTAGTTTAGATGCATGGATACCCAAATACAATACACATGTTTCAGCATAGATGGTAAAACACCATGGATTAATATTACCCAAAAAAATACATTTGTCCTGTGGAGGTTTATATGAAAGAAATATGGATGCCATCATTACAATAGATGGTTCTGAAGCATGAGGCTGAAAATGCAATCTGTGGAAAGTTTAGGAGACGACACAGCCCGTGTCCTTCTGAGGCTTCAAATCTGGCTCCTTCACTGGTTTCACCTCCTCCTCCTTGGGTTTGGCCTGGGGTTAAAGTAAAAATAACACAGATAATGGAACAACACAGCCTCAGAAACAGATGTAGACTATTATTTAATGGGAATAAAGATTTCATTAGGTCATCCGGACTTTGTTGAAGCTGCAGTACCTTGTCATTTTTGGCTCCCTTGGTCAGGTCAAAGGTGGCATAGACTTCAGCAGTGCACAGCTCAGCGAGAGGCGGCAGCTCGAATGGGACTGGCTCAGCCAGGCCGTAACTCGCCTTCAACTCCAGCTGGGGCGCCTCAGCTGGGACCTTGTGGAAGTATCTGAGGAAATATGTCCAAAGTTATGATTTAAAAGGGGTAGTGTTTAAGTGTTGTGTTTAAGAGTAGATGTTTAAGTTTTGACGATGTTGATGTCTGCCACTTTGTTACAACTGGGAAAGATGCTGTATGCATAGCCAACTAAAAGTGTGCACATGGTTGAGAAAATTATTATTAAAATCATAGAAAAGTTAATGTGCTTGATAAACAAGGGCATAGTCTGGTTTCAGTTTAGCACTTGCATGCTACACTGAAACAGAGTTCCCATGCTCAGTTCCCATTTAAAAAGTATCTTTCCTAGCGTTGAGATCGAAAAGTCAAAAGTAAAAAAATTCTATCAGCTGTCCTCAGCCATTGTTGCCATCAATGCAACAAAATAAATGGGATAATTAATATATAATACAAATGATAATCAAAATAGATATTCTTGCACATCTGAACTTAAATACACTGAAAAACAATTATAAACGCAACACTTTTGTCTTTGCCCGCATTCATCATGAACTGAACTCAAAGATCTAAGACTTTCTCTATGCACACAAAAGGCCTACTTCTTTCAAATATTGTTCACAAATCTGTAAATATCTGTGAACACTTCTCCTTTGCCGAGATAATCCATCCACCTCACAGGTGTGGCATATCAAGATGCTGATCAGACAGCATGGGTATTAGGCTGGCCACAATTAAAGGCCAAACAAAATACATATTCTTGCACATCTGAACTTGTATAAATACATAAAACTTCCACTAAAATATACAATGTAACAAACAATATATGTCTGCTCTCTGTGTCTTGCCTGACTGACTCACATGAAGCCATTTTCTCTCTGGCACTTCTCCAGTGTATTTTTAATGACACCGCCCAGTTTGAGGAAGAACAGCTGCTCTGATGGTTTGGCTGTGGTGCCGGGGCCTTTGGTCTGACGATACTCTTTACACAACGCCTCGGCGCGGGAGTAACCTAAACAGAGAAGTCTTCGTGTTAATACAAAAGAAAGCCAGGCAGCAAAGGGTAGCAAGGAATAAACATGCATCTTGATTTCATGACGAGATGTGACCAAAAACAGTGCAGCAACACACAGGAAACGAACTCACACAGGAAACAAAACACACAGGAAACACCTGTGTCATGACCTACTCGAACTACGTGTTACTGAACTCAAGTGAACATATGATATATTCTAGAAGTACTTAAAAGGCATAATGACAAGGATTTGCCAAAAAAAAAAAATCTTCATTCACTCTGTAGCTCACTGGACCGTCACTGCTCTTGCTCAAGGAGCCCACTTTGAATTATCCGTTTACAAACTGCAACCGACAAATCCTACTCATTATGCCTTTAAACATTACTGCATACTTTCAACTATAACCTTTCTACTTGCTGCTCTTTTCTGTTGACTAATTAGATGCATGCTGTGTAAGGCTTTTGCAGAATGCACTTAACCAAAACAAATCAAACTAAACACAACATGCTTACATAATAACACACTGTACATAATGTACTGTACATACAGATTCACAGAAATGGGGAAAAACTTATGTGCAAAGGCACAAATACAGTATGTGGTTTAAAAAGAAGATTTTTAGGTGTAACAACATGTTTAACGCATTAAATCCAACACTTTTTATAGATATACATACACTTTTCTGCCTCCTGGAGAGATCTTATAGCCTCACCACACTTGTCACTCGCCAGCAGCGTCTGACCATGATAGCAGTATGCCTGCAAACAGAATGAATGAGTATAATCAAGAGCCTGATCTGTCATTTTTCTTCTTAGTAAAGATAAACTGGTTTCATCCAAAGCACGTATGTTTAGTGAGGTAACTTTACATAAATAAAAGTACTGTGAAATGCATTAGGATATGCATTAACTTACGTAAGCCATGTAAAAGTGCTGCTTCAGCTGAAAATACTTCCTCCACTTGCTACTGCACTCTGGCTCCAACGTGTTCAACGTGTGGTCTGCAGACAGAAATACTGACTTTAATAGCCTGTCATAGCTTCTGTTTGGTGACTGACCGAGAGAGCATTTCAGATTATTACCATAGATGTCACATGGGGTGTGCGAGTGGTGCAGAAGCACAGGGCCTCACGCCTTTTAAGGGCCAGTGAGGGATTATTCCTTCCCAGGTTCTAGGTCCCAGAGAAAGCCTATGGAAAGGTCTATTTCAACATCATAGTTGATCAAGCTGACACAGAGCAGTGAGAACTGCTCTCTGTGTCAGTTTTACACAAATGTGGGAGTTTGACAAGATGTTTGGATTTTTGATTTGACTAGATATTGATCCACAAGGGCACTACCACAGACACAAACGCACATGACTTGCTTCAAGAGCTTATGATACTCAGGATTTCTCATAGTGCTGCTGTACTAACATGTGCTAACATGACCGTCAGAAAACGTTGTAATAATAATAATAATAATAATATTTTATCTCCATGTAAAACAAAAATTAAATGTGAAATTGTGCTTCACAACTGAACTTAAACTACAACAGCTACAGTATGCACCTTGTACTGTGTACATGTGTTGGTGATTAGAATGAATAAATGCTAAAAGTAAGGATTCATACTATTTTACTTTCACGTGTGCATCAGTGATAAGGACTTCCCAGGTCTCACACCCATCCACAACAACTGTGGTTGATGCATGTACACAAAACTACCATTAAGGAAAGAAAGAACAGTTTACTATTTTAGGATGCCTAATAACATCTGGCAAGTGGACTGCCAATGAAAACTAGCCTTTGGCTAACTCGAGCACGCTTACATTTGCTTGAATGATTGCCAACATTTACTGAGCACTGTAATCCTTCAACAGACATTTTCAAAATCACAAGTGCCAAAATACTGACCAGCTTTCTGATAGAAGTTTGCTGTCTCAAATGCCAGCGCTGCAATGAGTGTGGCATTGTGCTTCAGTTCAATCGCTCTGGCGATGGTCACTTTAAAAAAGAGAAATAGATCATAAAAAAATTAATTAATTGTCTCAGCAAGTAAAGAAATATACACCTCTGTAGCAAAGCTCAGGGAGTATTTAAGAAGATTTAAAACAATTGTTTCCCCAAAAAAGCTAACAGTAATAAGAAAGAAGGTGTTTTAGTCTAATAGAAATATGTCTGACACAACGAGCTACTTTACCTTCTTGCGCCTCTGCTTGGCACTGGATGATATATGCATCAATCACTCTGGGCTCCAGGTCCCGGCCCTTTTCGGCTGGGGTGATGAGACGAGGGATGTGGACCTCCTGTGGCAAACATGCCCAAAAAAAGGCCGTTTCAAAAATCAGCTTTCAAGTCATTGGTGTATTATTAATTGGTGCATTTCTTTGCTTTTGCTTTGCGTTTGAGAGGCTGTAGCAATCTGACTGGGGCTTGTGTGCTGCAGGGGAAGTAAAGGAACAAGAAGTGCAAAATCTCCTTGTTATGGCTTTTTACATTTTACAGCAGGTTTTCAAAGTCTGATTTGCACCAAGCTTTTTGTAAAATGGAATGTTGGGGTCATTTGAGAGGACTTTAATAAAATGTGCTTTATTTAGTTTCAACTGTGAAGAATTCTGGTATTTCCAAACATATCTCTAATCAATATTAATTCATCACACAAAACAGATATTAGTATGTATATGTATATTATGTATACCGTAGAAATAACATGTCAGTATCAAAGTAACAGCACCAAAAAGGAAGGGGGGGGTCCTACAGCTATATAATAAGTTAGGAAGAAGACTTTTCTGTACATGTATCTCACCTTGAGGTTTTTGAATATACCAGCAGCAACTTTCAAGCTCCGGTGAACATCTTTAGCTTCAGGCTCCGTTATGCTATTGAACAGGAAAACATGACAGTAACAAATATTTAGTAGTATAGTAACAAACAAATGTACAATTTTTAAACATCTATAAATCAATCAATCAAACTGACTTAACATCAGACAGTAAAGCACATACTTTTCTTTCCCTGCTAGTCTTGAGGCAAACTTGGTGTACCAGAGAGCTACATTGAAGGCCATGGAGACCAGTTCAAAGATTGCATCCTGCTGGGCACTGGAAGGAGAGACAGTGGGTTATACAGACACACAAGTCAACAATGCTAAGATTAGAAATGTGCACGTACAAGACACAGCTCACTGTAGCTGCTGGTTTTGCAGGGTAACCACTAATCAGAAAGTCTGTTTATGTCCTGTAAGCCTTTGTGGTACAACTGAATGAGCAACACAGAGCTGGGTTACGTGTGGTCAGCATTGCTGTGAGGATTAGACCCAATGACATAGTAGATAACACTGATGTTATATTTATCTGTGTGTTTAATATTCAACTTGTGAGTTACAATAATAGACTTCTTTTCTGTGTTTCTGAATGTTATTCAAGTGTTTAGCGATCAGTTCTGACCAGAACTCCTAAACAAGTATTACTTGCAACACCCCGCAATTCAAAAATGAATGAACATCTTTTAAAGAGTTGGTTAACGGCCTCCTGGAAAGCACTTCCCATCCACTTAACAGTGCCCTGCAACCATAAAAACTAAATAATGATGCTTCCACTTAGGTTGGAAGTATCCACTCTGTGTTTTTACCTTGGTATATTTCCTTGTAAGGTGTCAGTCCACTTGAAGTTCTGGAAGAACCTCATCTTGTTTTCCTGTGTAGTTCCATCCAAGGACACGATTAAGCCTATTGTATCATGAACCAATATTTAAAGAGAGAAGCAGCTGGTTAGGTGCAAAGCAAAATCAAATGAATGAATGTAATGTTAGAGGGCAAACAAAGAGAAACACAGTTTACAATAATTAATAATAGAAAGCCATTATAGTATTTACTTTTACTGTCTACATGAACACGGGTATTTTCAAAACCGCAAGTTTTTCTACGCGGTTAGGCCGTTCGTCCACACGGAAACGCAGCATCAGGTCACTGAAACCAAACATTTTTGAAAACCCCTGCCGGCGTGAAGATTTTAAGAAACGCCGGTTGCAGTGTTGTTGTGTAGACTGTAAAACCTGAATCTTTGCCTTGCGACGTCAGAGTGGGTGCCGCTATCTGCTGTGTTTGATGTCAGATTGTGTACCACTGCCTGCTTTGTTTACGATTTTATTAGGCTCTGATTGGCCACATGGCTCTACGGTTAGGGTCATATCGCGCCTGGTGGTTTTGCATGTTCTTGACAGCGCTTGATAGTGTGTTTTTGCATTTACATGTAGACAAAGATTTTTTTTTTTTTGAACGAAGGAGTAAAAACTCTGGTTATAAAAATACATGTGTACATGTGTACTAGGCATGTGCAAATGTGTTTGTAAATGGTCCGTACTTGTATAGCGCCTTTCCGACCACTCAAAGCGCTTTACACTTCCATCACATTCACCCTATTGCAGAGGCTAAGGAGCATCTGCCATCAGAAACAGAAATACACATTCATATACATTCACGCACCGATGGCAGACATATGCCATCGGGTGAAATGTGGGGTCCAGTATCTTGCCCAAGGAGACTGACTTGGAGACTGGGGGATCGAACCACCGACCTTATGATAAGTGGACAACTGCTAAAATCCCTGAGCTGCCCTGCAGTGTCTAATTTATGTGCTAGCATATATAACTGACTGTTAACTCTTTAACACCTAGTTTTCCCCATTAATTTTCCATTGAGTATCTTAAAGGTTAGAAAATGATTTTATTCCACTCTGTCTGACAGAATTACATACAATGTTTTCTAATTCTCTAGCAGCTTGATCAAACTCAACAAATTTCATCAAATGTAAATAATACAGATGTCTTGAACATCTTTTGTTCACATTTCTTTCATATTCAGTCTAATTTGGTATCATGGGAAACTTTGGGATCTATACTAAAATTAAAAAGCTCTGTTGGCTTGAACAATGTTTGACTGAACAGCACGAGTTTGTACATACTGACTTAGGGACAGGCATCACTGCATTTTAAAGGGTTCTCTAACTTTTGTGTGTTCCTTTACATCTGGAGAATATGAAAAGTAGGCCGGGGCATCTGTAAAATTACATGTTGTGACACATTTTACCTTTATCATGAATTCCAGCTCCGATTTGTGATCTGGATACTGCACCATATTGTGATTTTGCTGGAATGTAAACATACCTTGTAGGAGGGAGAAGTACGCATCTGTGGCATTTTTCATGATCTCGGGGTTGCAGGTGACATCAGTGAACATCTCCAGCAGTCTCGCCCTGGTTGTCCTCAGGTCACTGAATGTGTCAAACAAAAAGCAATCAATTGATGCTCTAAAGACCCGGTGATCATTAGAATATTAGAGAGTGATTATATCCAACAACACATTGCCATCTTCTAAGGCATAGGACATTGTATCATCATGAGAGCACCTAAGGAGACAAGGCAAAAACTATGCACTATTAATGTCATGTGTGTTCATGGTCATAGTCACCCTACAATTTGATAACAATGTATTAACTGGAGATAAGACATACTTGCATATCTTGTTGGCAGCGGGGCTCCCTGCCACTCCATAAAAATTAAAGGACACGGGCGCTGTTGCCTTCAGTGGGTTTCTGTGAAACCAATGTGCCATCCTGTGATGAAGACACACCTAAACAGGTTGAAAAATACAGGATGACAAGGAGCTCATGAGTGCGTTATATTTCTGGTATTATATTTTGGATATAGTGGAATGAGTTGCCGCCCAAACAGTGTATTTTAGTGAGTCAAGTTATTTATTAAAGTAAGGAGCGTTAGCTAGCGTGGGTCATCTCGGCTAACGTCATTTGACCGATACCGTCGGTGTAACGTTAGCTCGCTAGCCGTGTTAGCACTCTCTCTTTGCCCATCCCCAATGTTACGTTGCTGAAATAATTATACACTCTGGCGTTGGGCTTTCTATGAATGGTGTTTTTAATAACTGTATGTCTGTCTACTATAGACAAAAGTCCATTACGTAAGCTAACTTTATAACAGCTAACGTTAATGGCTAACAGTGGCTACATCTAGACCCATAAACACGATTTACTAAACTGAATCGTCGCGGCAACTGACTTATAACACTACTAAATAATAATTTAAATATAGTGTAAGTTTAATGGTTTACCTGTCGTTCCGGCTCTGTAGATTGGAGGTTTAATACTCCTTACGGAAAGTCTGACACTGACAACTTACTTCCGGAAATAAACACGGAGTAAAAGCTGACCAATGGAAGCAGGGTTCAGTCACATGACTGAGGTACATACCTCAGATCTCTGAGCAGCCTCTCTTTTGTTCAGGGTTCAGCAGCTCAAAAGGCCTCAAACGTGCCCGTGATCTGACTATTTTTAACAGGTGGCAGATCAGACAGTGATAGTCTGCCTGGAATTCCTCATTATTTCTTTGAGTTTTTCCAGGAAATAACTAATTTGGTACAAATTATAAGCAAACCACAAGGCTACGTCTTCAGGTTTATCCAAGTTTAATTTGTTGTGTTGAGCAGCTGTTGACTTTTAGACAACTTTTAAAGAACTGCTAAAATAACAAATAACAGACACTGTATGCTTGCATGTAGACAGACTGTATTTTCAGTTAACAATGCTGTGTAATGACCTGGGTATTAACTCGAGTGTACCCACTGAACACTGTCTCCATTAGACCAAAGAAAAATAAAATCCAGGAAACCGCTCCAAGAAATTAT
The DNA here is from genome assembly GCF_021292245.1 of Micropterus dolomieu. Classification (NCBI taxonomy): domain Eukaryota; kingdom Metazoa; phylum Chordata; class Actinopteri; order Centrarchiformes; family Centrarchidae; genus Micropterus; species Micropterus dolomieu. The sequence continues at coordinate 5,417,562 of NC_060159.1, forward strand.
AGTTACCTGTAAGTTCATAATAAATATGCGACCTGTAAAAACTGTTAGTTATTGTTTAACGATGACACAATTAAATTCAGCCTTTTATTCCCCCCCCCATTTGGCAAACATTAAGTTTCTCAACATGTGTACATCTCCCCAACTAAGGAATCAAACAAACCCAAATACTGTACATACACACATGCCAGAGAAAGTGTTTTTTACAAAGTAGATCTTTGTCATGTTCCTTAAGAATCCATTGTCCTTTTCAACATAAAACAGAATTGATCTCATGATCACATTAAATTCATATTTCATGAAAAGGAATCTCCACAAAGCACACTGATGTCCACCAGTTTCAGTTTAAACCACTTGTCGGTAGCCACTGTCACTTGTTACAAGATAGCCAAGTGAGTCATTGTACATTACTTTTTTCCTGATTGTACAATTAAAGATTTCTGTGAAATTAACATTCACATTCCATTTCCCCTCAACATATGTCAAAACTATGCATCGGGGGAAGTGCAAGTCCCCAACATTGACGGACACATGTAAGTACTTGGTCAACAACAATGTTATCAGTGCACCATTTCAAATGTCTTAAAAACAAGTTTAGGCACAAAGGAACAGTCAGAAGGTACTTTTGGTCAGCTTTAAGGCATAATAGCATCATCAAGCCTTCTGCAATATGCATATTTTCTCATTGTTTTACACTGTAAAAAGATAACTTCAGCTATAGTGGGATATCTATTCACAAACTATTGAATGAATGCCAGAAAAAGGAACATGTCCTTCCTTTTTGTAACATTCCAATGCAAAGCATTCTGTTTTCATCTGGATGTTATAACCCAACATTAATTCTAATAATAAAAAAAAAGGTGCAAATTGAGAAACACAGAATGACACAGATGACCCTGATGTTGACGAAAGCTCTTGAACAACACTCCAAAAGGTCACTTTCCACCTATCAGAAAGCAAATATACAGTCACAACCAAAAGGAAAAAAATATCTATCTATGATCAAGCCAGCTCTCGTTGTTGCAACTGCAGGTCGATACAGCGAGGAGCAGGAGACTGATTAAGTGGTGTCAGTTGAACTCGCCTCAATAAAAGACCCCTGGTTATAACAAACAGAAAGTGAAGGTTACAGTCAGTAACGCAAATTCTGTTATGCGCATGAAATCATTTTGACACTAAACGGTCAACTTAAAAACAAACTGTAAGCTACAGCTTTCCTATTACATATAAGATTGTCATACACATTTTGATAGACCTTTAAGCCTGTACACTACATGTTCTTTTTTTTGTTGTTGCACTTAAAAATCGTACCAGGAAAAAAAAGCACATGTAAAAAAAAATAATTAAAAAAAAACTGCAATTGAATGGTTCATAAAAGCAATGCAATTAATTCCACATACACTAACACATTGACCTTCTTGTGAATAAACTACATTCTGTGCTTTGCTCTCAGTCAAGAAAATATATTTGCAAATAAAATTGCAAATTACCGTCTGCTAATATGCACACTGATATAGTTTACTCCTATTTCCCATCACTGTGCAAAAAAATTTTTATCTAATGTTTTGGCATGAAAGACACCCAGAGATAAACAAACCTGGTGATGGTGAGCTAGCATACTTCATACACTGACACAAACATCAAGAAAGTCTTTGGCAACTGTGTTTTTTGTTTTTTTTTAAATTTTAAGACAAGCTGATATCTAGCTGTGCACATGCAACATTCTTGACTCGTGTTGGTCCACGTTATTGAAGACCTCGCTGGAAGACAACATTAATACACTAAGTGAAAACACAACCCACTGCACCCTCTGAGACCCTGAAACGTTGTGTATGAATGGCACATCTGCACAATACTAATGAACATTTCACCCATATCAGTTAGAGAAACGTTCAAAGACGTTTGGCGTAGTTCTTGCATAGAATATGGTCTCGAATGTCTCCCCATCCTCCGTTCTTCATGTGTGCTTTGTGCTCCACTGCTTCTGCACCACTGAGGACAAGAGATGGGGGAAACAGGCCGTCCTTGGCCACTTGAAGGCCCTCCTCAACCCTCTGCGAGGCCCACTCTGGCCTGCAGTTTTCCTTCTGGTGAAGGCCACAGTCTCCTGTGTGGAGAACCCTGGAGCCCTGCGCCACAAGCACTTTGAGGGGCTTTGATATGCAGGCTCCAGAGAGGTGCTGCAGAGTCCAGTCCCAGTTGTAGTCATCATAGGTGCAGAATTCGTCGTTGCAGCCCATCAGCTTGTAGTACACCTCCCTGGAGATGGCCATGCCTATGTTGTGTTTAGTAGACATCCACCCAGTGGTCAACACCTTGTTGGACAGTCTGGAAAACTCAGTCAGGCTGTTATGGTTACCCAAAGCCAGCATGTCACAATCTGGACAGCTGCTCGTCCTGAACGCTATCATTGATTTATAGAAATGGAAAAAGTCAGGTAAGATGTAGTTATCCTCCTCCAGAAAGATTGCAAAACCGCTGTAGCCCTGCATTGCCTGCACTCGCTCCCACACAAAGTGCAATTTCCACCACCAGTGGTGTTTGGTTTGAGTAATGAAGGCCTCCCTGTAGTGTCCATAGGAGTCAGGGTGTTCTGCATTGAGGCATCCTGTTTTTAGAGCGTTGTCCTTGGATATGTCTCGAGGGCAGTCTCGTGGATCCTGTCCAGGAAACTCACTGGGATACAGCTGAGTGCTGAAAGGGAAATAAATTTGCAATACTTTGCAGAAAGTTATCCCTTGCACAATGGCGTTTATTTCCTCTGAAATATAGTCATGGCTAAAGATGAGGAGGAAGCTGTGGACCTCAGCAGCTTTCTGCAGTGACTTGATGAGCAGTCTGAGGTATTCAGGCCTGTTGTGAACCTGCACAACCAGCACCAGTTGGGGCTCTCCAGGAAACTTATCCGCATTATGGACACACTGCTTGTAATTGGCATTGAAAACGGACAGACCCAATGCTGGCAGCGAACCGAAGTTAAACTTCACCGTGTCACCACAATGCGTGTCCTGACCTCCGCGCCCGGCGGGACTAGATCCACTTGTATCATCATCATCGGAAATTAAAAACACGCGCGTTGAAAACAGGAGAGTCACCACTATTAAGGAAACCCCCAACAGCGCGAGCAAATTCTTTTTGAGAAGCCGGAACCTCATTTTCTCAAAGTACAAACAAGTTTGGGACAACAGCGGTGGCTTTCATTCACCTTATCTCGCGCGTCTCCACGGTGAACATGTTTGTGAAACAATGTTTCCTCGTGCGGTAAAACTCCAGCCTTCGTAAGAAACAGCCCGACGACTCGTGACGCGCCTTAAAGCAGATGTCAAACTTGTCCTGATGGCTGATTCTCGTCTCGCCAGACCGTCTTTCCACTTCAAAACCGTGTCATTAGCGACAGTCGCTTCAGCCGCTTGTGTTAGGTTTTTTTTTGCCACCTGTAGAAAAAGTCGAACAAAGCAAACCGACTAAGTGAGCGTTGTGTACAACTTATACGATAGTTTAATGTTAATAAAGACAAGCTAACACTCTGCGGTTAGCCTACCGTAATTTCACTTACCCCCGTAAACTAGGTGTAATGTGTCAACGCGCTCGTACCAGGAAGAGGATCATTGGACTATGATACATCTTGGCTGCAACATATTGACTGCTGACGTGTACAATCCAGCCAACTGGGGAGAGACTGAGCTCCAGCTCAACGAATCATTGTCCTACCTATAGTTGTGTAATATGAGAAGAAAATGTAAATCAGGCTCTATTTGAATAGTGAAGCTAAGGACAGTCAGCCACAGAAAGAAAATGAATATACGCTGCAGCCTAAGTACAATGCCTATACAGAGGATTAGTGTTCTGGAATGGAAGTATTACTAAAGCAACTGCTCAGCGTTCAAAGTCAAAATCCCCCAACCCCGAATCCCCATTTAGGTTACCTGTTCAGGTTTGACTGGTTGAATTGGAATCAAGTTTTCTTGTTAGACATCTCGCCCAAACACAGAACAAAAGGGTTTGGGGTATAATACCTGAAACTACACGGCTGAAAGACTGCAAGAAATGTTGATACCCTGATAGGAGGAGACTACAACATGAGATGCAACTAGATAGCCTACTGTGGAGCTAGTATCAGATAGTGGGACAGTGTTAGGCTTCAGAAGCACACTGTGTTTGAGAATACCTGTGCTGTTTGTTAAGCCATGCGTAATATCATGAGTTTCACTTGTTGTGACATGTCAAATGGTTTTGTTTAATAATTAGAAGGTGTTAGGATTGAGACACATGAAAAAATACCTGCATCTAGTGATATCAGTAGGCTATACACGTGTTTAGTAGGCTACACTTAGTGGAAAACTGAATAATTAATAAAATAACCAGACAGAAATCCATTGAACTAAATAAGTGGCAAATCAAAGTACTTAATCACATTAATGCAAAAAAACAAACTCGTATACAAATTCATAATTGCTTGCAATGACCCACTACAACCATAGATACTAAAATACCATTCATACCACAGTATGAACATGGTGGCAAAGCTCATGATCATCTCATAATATTCAGTGTATGGTCATATTAACCAACCCTGCATATGCAATATCAGGCATTGCATTCCACTGTTTTTTGACCTATGACACTGACACAATATTACCTATTAGTATGGTCTAGACCTGCTCTTTATGAAAACTGCAATAAGATAACCTCTGTTGGAATTGGCATTATATAAACTGTTTGTTTTTATGTATTATGTATTAGGTTGAAAACAGTGATAAGAATTACCATCATAATCTCTCTGCCAACAACCCATATTAAAGGCTAATGTGAGATATTAGCTGTGTTAAGTATATTCTTCTGTATACCTAAATCTCCCTTAAAACTGAGACCATGTAAGAAATCCCGGTGTGATCTTTGATTGTGGTTTAAATTGTGATATAACTATAAAATCATTCCTGTCATTAAACGATATGGAGACTGAACTGCATGCTTTTATATCTTCTTGTCTCAACTACTGTGATTCTCTGATATTTGTGATATTTGCTCTAATATCTTTGTCTTACAGTACATATCTAATCTCTCAAACAGTAATCAAATACTACAAATACAAAATTATAAACGCAACACTTTTGTTTTTGGCCCCTATTCAACATGAGCTGAACTCATGATGAACAATGTTTGAGAGAAATAGGCCTTTTGTGTCCATAGAGAATGTCTTAGATCTTTGAGTTCAGCTTATGATGGGGGCAAAAACAAAAGTGTTGCATTTATAATTTTGTTCAGTATATATACTATACATATATTTAATCTTTAATTACCTGAAATCCTATCAAAAAGCTTTCCAAATCTCTCTGTGTTATATTGTAACATTAAATTTGATTTAAATCAGTTTGTATTTATTTCTAACCATGTCTGTCACAAGACTGTCAGTGACAGAGGCTGTGAATGGTAGGCTCCAATAAGGCAGTTCCTATTTTAATGTAGGCGTCTGTTCTTTTGAGGCTACAACACTGTGAGAAGATCTTTTTTGCAAATGGTAGTTTGTTATGACATTTTCTTTAAATAATCCTCACCAATGGGGATAGTTAGGCCCATCCCTGTTTGCCTGTTATTGCTGGGGTTTCTGTATCACTTCCTCCAGATAACACAAACAGATAGGGTGTGTGATCCAGTGAGATAATTGTAACTGCAACTGTAGCACTGCCTGAAATAATTTCACTTTTAAATTATGTGGCCTGAATTGTGGTGCAGAGCGTATCTCTTCTTCAAAAGAAACAGTGTTGGCAAAACCAGTGACGTTTATCAAGATTTTCTCAGGGAGATTCTGAACACAGTACTGCTGAATTCACGTGTATCAGACATACACCTATCTGAAGCTGGGAATTTTGTTTGGAAATCAAGTTAGAGAACTGATAATATATCACAGACAAACAGGGTTTTAGAGTATTTAGAATGTTTGTCTATGCTGCAAAGATCCTTTTATTCTGAGTGGACAAAAGAGACAGATATGGCTTTGTTCTCCTGTGTTGTGCAATTATAAATGTTCCTCTTTCATATAAACTACTAAGAGAGACTGAAAGTTGTATTTAATAATAATGTTCAATTGTCACTGTGCTCTACGGACTGCCATGTAAACCGCAGCATAATTTAAATTCAGCCAGGAAGTATAGTTGCATAGCACACCCCTCTTGCTCTCCATGTTTACCATATCCCCTTCTATAATATACACTGAACAAAATTATAAATGCAACACTTTTGTTTTTGCCCCTGTTCATCATGAGCTGAAATCTAAGATCTAAGACTTTCTCTATGTACACAAAAGGCCTATTTCTCTCAAATATTGTTCACAAATCTGTCAAAATCTGTGTTAGTGAGCACTTATCCTTTGCCGAGATAATCCATCCACCTCACAGGTGTGGCATATCAAGATACTGATCAGACAGCATGGGTATTGCCTTAGGCTGGCCACAATAAAAGGCCACTTGTAAATGTGCAGTTCCATCACACAGAACAATGCCACAGATGTTGCAAGTTTTGAGGAACGTGCAATTGGCATGCTGACTGCAGGAATGTCCACCAGACCTGTTGGCCGTGAATTGAATGTTAATTTTTCTACCATAAGCCGTCTCCAAAGGCATTTCAGAGAATTTGAAAGTACGTCCAACCGGCCTCACAATCGCAGACCACGTATAACCACAGATGAATCCCGGTTTTCACTGTACAGGTCAGATGGCAGACAGCGACACCAGATACTGACTGGTTTCCGGACCCCCCGAGACCTCCCCAGTACAGTGAAACTACACATTTTCGAGTGGCCTTTTATTGTGGCCAGCCTAAGGCACACCTGTGCAATACCCATGCAGATTTTGACAGATTTGTGAACAATATTTGAGAGAAATAGGCCTTATGTGTACATAGAGAAAGTCTTAGATGTTAGATTTCAGCTCATGATGAATGGGGGCAAAAATAAATGTGTTGCACACCTAAAGGATTATTAGGAACTCCTGTTCAATTTCTCATTAATGCAATTATCTAATCAACCAATCACATGGCAGTTGCTTCAATGCATTTAAGGGTGTGGTCCTGGTCAAGACAATCTCCTGAACTCCAAACTGAATGTCAGAATGGGAAAGAAAGGTGATTTAAGCAATTTTGAGCATGGCATGGTTGTTGGTACCAGACGGGCCGGTCTGAGTATTTCACAATCTGCTCAGTTACTGGGATTTTCACGCATAACCATTTCTAGGGTTTACAAAGAATGGTGTGAAAAGGGAAAAACATCCAGTATGCAGCAGTCCTGTGGGCAAAAATGCCTTGTTGATGCTAGAGGTCAGAGGAGAATGGGCCGACTGATTCAAGCTGATAGAAGAGCAACTTTGACTGAAATAACAACTCGTTACAACTGAGGTATGCAGCAAAGCATTTGTGAAGCCACAACACGCACAACCTTAAGGCGGATGGGCTACAACAGCAGAAGACCCCACCGGGTACCACTCATCTCCACTACAAATAGGAAAAAGAGGCTACAATTTGC
>NC_060159.1:5425174-5435723 GCF_021292245.1 Micropterus dolomieu
TTGAAGACTGGAAAAATGTTGCCTGGTCTGATGAGTCTCGATTTCTGTTGAGACATTCAGATGGTAGAGTCAGAATTTGGCGTAAACAGAATGAGAACATGGATCCATCATGCCTTGTTACCACTGTGCAGGCTGCAGGTGGTGGTGTAATGGTGTGGGGGGATGTTTTCTTGGCACACTTTAGGCCCCTAAGTGCCAATTGGGCATCGTTTAAATGCCACGGCCTACCTGAACATTGTTTCTGACCATGTCCATCCCTTTATGGCCACCATGTACCCATCCTCTGATGGCTACTTCCAGCAGGAGAATGCACCATGTCACAAAGCACGAATTATTTCAAATTGGTTTCTTGAACATGACAATGAGTTCACTGTACTAAAATGGCCCCCACAGTCACCAGATCTCAACCCAACAGAGCATCTTTGGGATGTGGTGGAACGGGAGCTTCGTGCCCTGGATGTGCATCCCACAAATCTCCATCAACTGCAAGATGCTATCCTATCAATATGGGCCAACATTTCTAAAGAATGCTTTCAGCACCTTGTTGAATCAATGCCACGTAGAATTAAGGCAGTTCTGAAGGCGAAAGGGGGTCAAACACAGTATTAGTATGGTGTTCCTAATAATCCTTTTGGTAAGTGTAATTTTGTTCAGTGTATATGCGGTAAAGCCAGAATTCCTACAAATTAATATCTAAAAAGATTACATTCAATAAATTAATTCTAGTTAATCAAATCTGCTCTTAATGATAAAGTTTCAGATTCAGTGAAATCTTAACCCAGTTTGGGCTCGGGAAGCAGACACCATCTCCACATTTAAGAGTAGGTTTCAGACTTTCCTCTTTGATAAAGCTTATAGTTAGGGCTGGCTCAAGTGAGCCCTTAACCATCCCTTAGTTATTCTGCTATAGCAGAGACTGCCGGGTGACTTCACATGATGCACTGAGCTCTTCTCTCCTCCTCTCTCTCTCCATCTGCATGCATTCTTTCCCCTTAATGCAACTCAGTTTCTTCCCTCTCCTTTAGCTTTGTGTTTTGATGTCTCTCCTTCTGTTGCTTTCTTCTGTGTTTCTGCCTCAGAAGCCGTGGGGTCTGGATTTGTGGTTGTATGCCGACTGTTGCCCCCATGTTCCTGCTCGACACCTGCTGCTACATTATTATTATTATTATTATTATTATTATTATTATTATCATCATTATCATTATCATCATCATCATCATCATCATCATCATCATCATCATCACCATCATTATTTATTCATATTTGTATTATTACCACTACCGTTGCTATGTGGAACAAGTATCGTGCTACTACTGTGCTACACACGTCCAGATGGTTTCTGTGGTGGTGGGGGTTTCTCATGGGAACAGACTGTATATATATTGTAAATTTGGACATCATTCAGAGGGAAAACTGCTACATCCTGCAGTTTAGGTTGTGTATCTGTGCTGACTGTATATATTGTACAATTGGTAATAGTTTGTTTGAGTGTCTTGCAGAGCGTAGGACCCTTTTTAGTGTGATGTGTGTAGCAGAGAGACTATTTGGATTTAGGTTACTGGAGTTTTGTACCAATTTGTTAGAGAGGTCAAACATCAAGTTAAGTCTCTCTGGAGTCAAAAATAAACAATGCCACTATGTGGGAAATCATACTGTATTTCTTTGTCTCTGAATTACTTTTTGGGACACAACAGGGATATGTAATGCAATGTTTCCTTATTTGGTGTAATAAAAATGTTTTTGGTCATTTTTGTATTTTGTCACCTTCTTCAAATGCTCAAGCCCAATTTGTTGCAAAGGGAAGTGTTACCACTTTAATACATACTTGCTTTTAACTAAGTCAGAAAAAAGAAAATAAATATTTAGAATACATTAGAATAGAATAGAAAGCCTAGCACGAAAGATATTGCACTTTAAGAAAATGTACATAAGGCTGTTGCACTGGAATGTAATAAAGAAGATAAAATAATTTAAAAGAAGTAAGAGGTACGCTGCTGAGTGGCTTTTTATCTTAAAAACACTCAGTAGTACTGTTCTTAAGTGTTCTAAGAGCCTGTGGCATTTAGAGTTCTAATGGCCCAGGGAAAGAAACTGGTTAAGTAGGTAAGCCTCTTTGTCTGACTCTTGACGCACCTGTACCGTCTGCCTGAGGGCAGAAAAATTAACAGCTGGTGACCAGGATGGGAGGGATCCTTTGTTATTCTCCTTGCTCTGCTGAGACCTCAGGAGGTGGAGAGGTCTTCCAGAGAGGGCACAGGGCAAGCGAGGATTTTTTGAGCGGTTTTGATGACCCTCTGTGGAGATCTCCTGTCTGCCGCTGAGCAGCATATGAAGGAAAAGCATGTAACTTTGCGATTATTATTATTATATTTACACATAAAGCATCAGGGACCCCAAAAAATTAGAAAATAAAGCCAACAAGGCAAATAAAACAGGATTCATTTTCTAAAAATCTTAAAAGGTGTGAATAACAGTTATTGATTATTACTTATTGGAGAAAATGATGATAAGAAATTTAAGTTCTTGTATATTTATACATCAAAGATTTGGCGGCTGGCAGTAAGATTCTGACCTGACCTTTTTTTGTTTTTCATTTAAACAGGTTTTATGAAATGACAGCGATGACAGAGGCAAGAGCGCTACAGATGTCCACTTCAGTTTGGCACAATCCAGAAATGTGTGGTCTTCTATATGTCTATTTTGATGAGATGTGCATGAAATATAATCTGTATATCTAAGATGCTCTGTAACTTCAGTGTGTGGTACAAGAACTCGGAGAAAGAAGTGGATTTACTTTTGCAACAAACAGTCTCATGAATCGTAATGTGAGGAATGGGCCAGTGAGTGTGTGTCAGTGTCTGGTCAGTGATAAAACCATGATTACTGCAGCCCTAAATCGCCCAGAAATGTAATGGATATTTGTAAATCTATAAATCCATTGAATAGAATAACTTCAGATTAGGATTTGCATTGGTGGTCACCATTTCTGCCTTTCCCAGGCTTTAGTTAGACACACAGTCATGTCCCTGCAGCAAGCCCCTTGTGTAACATCAACAGCCCACTGAGTCTCAGTCAGAAAAACATCCCACACTTGTTTTTTGCCTTCCACTAGACACACTGAAAAGACTGAAAGGTCTTATAGCCATTAAACAATTTAAATCTCAAATATGAATTTATGTGTCACTTGCTTTGTGCTCTTCTTGTGCTTTCTGCACAGATTTCAGTTAGATTAAATACAGACATGACACTTGGATCCTGTCCTTGCAGGAAGAATCTGCCAGTCTTCATCTGTGGCCCACATGATGTGCCACGGTTGAAGGAGCCTGAAACACATGCACAGAAGCAATCCATGGACCCAAAATGTCTTTATAGGAGCATTTTCCACACCACTCAAAGATATGTACTGCTGTTTTAAGTCATTTCTGTTGGAGAGTTTTGGGTCAGAATTGCTAAATGTTTCTACTTAATCTCTGGAAGGGAGTTCAAACCATGGAGCCTCAATGTCTGCAGACGTTTGCACAAAGGCAGAGGGTGCAAATCACGCCAGCCTTAAGCATAAACTAAAAACAGATTATAATAGACTGTGTTTTGATTGTATCACAGGGCCTAATATGTGTTCTTTCTTCTTTTTCTGTAAGACAAGGTTGGAACTAATAACCAATTGTGTGTGTGCATTTGTTTACTAGCAATCATGCCGACTTCAGAAGTTCAGTATTTGCATGTTCACTGTATGCACTGAGTCAGAAAATAGCAGAACTGTAAAATGCAAACCAAACAATTCTACCAGGTTCTAGGTTTTCACTGTTTGTCAATTTGCCTTGGTGTTTTGTACATACAATAAACAAATTAAGGGGAGATAAAAAGAAAGGCAACGTACTGTAACACTCAAGAACATAAATATAGAATAGAAAATTTACAATGAAAATATGAAAAAGATACTATAAAAACACCATAACAACAAATACGTACCATACACAGTATAACTTTCACAGGCCGACTCAAAAACCCTGACATGAACAGTAAGAGGGCGACAACAGGCTGCAGCAACGTTACCATTACTTTTATTGTGCATCATTGTACATCACATAACCATTATAATAATATGTATTTATCTTTTTTTTATTCTTTATGTAAGTTGCATGTAGGGCATATGGATTGTGTAAGCACAGCCTGTTTTTATCCTTTACTAGCCATTTACATGAACCAACTTTGTGATTTTACTTTGACTTATTTCACCAGTCCACTTTGGATCACAAACGCGAACAAGTCGTGGTATGGTTTGTGATCAACCAGGTGAAACAATAAACTATCCGGGCATTGGTGTCTGTACAGGAGGGGCACCACATGCATCTGCCAGAACAAACAAAATACAGCATGAGCTCACAGATTCGTCTGCTTTACTGGCATGCTGTTTACAGCTTTTGGATAGTGTTTTGCTAAATGGCATTATATTTAAGTAAATGTGAGAAGATTAAAACATGAACTGCATATTGGTTAAACATAGGGTTGCATTATTTGTCTTTCATCCTCGTACATATTACTGAACTTATTGTCATGTGATGGTTATGACTGACGGAAGATGAACATGCCAAAATTGTTCTGTGTGCTCTTCATTCTACCAACTTATCTACAAAACGTTGCACAAGATGTGACCCGTTATAAAATCTTTGGATCTTTCTTTTCGTCTAAAACAGGAAAGTGTGTTAATCCTGTGAAGCCAGTTTGTCTGGACAAACCATGTAAAGCCCCGGCAGATAAACACAATTAACTGATAAAGTGAGCATGAGTCAGACACTCCAAATGTGTGAGTCACGCACTCGGTGCAGTTTGGTATTTTAGCCCCTAGATGGTAGCAGGTAACCACGGAGCACTTGATGAGTGCTTCACGATGTGTGACATCCTGTATCTTTATAAACTCGCACCAAACCCAGTGGCTCATCAGGATCAGGAGGCAGATAGCAGCAGCATGTATCATCAGTATATTTCTCATCAACAGAGTGCGCTCTACATGTTTGAAAGTTACACAATGTTCTAATCCTCTAAACAAATACAATGTGGAATTAATCAATAGATGGCATCAGCTCTGTTCCTCTCTGTTCTGAGGAAGCCAGGGAGTGAGTTATTTGTCATTCCTTAGACTTACTATTTGTAGAGAAACAATGTGGGATACAGAACAGTTCGTGTATAGAATTTTAATATATATATCAATATCATGTTTGATTCCTGTAAATATAATTTATGTATTCAATCAAATTTTTGGTCTGTGGTGAATTTGTACTGTATTACTTTGGTTGCTGTTTTGCACCACCAGCTGTAGGGTGACTGTGAACTAGTTCTAGTGATTTAATGACAATGTCTTCTTTTAAAATGAGAAGTAGCCTCTATTGGTGATCTTCTTCACAGCCTGAAAATGCACTGACTTAGAAATTTGTAAAGAAATGGTACTCCAGAAAAGTAATATTGAACTTTTTTAAGGGTGAGGGACTCAGAACAGATTACTGAACGGGTCAGCAATGGTCAGGGTCAGCCCCTGGACCAGAGGGAGATGTTAACATGTCCATTTCTTGCCACTGATCCTGGTCAAAGTTTTCTTATGTTGAGCGCCAACCAAAATCTCCAAACCCAACCAAGACACCCCTGATGACATCATCTGGGTTATTTAAACTTCAGAAAGCTCCCTTCAGAGCAACAGGAGACATCATACAGGCTGAGTAGTACTCTTCATGACAAGTATACTACACATGATGTGTAAAATCTGCGGAGTGCCCCATCACACCTTGCCGTTGAAGTCAATGTGGGTTACCTCATACTCTGAAACGCCTCCACATACTGTACACTTGTTTCCTTTAACAATCTAAGGAGGTATGACAGCAGTCCGTTCGAAACGGACGCAGCTGAAATGGCTCATGGTTTCAAACCCTTGGCTAAATATACACTGCCGCTGCATCCACCCCCCCACCCCCCAAGTAACCATCAAACTACAATGGAATACATTGTGTTGAAAGTTTTGTGCATTTTTGACTCTCAGCCAGGGGTCTTAGAGTTAGTGTACATCCTTCAAGTCTCTACACTGTTATAGACACATCCTCCCTTAGGCATTGTTATGTTAGTGGGTATAGGAGAAATGCCCACAAGAACAAAAGAACATTCATGCTGATGCACATGCTTCCTTACATGCTACACATGCTCTAATAATGTTTATTACATTAGGGACTCTAACTGGTTTGTTGGGGGATGCTCCTTACCCATTACCACTGCTGAGGAGCCCTAGAGCAAGGCAATCAACTGTAGACTGTACTTTTATTTGCTGGATGTTATGCAGATTTGTTTGAATTTGTTTTTCCTTTGTAAGTCACAGTAGCATTGTTTTGAAATGTCCTAAATAAATAACGTTTAGTATCATTAAATTGCAAACACAAATGTGTGCTAATATGATGGGAAATACAAGAGCTAAGGTCAATTCACGGTATTAATTATCAGTTATTTTGATAATCACTTAATAAATTCATTTATCAAGCAAAACTTCATTGAGTTCAACTTCTCAAATGTGAGGATTTGCAGTATATCTCTGTTTTATATCATTGTCAATTGAATATGCTTGGATTTTAAACTTGTGGCCAAACAAAAACAATCTGAAGAGGCACTAGCTTTGGCTAAATAATAAAATATCAACATGTTGACACTGTTTTTGTGCAGCCTGTATATGTTACCAATGTGTTACATAATCAGAGCAGATGGGATTGATTTCCATAGGAATGCCAATGAACTATAGGTTTCATTATCACCTACTGACAGCCGTCCTGTTGATAAGTTATTTTCATGCATTGATCACATCAAACTGAGGACCCTGTGTTGCATAATGTCTTTCAGCTGAACAAAGATAACATTGAGGTTTAATTAGCGGAACTATGGACCAAAGAGAAGCGGCTGGACCTTCAATCCTTGACACAAAATAATAAGCCCCTAGTAAAGAATCTTGGTGAGCTTCTGGACCAAGATCTACACCTTGAATCACATGGCTAAAGTACCTCCTCACTCAAACAGATACTGAGAGACTTGTCAATGTTTTTATTATCAGCAGATGTGACTATTGCATCACGCTCTTCTCTGGAATACCCAGGAAGTCCATAAATGAGCTAGAAATCATTCAGAATTCATCATTGATTCATCTTTTTAGTTTTGCTAATTGATTATATTGCTTTTATTCATCTTAATGTTTCTCTATTATGTCTACAATTAATCTTTTTATTTTTCTCCATTGTATTTATAATTCTCATTTTATTTTCTTCATTCATCTTTCATAATACCTTTGCAATGCAGACTCTTTTATTGTTGTATTTATTACTTTTTTTTTGTAGCCAGCTTTTGGTTAATGCTGTTTTTGCTCACAATGTCAAGCACCTTGTATTGTTATTGTGCATGAAAGGCGCAATACAAATAAAGCCTGATTGATTGATTGAATAGATTAATACATCGGGAAAGTAACTGTTAGTTCTAGCCCAAGTAGATACGACTTTGAATCTGAGCATGGTGTCTGTGCATGCCAGAGGTTCCACTGTCCTACTTATGCCAGACTGGGTGGTTTTACTTGCCTGGTCGATAATCCAAGTAATTTGCTTTTAATAGAAAGAACGGAGGTGTAAGAGAGAATTTACTCACTTTATTAGTAATTAGTGAGTTTGTCTTAATTTCTGAAATGCAGATTCTGTTTTCATGCATCATATCTGTTACTTGTTCCAGTATATGCAAAAACGTTACATTAGGCATTTTACATTTGCACGTTTTAAGCTATGTCATCATATTTCATTCCTTTGCATGTTTATGACATTTAATGGTAATTTTAGAATGTCCTGATTTGATATTATGAGTTTCTGCTCCAGGAGAAGCCACATATGCTGTTAGTTGAACTTTCCAAAGAACAGTCAAAGTCAGCAAGTTGCTAGCAAGTAAGCTTTTCTTGCTTCTCTCTTGCCAGTAGATGTTACACAACATTTACAGGCATTACAAAGATTATAAAAATGCCACGTAAGGTTTCAGTGAGGCCTTGTAATGATGCATTCATATGTTTCCTTTAAACAGTTGAGGAAAACGTCCTTTCCACTCTGTATTTAAGTATTCCCATATGCACCAAATGTGGCAGACAACTATGAAATCCAGCAGCCAGGAAAGTCCATCCTGGATACAGACAGAAAGGCAAGAACACTAACAAATACAAAGCAGAAAGCTTGATGCGTTATTGCGAAAGAGACCAGCAAAAAACAACTCCAAAACTCAAACAGTCTCTGCCTCAGGGTTGTCAGACCATTGTGAAAAACGATCTGGACACGTTCTTAAATACTAAAACAAGGCTGAGTTAAGATTTACTAATGTCCTCAATACACGTGACAGAGATGAAATGTTTTCAGTTTCATCAAGTTGTTTAAAGAGAGAAATTGAAAAAAGATCTGCCAAGAAACATTTGGAGGATCATATTATAGAGGCGCACACAGAGGAGTTTCCCTGCTTTAGTCCTGGCTGTACCTCCCTGTGATTACGTCAGAAATGTATTCACTATAACACCACATTGCAAAGTCACGACTGAAAGCCATGAAGAAGACTTTATGTTGAAACCCTGCCAGTGAATGTAAAATGTAGCGTGTGCAATACGTTTGTGTTTATACCTTTAAGTGTAGACATTGTATTGTATTTTTTTATTGTTTTGGTGTGGCGGCCTGCAACGTTACTGTTTTGGTTCTTTCTCACCAGCGTCATTACCAGATGGAGCAGGCAGCTGTGTTTTCAGAAAAAACATTCTAAACACAGATTGTGCGCTACCTGCACGTGACAAACAGACAAAGTTAGTAGCTAGCTTTTACAGGGTTACTAAATTAATTTAATTCATTCAGTCATTTAACAGCACAGGATTGTATAATGCTGCGATGGACTGGCGACCTGTCCAGGGTGTACCCCGCCTTTCGCCCGATGTCAGCTGGGATTGGCTCCAGCCCCCCGCGTCCCTGTACGCAGGATAAGCGGTTGACGATGGATGGATGGATGGATGGATGGATGGGTTGTATAATGACATGCAAGTTGTAGTTTCCTTTATGTTACTCATAAAAACTAAAATATACAAAACAATAATGAATTACATAAGTATTATATACAGTAAATTTTGATTAATCGGTCATACAAATAAAGTGTGAACTGGAGGGGGATGAGCACACAGCCCTGGGGGGCTCCGGTCATGAGCGCTAGAATGGAGGAGGTGTGGGCACCCATCTGAACTGCCCGGGGTCGGTTGGTGAGAAAGTCCAATATCCAGTTGCAGAGCACAGAATGCTAATTCTGCTGATATCATTTTCAGTGGGGAGATTGTGTTGAATGCTGAGCGGAAATCCACAAATTGTTGTGTTGTGATGTGTTGTTTTTCTCAAGGTGTGTGAGGGCTGAGTGGATCTGCTGGTTTTGAAAGTGGTGAGGGTCCGGGCTGACAGGGATGTTGTTTTTTATGTGCTGGAGAACCAATAAGGTAATGTATTCTTTAAAATATTTTCAGTAAGTTACAAAAATGTTGTGTATACTGTCGTTTATAGGTATCAGCCAAAATCAGAATCAGCAGGCCAGCTTAAACAGTTGGATATGAAACTTTTAAAGCCACTTCTGCTGCATAATGTACTTTTCTTCTGATTACAACAAATTGCAACAAAATGGGATATTTTCACCAAAACACATACATGGCCTAACTTTTTGGGTGGAGTATCACTTAAAAGTAACTTTTGTCACATATTTGTGGTTGTGGTAATTGTCAACAGTTGTTTCTGATGTTTAAGAGGATTTCTTCAAAGTTGTAACTGCATTTAAAAAAAGCCTGTAATCAGCTGCCTGGGTACATCAGGATGTGACACAGCAACCAGGGGAATAGAAATTAACAGCAGCACGGATGGAACGTGTTCTTGCCCAACCCCATTGGATTAAACATCCCATTGTATAATTTATGAAAACATCCCTTGCATGATGGCCTGGTGATAAAACAGATCACGTCATCATCGTCATGCACAAGACCACAACAGGGAAGATCAGAAATATTGTGGTTACGGATGAGTTAACTGCTAACTGTGTGTGTGTGTGTGTGTGTGTGTGTGTGTGTGTGTGTGAGTGTGTGTGTGTGTGTGTGTGTGTGTTTTCTTGGAGCAGGCATTGCTTCTTCTTCAACAATGACATTAAAAGGAACATCACCTTCATGCAGTGTGATTATCTGAGGCTTCTCTCCTGCAGGTGTGGGCCTGCTCCTCTCTGCGCGAAGAAAATAGACCAGACCAACAGTAGATGGAAAACCAACAGTTTGTGTTTTGTTCGTGCACATTCAAGTTCATTGTCATTACATTTGGACAACACAGAGACAGACTGACAAAAATAGCTTTTCCCCCCATGGCACAAAAAGAGGTTGTTATGAGAAGACATAAAAACAACAAATGCGTACACATAAAATGTACGAGGATAAAACGAGTGTGTGTTAACTACAACAGTATGTTCCCCCCCCCCCCCCCCCCCCCCCCCCCCCCCCCCCCCC
>NC_060159.1:5435743-5468202 GCF_021292245.1 Micropterus dolomieu
TTTCTGTCCCCCCCCCCCCCCCCGCCGCATTTTAGCTGCGGGGCAAGGCCATACAGGCTTCATCCGGCCCTGATGTTCACGCTCCCTAGCTACCACTTCGCCGTTTCTTGGCATTTTAACCAACACCAACTATTAATCAATAGAATGGCAGGAATGTGTATTGCGTCTCTCATGTGCTCATGCACGAGAAGCTAAGAAAATGAGTCCCTAATCCAAGAGACTTCTTCAGTTCTGACTGGCTGTTAGGGAAACTCTATCTAACCTATTTAACGCTATTTAACCTCTGTGGTATTGTTAGCTAGGATCATTGATATTAACAACGGTCGATCAGACTTGTCCTCGGGCAGGGTGCGCATTATACGGGGGGGGGGGGAGAAAACCCAGTACAGCCAGTGCAGGCGCGTGCTTCAGTAAGCTAAAATCTTACAATGCTTACAATATGTGTGCAGTCTGTAGAAGATGAAAAATCCAATTCATTACACCAGTTGATGGGTTTCCCATACCACACAACAGCTTGTAGTCAGAGGTCACTATTCTACAGCACAACTTCCAGAAAGTCAGACACACAACATCAGACCATCATGACCGCTCAAAACAGACCCACACAATGTTGAACCGGAACAAAAGACACTATCAAAAAATACAGTCTGCATTATCATTTCTAATTCCTAATTCTTATCATTTCAAGGTTCTGCTTTTTTTTAGCAAATGCCTCCTTTTCTCTTGCTCATGTTGACTGTGAATGAAATGTAATCTGCGTTCCATAAAGCAGTTGTCATCCACTGTTGGGGAATTGAGAATTTTTGGGTCTCTGTAAATAATATTAAACAGTACTGTCTAGACCTGTTCCATATAAAAAGTGCAATGAGATGCCTTGTGTTATAAATTGGCGCTATATAAATCACATGTATATGATGGATAGAATGCATTCAGGAGTCATAGTTGTTGCAGCACAAAGTTTCTGAAGGCAACATGACTGAGGAGAGTCTTCTGCCTTCTTTGTTAGGGTGTCACTCATGATTCCACGCCCTTCTCAGTTGAAGCCACACTTCCTCTGCAAAATCAGGGCCAAAAGTCTGAAACTGAAAAAAAACTGATCTGAAACTGAAAAAATAAAATTTGAAGGTGTAAAAAAAAACGCATTGATTCTGAAAACATCAAAAGTGGAACTGAAAAAAATAAGTCCTCAAATATCAAAATTTATAAAAGTGAAAAATGAAAATTAATAATTTATTCAAAATAATTCCAGAATTAAATCAACATTTTATTTAAACTGAAAACAAAACACTTGTTTTTATTTTGAATACATGGTTGTATTTTTCAAGTTTTACACCAAAACTTAAATGTTTAATTACAAGTTTTAGTTTTTTTTAAAGAGCACTTATCGAACAACATACAAAGTGCTTGACAAAAGACACACAGTGAGTGGGTGATAAAATACAAGAGAGCAAAAAAAGATAAAAATAGAATCACAATAAAATATAATTAATTACAATGTAACTATGCAGGATATAAGAGAAGATAAAACAAGAATAAAAACAATGAAATAAACAGGCAGCTCAGATAAAAGTCCGTTTTTAAAAGAGACTTAAAAGAAGACGGAGTCCGACAGCCTAGGTTCCTCGAGCAGGTTGTTCCAGAGCATCGGGGCCGTGACATCAAAAACCCTGTTCCCTTTAGTTCTTTTAGTCTGGACACAGGAATAGACAAAGTTCCCTGCCCGAAGATTTCAAACTACCGAAAAGTTCATAAGGAGTTAAAAGATTTAAAAATGTAATCTGTAGGCCGGCCATGGAGAGCCTTAAAAATAATTAAATATAATATTGTGGGACAGATATAAAAAACAATGGTCAAAGCAGCAGAATCTGAGATATCCTGGCTTTTATTCTTTAATATGATAATAAAATGTCATGCTACAACTTGAGTGTCCAACGAAGGTTGAGGTCAAGGGCAACTGGACTTGGTTGAAGATACTAAAAGACAAGTTTTAGTTTAATTACAAGTTGTAGCTGCATAGAGAGCCAGACATGGAAACATCTTCAGTGAGTGCGAGCTGCAGAGCCATTTGTGCTGTGCGCCAGGGTCATGTCATGGAGATAGTGAGAAGTAAATGAAAGCAGATGTACTAGTCATGCGAGAACGCCCTCGTCCGACACACCAGCATGTCTCTCGTGCCAGGAAATGAGAGAACACATGTATATTTGTGCGTTTGTGTGGTTATTTGACTGGACTTTTTTGTGTGTGGGTGTATCTGTGTGGGTGTGACTGCGGGGATCAGTGGAGGATTTAATGGTGTGTTAAGCACGGCTCTTTTCTCTTATCAGACATAACTGTGAGTTGTAAGTAAGTTGTTTCCAGTTAAGTCAGTCAACACTGACTTTAATTCCTTTTCATTCCAACAACTGTCGCTCTTGTAGTGTACGAAAAGACTTTCTTAGCAGACATTTTGTTAAAAAGAACACAGAAGACCTCACACATCTTATTCCAGAGATTCCAATGATCTAACAACTGTGGATTTAGGGTCATTTCCAAGCCAGCCTGTGTTAACAACTGATATTTCATTAAACCTGAGGATTTCTAC
Source organism: Micropterus dolomieu (assembly GCF_021292245.1). Classification (NCBI taxonomy): domain Eukaryota; kingdom Metazoa; phylum Chordata; class Actinopteri; order Centrarchiformes; family Centrarchidae; genus Micropterus; species Micropterus dolomieu. The sequence continues at coordinate 5,438,325 of NC_060159.1, forward strand.
TATGCCAAGAATATCTGTGTGTAGGGGGTTCATCTTAGGAACATTTAGCTTTTTCTCAAATGTCATAATTCTAGCCTCCCAGAGCCTCCTCTCCAAATTCCTCTATTCTTCATTAAAGACTCTGTATTATCTGACTGCATATGACTGCATCGTGTAACCTAGTTACAGTTTTAATATGTCAGTGTTTCTCAAGTAATTCATCTTCATCATCAGCAAAGAGGTGACGCACAAGTGAAGGTGTAGTCTGTAACAGCCAGCCATTGCCTCAGCCTCGTTATCTGAAAACAAAATATTAAAAAGTGGCAAAGATGCATCATTCCCCAGGCGCTGCACATTGGCTGCCCACTGCTCCTGATACTTTGTGTATTACTGTGACAATAAACTTGATTTGATTTTTGCTTGTTAGTTGTAGGCTATTAAAGGCTTTTAATAAGGCTGACTTTAATTCCATTTTTTCCCTCTTTTTTTTTAACCTTTAAACACCCAACCAAATTCTAGTTGATGTTCATCAAATGTTGACTTTTGTTTATGATAAATCTCCAGATAAATGATTTAACTCCTTTTGTTGCATGCCCACCCTTACATATCTGTTTTCTTAAAAATTTCTCTTTCAGATCCAATTTGATCCAATTTGAACATTTTTTGTAGCGCTGTAACCTTTGACTCTCTTCTTCCATTTGAGCAGAATTTGATTGATACCGAGTCAGAGACAGGCTACAGCTTTTATCCACCCACCTTCAACAACCAAATTCAAGAAGTATGTTCTGGATCCACCTTACTTAATTAGGCTTAACAAAGTTTATTCTGGTTGAAAACACAGTAGATACTCAGCTGTGGAAAGTCGAGCCACTTGTCTGCTTGTGGATTGCATGTTTCAAACCAAAAAAAGGGGCTTTTATCAGATTCTGCGAATTAGGGAGCTTACATTTTCCATAACCATCACTCATTTCTGTCATCAGCAGCAAATCAAGCTTCAGGCTTTAAAATCTTGTGTTTGTTGGCACAGCCAAAGGGCTCGATGATGAGAAAGGACACTGTAACGGAAGTGCAACATCTGGTTTCAGGCCTTTTGGATCACACTGAGGGGATACGGGCCCTGTGTCAAGAGAGCTTTTGCTGATTCCCATATGCTAAAGGTACAAATGTTGGACAGACAGCTGCAAGGCTGCACAGCAATGAACTGCAACCCAGTGCTGTGAGTCACTGAGGGGAGGAATGTTTGAAAACAAATGGAGTGTGATTGATGGCTATGGAGGAGAAACCAGGAAGTGTTTGGAAGTGGTGGAGGGAGAGTTCTTAAACAATGAAGACCAGCATTTGAGTTAACTAGTGGGGGGAAAGTGGGGTTGTTTGTTTTTTGTCACAGTTATCATAGTGTCCAATAATCTGTGATGTAGTCTTTAAGATAGGGACTGGATTGTTGATGTTACTTAATGAGTTAAAAAAATCTTTTTAATATGTTAGGCCTGATGAACGTCAGTTAACAATCATTAATGTATCCTACAGCCTCACGCAAGACAGAGAACAATGCAGAGAAAACATATAAAATATTTGTACAGAATATGTTGAGTTTCATTGATATTAGCATCAAAGTGACAAAAAACAGCGAGAAAACAATTGGAAAGAATCAGTGAAAGAAAACAGAGAGGCTGTTCTATGGGAGTAATGCAGCGCCACACTCTACTTTTTAAATCGTGAAATAAATAATAAAATTGGTGAGTAGATAGGACTATTATTGCAATGTTTGAATTAGTGCTGTGGAATATATAAAATATTTGTTCGAACAACAGTTAGATAGGGAGATCAATAGCAAATTAAAACAGGAAGCAGAACAGAGGGAGGCTTCTTACTAAAATAAGATAAGATTTACTAATTAACCATTGTATTCCTCTAATATAATAAGCCTGTTTCAAATAAAGGCCCTTTGTTGACTGCAATTAAGGTAACTAAAAGCCCCCAGAAATTAGATATATAAGACATTGGGAGCAGTTAAATATGAAGTTCTGTATGTGTTTTTTCTATGTGTACTTAAAGCTCTTTGTTTCATCTCCACTCAACTTATCACAGCTGGAGTTAAACAACCAGGGTCATTTTAAGAATTTCAACAGCTGAGTTTTCAGAAGGTGATGTTAATCAGGCATGACCTAATACTGTTCCTTTCATTCAATCAATGGAAAATGAAAAGACTACAATCATTTACAAAATATCATGAATCTCTTTTCATCCAGTGCTTTGAAAACAAAATGATTAAAACAGAATAATTTACAACCCAAAAGGGAAATGATTCAAGATCCAAAATATGAAACCACACCAACCCTCTATGTCACTGAGCATGACAATGTAATCAGAAGAGCAGACAGACCCACTTCCCCAGATGCCCATAAAACAGGTCATTGTGTAAAAGCACAATAAAGAAATTATACAAAGGCATAGATAAACTATTAATATGTTGTCTTTCAGTTTGAATAAACAGACGCCAAGTCAAGTCAAATCTGTTCTGAACGCAGCTGCTGTGACACATGGGTCTCTGTGTTGTGGTACTCGGTTTTACAGGCATTCTGTGTGTATGTGATCTTTACGACGATCCAAAAAAACGCCATATTACCAACTGTAGCACCTATTTTTCAAGAATAGAGATGCCTTTCAGGACAACGCGCATGAGATTATTAACTGTGGTTGACTTTTTAGAGGAGGATCTTCCCACAGTCTGAGCAGACAGTGTGAGACGCACAGACATCTGACCGATCCTCCTAAAGAAAACAGATGGAAGATTACTAAGGTAATAACAGCTACTGCACAACAACGGAGGTTAGCCATTGTGTGTGTGTTTGTGCGTGCGTGCTGTGGTGCATACTTGCTTTGTACCCGTGTGATTTATGCTGTTTCAATCTTGAGGATCCTGGGGAATATTAATATGTGAATCAGAAACACATCGTTTGCAGTTAAAGTTGAGGCTGAATTTCTTCACACTATCTCTCTTGTCTGTTGCTAAACTTGTCTACTTTTTTCTACAACTTCATATAGTTATGCAAATATATAAAACATCTGAAATCCTGGGTAAAATTTTTGCAAATTTTTGGGAGCTTTGCAATGATATTTATTCTAAGATCTATACAATGTGTGTATAAAATGAAAATTTGAATTAGCAAAAGTATATGCTGCCTTTTCAGCAGTGCTTAAAGTCAAACTGAGTTATAGACAAGATGCTTACCTTTGGTGTGGGAGACCGGGTTCAATTCCCAATGTGAGATATCCACCATTGTGTCCCTGAGCAAGACACTTAACCCCTAGTTGCTCCAGAGGCGTGCGACCTCTGACATGTATAGCAATTGTAAGTCGCTTTGGATAAAAAGCGTCAGCTAAATGAATAAATGTAATGTAAAATTGAATTAAAATTAATTTAGCTGTATAACTTGTACTACTTATTGGGTCTTTTTTGATTTCTTTTATAAAGAAAGAAGTGCAAGACCTGCTGAAGACTCTGCAGGTGCTGAAATAAAATGAACAAAAAGTAAAGTCTAGTGAGAATCAGTGCTAAAGTTAGCACGCCATTTTCCACTTTCCCAGTTAACAGCATAGTAAGTCCTCACGAATGTTGCGTGTTGTAAAGGAGCAGATGACGCTGACAGACCATTTCCAACGCTATGTGGGCTTGTTGAGAACAGATTAAACAGATTTATTTTCCAACAATTTTGGAAGGCACAGAAAAATGATGTCATCTTGTTAGAAAACACATTTGTGCGCTGTTGGGTCATGGACAAACAACATATTTTGTTGTTTAATTTGGAGGACTTTGTGGAGAAGAGATAGCGATCGAATCGTGGAATTTTGGATTTGCAGTTCAGGCATGTAAGTTTCAAAATAAAAAGTGAATTATCATGTTCCTCTGTTTTACAGTTCATCTGAAAATGTATCAGGGCAGTTTGTTTTCTTGGGTACTGAAAGTGACACCTTACAGTATGTGCATTTTTCAACAAGAGGAACAAAAATACTTTTGCAGCCTCAAGGAATGACCAGACCCTATCATCCTTTGTGTGCATGTGAGAGCTCGATGAGTTAATGAGTTTAACGTGTGCAATGTATTATAGTGATGCATACATTTCTCTGCATCCACTGTATATTTATAATACAAGAATTATAATAACATCTAGCATCCAGAGACACACTCAGAGACGGAGAGACATGAAGAGCAGCTTCAGAAACATATCATCATTAATTTAGCTATTTCTGGTGAAAAAGGGAGGCCGCCAACCATCAGCAGGGTCATGACTTTCTGCGGACTGGACAGGTTCCTGAAAATCATTTGTGTTCATGGAGTGAGGCGAATGACGTGAAGGAATGCTCACAGTGATTACAGGCTGTGGTTGAAGATAAATTATCATTACACGAATAATTCTGATGAATGCACAGACAGCGGGCCAAGGAAGGAGACTGGTGGTGATGGACATTAGACAAGATTTGTTTAATTAGGTTTTGTTTTCCAAACTGAGTCATTCAATTATGAACATTTTGCAAGCATTTTATCTAAAAGTATAAGTTCTGACATTGAGTTGGTAGTTTGATGCTATTTGCCACTGCTGTGATTAAATATCTGAACACACGATTCAGTGTGAGATATTTGAAAAATAAGCAGCACATTGTCAGGTCCTTCCTGAACCTTGAGACTGTATTTCAAGGTATGCACGTCCACCCCCTCTGCCTGAACTATGCAGCACATTCAGTGCTGGAGTCCAGCAATGTAAAACATGTGGTGATGTTATTTTACAAGACCAGAATTTATATGAGCATTTAAAATGTGCAAGGCAACTGAAAACTCCAAACTGTGCTCTGCATGGAGTTATGCTCTGTTGCATAACCATGTACTATAAGTCAGTGAGGGAGTTGGCACATTGAATAATTACAAAACAGTGTCTATTGTTGAGCTGTTGCTGAAAATTGTCCTCTGGTTTATTTCCATTGGTCAGGCCTCATACTCTAGGCCCACACCCCAGAACCATGAATACTGAGATTCCCCACATGTTTTTCAATCTGGTCAGGTCACAACATATCCTGCTGAAAATTGAAAAATTAACAGAGAGGACGAAGAGGACTGACTGGATTTTCCAAAGGGCATTTACAGCAGTGCCATGGACCTTTTTCCTTTCTTTTTCTTTTTCTTTCTCTCTCTTCTCCAAACATCATGTGCATGTGAGAGCACAAACCACAGCTGCTGCAAATGTCACGCTAGTACTGAATGTTCAATACTTCAAAATCCCATTAATCATTACAAATAAATAGGGGATAAAGTGCAACTGCAGGAACATTTATTTTATTGGAAAGCTCTAAATCTCTAGCTATTTTTAATTCATATTGCCATCAGGCCGTTTTTTTCCCCTGCAGGCAGTGACCCGGCTCCTGGCCAGATTCCAGTCCAAGTCTTACTTGGGTTAAGTTGTTTACACCAACCTTTGACATCATGCGCTTGACTGAAGTTGCTTTGAAGAAACCAGTTATCAAAATGTTTTGTAATGAAATCAGTTACTGCGTGTTTAAAGTAAGCAATTGCATATTCACCAGCTAGTCGGTGTCCCCTCTCCCTGTCCCCCCTTCCCTGTCTCTCTTCAGCTGTCCCTATCCTATCTAATAACAATTCGTCATGATCTCAAACTAAGCACCCACAGCTTTTGGCAAATAAGGTTAGGGAAAGATTGTGGTCATGGTAAATGTTCTGGAAAGAACTACGCTCACATGTAGTCTGGTTTCAACTGTGAAAGTGAAGCATTTTGAGTATTACATCCTTTCCTGCACTGCCACTGAACTCAAACATTTTAAACAGTCTGAACAAATGATAAAGGCTTCTGGAGAAAGTATAACACTGAAACACATGAAACTGAGTTACTGAATTTACTTAGTAAGATTGATTTTACCAAAAAAGCTCCCTTTATAGTTTGAACCATATTGCTTTGCAAAGAAGATTGGGTTAAGCACGGCTTCAGCATCACACACATACAGTACAAGCCATATTTTTATATTATGTATGCAGCAGATTTAAATGAGCATGCCATTAAGTTTTGTAAAGGCTGCTTGAGCATATAGGATAGGGCAGAACGTGTCAACCATAACCACTTCTTCTAATGTGTCGTTTTAAGAGTAAAACCAAGCATAAGTATAAGGCTGCTGATGTGAGGGTTTTTATTCCAACCCAAGAAATGAACAAGAAAGTGAAAGAGCTTCCAATTATCTTTAAATGAAGGCTGGCTTATGCTACTGAAATGCAGCCTCAAAAAAGGTTTTTTAAATAATTTATTATATTGGTCCTCTGACTGGGCTCTTTGTTTTTAGATTGTTTCACTGGGAATCAGTTCAGCTTTGACTTTATACTGGTCCAGAGACCAAGCACAGTCATATCCAAAACTGTGGTGTTCTGGAAACTTTTACAAGAAGAACCGTCGTGCCAATTAACCAAACCCTGTGCTTTGGAGAGTTTTAGTTTAAATCATCATAGCACTGACGGCTGAATATTCCAGTAAGCAACTTCACGGTACGACTTTTTTCCTTTGCAATGATGGCTCTTTTTGTTGTTTGCCTTGCTATAAATGCGTTCTGGAGCGAATGTGGTCTCCAAACAGAAACCCGTAAAAAACAACCAAAGGCTAACGGATATGGGGTTTCAGTAACAATTGCCTCTGGTTATAGGAAGAATAAATCACCCTGCTAGCACAGGAGAACATCCATACATGGAACAGAATGCAACTGGCACTGCAGCAATCTACTGTCATACTGGATTTATGACTTGGCACATAAGGGGTGTATTTTGTGGCACAAACAATATCGTTGCCAAAAGGGATGTGCAGACAAAGATACATTTTTCTCTCAGATCATCGGCTAATAAAAATCACATCCAAGTACTGTGTGTTAGGAAGACTGTGAGAATCAGGTACCTCATTGGGGAAGTGGCAATTTCCTACCACCTTGAATATGTTGACTAACAAGCATTGAAAAATTATTGTCACTTCTTGTTAAACAAGAGTTGGCACATGCATTCGGATAAAGGCTCAAGGCCACTTAAGAGAGCCAATGACTAGGTGGAACCGTAACGGCTAAAAATATAAAAGAGGTCACACTCCTAATGTTTCAATAGGTTTGTGTGCACAGTTTTCATCTGCAATGGGGGATTATTAGAGACATTTCAGGCTCCTCCAAATACAGTTGTTTAAGTAGTCTGACTACACTGCAACCTGTCTGATCTGCTGGAGACCTTTGGATATGTTCCCAGATGTAATGCCAGGCAACAAGGGAAGGACCCTAACGCAGACAGATGAGGCATCAGGATGACTTCAGTGATTTGTTTTTTTAATTTAGTTTACAGGCAGGCACAAAGCTAGGTACATACAGGACTGGGTAACAGGGTAAACTAAAATCAAAACAAACCAACATGGTAACTAGGAATGACCTGGCAAGGAACAAACTAAGTGAACTAGTATAAATGGTGAGTGGCTGATTAGGGAGTGAGTTGAAGGTGAGGAACGGGCGGAGTAGGCCAGGTAACTGCAGGGCTGATGAGAGAAGTGGGAACAGGTGTGTAGATGGGTGGGGCAGTCAGGTGATGGGGAAAGAAGGGAAAGTCTGAGGGCATCTAGTGGACAGCTTGAGGATGGCAGGTCTGGGGAGAAGAGAGCAGGGGCTAGAGACAGAGACACAGAGTGAGAGTAATAATAATCTTTATTTTTAGAGCACATTTCCAAAACTTGTGCTTTCACAAATGCAAAGACAATAAAACACACATAGAACAGATAGAACAAGGCACACAATGAAAATGAAAGCAAGAAAACACTTAAGAAATTAAAATACAGTTAAAAGAAATAAATAATTAAAATCAACTAAAAATCAGGAACGGCTCTCCTATAGAAGTATGTTTTAAGAAGGGACTTACTGACTCAGCCAATTTCCTCAAGCAGGCTGTTCCAGAACCTCGGGGGCCTGACTGCAAACGCTCTGTCCCCTTAAGTTATCAGTCAAGACTGAGACAGATAAAAGACCTCTGCCCAAGGATCTGTGAAGGATCAGAGTTCTGTAAAAGCATCCTGCAGGTGCAGAGAAAAACACCAAATAATCTGTGCAGAGCAGAGCTTAGCCAATACCCCCTCTTACTAAAAATACAGAAAAGATCAATTAAATTTTACAATCACTTAAATCACTCAGTTAACCCCTAGACATACCATCACAAAGCCCTAACATACCAGGAGCTGAAACCAGAGAAGAGTCCCCTCAGCCAGCTGGTCCTGAGGCTCTCTGCAGTAACAAGTAACAACCTCAGGACAGCAACACCAACTCAAACAGACCAAACCAAATTATCAACAAGCAAAAAGAAAAATAGATTGAATACTGGAAAGAAACCAAAACACAAAGTAAATTACAATGTTATGTGACCCTAAAAAGAGAATTCACACTGGCAAATTACCAGAGCACAATAAAATCTCCTAAACTAAGAAAAATGTTGACACACAGACTGAGTGAACACAGCCTACCAGGAGAGGAGAGACTCTGCTCCCAGTGTGACAGGGGACAGGTAGAGACAGAGCTGCACTTTCTAACCTCATGCCCTAAATATAAAACACTACACACTTTGCAAATATTTCACAAATATACCCCGAATTCGAATTTATATCAGACACACAGAGACTTGCAGGAGAAATGCCCAAATGTCAAATAATTGCTGCAAAATGTGTCTCCTCATGCCACGAACTGAGGACAACCAGCGGAAACTACTGATAAATAATTGTACTAATTTTCAAATTATTATTATTTTGATTATTTCATATTTAGTAATTGTTTTGTTTTTAAATTTCACAAGTTTTTTTGTGTTTTTTTAAGTAATCAATTCATTTTTTATCTATTAATACACACACATTTATGGTTTTATCTGTTTATTTTATTTTAATTTTTAATATTTAATTTTTTTTTTACCACACACACAGTTTTATTTATATTTTTTTATTATATATTTACTTTTATTTTTAATATTTCTTTTCTTTTATACTTTTTATTATTATTATTCCATTTTTTATTAACACACACAAACACAACTTTTACTGTTTTATTTACTTGTTTAATTAACTGTATGAAATTAATTGTGATCATGTTTCTTTGTTCTGATCAAAAGTCTGGCAGCTGAGTTCTGGACAGTCTGGAGTCGATCAATAGATTTTGTGGTCGAGCAAGTAAAAAGACCTTTATCTCATCACTAATCCAGACATGAAGAGATTAAGATGTAAAATGGTCATTTTTTAAATATATTTCTAAGATGGTAAAAACACAATTGCACAATGCAGATGGCTGGGGATGAGTGTATGTGGTGACAGGAAGAGACTTGGAGGTAAACTGACAGTTCATATTCAGTTGTGGTTTAATTCATTTCTTAATACTTAAATCTTGGTAGTCTTCCTTAAGAATTTTTGACATTTGCTTTTTGTGATGAGGGGAACAGAAATAGTTAAATCCAACGTAATCTGACTTGATGACACTAAATTGAACTCTCTCATACTTGCTGCCAGTAGACTGGTTTCCCAGGATTCTTTTCTAAAATGGAAGATGCTCCACAAATATTTCCGATTAACTTGCTTGATTCCAAGGTCAACAGAATCCCTTGTGGCAAAATGAGCTTTTTGTCTTCATTATATCTGGAGTGGGAAATTAATGATTTACTGATGAAGGCACAGCACTTGAAAAAATGTCCTTTTCTGTGGGAGTTACTTTACTTCCTGTTAGAAACAAGGAAGTACGTCCCAAAAAATCATGATGTAGTTTTTGACGTCAAATCAATTGTCTGACGCAAATTACAAATATATCACTGTTATTCTTAATTCAACATATTTGAAGCATGAATTGCACATTCACACACACTCCACCTACTCCCTCACTCTTAGTCCTCACACTCTCTCTACATGCAGACTAAACACTGACACACGGTGATCCAGGCCAGACAGAAGCAGCAGGTCAGAGATGACTCTGAAGGCCTGCCAGTAACATTCTCACACAGGGGACTTTATCCTCTCACAGATTGCTTTGTTTTTTCACTGCTATCGTAAAGAGGGGGCCGACATGGAGGCCAACTCAAATACTACTCACTGTCCACACATGGAAAGTTTTGTGCCGCACAACTGAAACACAAACTTGACGATGCCAACTGATCCCATTAAATGTGAGAATAAAATATTACTCTTGAACTGCATGTAAAGACTTCTGATACCGTTGCCTACGCCGATGCATTGGTAAAACAGCCGTCAGTAAAATGTGTGTGTCAGACTGTATATAAGACGGGGGAATAAAATGATGACCTTCTGTTAGCTAACTTTCTGCAATAACTAGGCTAGCTAACTACAACTTAGTTAACTTAGCTAACTAAACTAGAAAGACAAACCAACAATCAGACACAGAGAGACATACCTACTGTAAGTTCTAAGTAAATTACATGATAAATTGGTTAGCTAGCTCACAGCGATGTTTATCGGTTTGATGCTCTGACTTAACGAGGCGTGACGGCGTGACAGTTTTTAACGAGGCATGACAGTGCACCTGCGCAAGCTTGGAGAATGACGTATGACTTATGGAATTACTATAGTCATACATCACAACCCCGGTTTAACAACTAACTTTGAGCACAAAATTTAGCTATTTGTCAAAAAATATTTGGCGAACTATGTGGGTAATCAACAATATAAGGAAATGACTCAAAAAAATATGAAATATCATAGAAATGTCAAAATACACTGGAGGGGGGCTTTAAGCTCTTGGGCTCAGCTGCTCGGAGGAAGGACTTTATTCTAGAAATCTGGCCCTAATACTCATAACATAATTCTCACAATGTCTCTCTACAGGTCACCCATATACCAATGATAGAACAAGGGCATCTCTAGCAGTATGTGTGTTGAATATTATATAATTATGTCATACCACAGATCCAGTTAAATTAATTGACTTTTGTGGTCAATATTATGGAGGACCGATCCTGACACAGGCAGAAATAAATACAGAAATAAATAAATGCTCAATAAATAAATAAGCATCCAATTAAATACACAAAAATATAAAGTAAATAAATAAATGTAGGTAGGAATTAAATTATACAAGGAGACATAAATGTATATATTTTAATTACTGCCTTTACTTATTCACCTTTGTTATAATTACCTTATTTATTTATTCTCCGTTATAATCTTCAACTTTATTAATTACTAATTTTTTTTACGTATTTATTTGTGTGTGTGTTTTAATATTTTTGTCTGTTTTATTCTTCCTTTGTATTTTTTTACCTTATTTATTTTCACCCATGGTATTTATTTCTGCCTGTCCTTTTTACATTTCTGTATATATTTCTGCCTCATTATGCAAATGAGGAGGGCCTGTGTCTCAAGGGGTCATCTTCTCTGCTATTGGTGGACCAGTCAGACAGGAGAGCTCCTACTCTGCCTGCAGACATCAACGATCTTGCCCCTCACACAGTCAGATGGCTTCCTTCAGTGCGCTGAGGTGTTTAACAACTCTGAAGACAATACTACCAGCCATATCTTCTTCTCTTTTCAGTTTGCTGCATGCATGGACACAGAACTGCGGTATAGGGAGAAGCACACGGTCAGCTAGCTGCAGCTAAATCTGGAGTGCACTCGTATTCAATTCTGTATGGTAAATTCAGTTTTAACGGAGCAGAGCGAGCTGACAGGCAGAGAGAGACTTTTTCTGTCCGTTTCTCTCTTTACAAAGACGCATGTTGCAGTCAGAGTCTTCTCTGAGATGCGAGCACGACATACAACACAATTTATCAAATTACACAACGGATATACAGTATGAAAATAAGATTGATTGGATTATACTCACAGGAAGTATAAAACCTGTTACATGCGTCTATTAAAAGTAAAGTAACACAAAAATGTCAGGGAAATTACTTTACTTAGATTTAAGTACTGCAGTTGTACATTTGAAATACCTCCCTACCTTTCTGATAGGAAGCCTTCTTGAGGTGGTATAAAACATTTCTTCTTAAATTATGATTTGAGTTGTGGACAACTATGACCACATGAATTTAAAAAATATACATTTCACTGCCCAAGTCAGCTATAACACAAGTCTTGTTCATTAGACTACATGCTGTACAGTATTTGTGGACAGATTTTGTCCCAGGACTTATTATGCATTTCTTCTTCTTCGTTGCATGATTTAGAATAATAAGGTGAGAAATGGGTCTATTCTGAGTTCATCCTGCACTGCAGCAGCTAATAAAGTCCATTTAATCCCAAAAACGCTTTTCTTTTAGGCAGGCTGGAGCAGAAAACAACTCACCTTTCTCAAGTTGTACAGTAATGTCACATGTGTATGAAGGTGGATCAAGCAAGCTAATCTTAAATGTCAAAGTAGAGAGGAGCCTAGTAGGCCTATTTATTTTCATTCATTACACAATATGAATAAGCTATGCAGACAGTTGTAAAGAAAGAACATCTTTTTCTTCTGTTCTCTACTTGTTATAGTTACACAGTATTAGGGGTGTGGGCTGTATTAAAAGTATCCACTGTTCTCCCATGCTCTAACACACAGTAACGATGAAATGTGTGCTGTTCTCACATTCTTCCTCTGTATGTACACATAAACAACAAGGCAGGGAAATATAAAAGGAATTTATTTTATTGTTTGGGGGTTATTTGTTGCTCTCCTTCTCCTCCTTTTCCTCTGAGGAATATGGTTATGTTCTCCGCATGCCTCCTCCTGTGTTTTCTGTGTGAGACATAGAAGTACAGTAACTAACGTTAGCCTTCATTAAATAATTTCGACTGGTTAAGTGCAGTAACTTAAAACTTTAAATTGACTTCACCACCACACATAAAACACGGCTTAATAGCAAACTTAATGGTAACTGTTAAGATTAGTTTATTTGTTAGTCACCACCACTAGCTCAAGAGCTTTAGCCTATATGATGTTAGCGCTACATAAATTAGCCTAGGGGCTAACGGACTTTTACTCTCCTCATGGCTTAACAGATTACATGTATTATTCATAATACTCACCGCTGGTGAAGTCACTGCATCTCCCGACACAACACCACGGTTGAATTTTCACCCTGAATGGCGTTTTTGTTGAAACAGCAGCTGAAAACAGCAGAGCAACGAGCTGCTCCATGTGGGAGCATTTACCGTAAATACTCGAATAGGAGTGCACTCCAGATTTAGCTGCGGCTAACTGATGCGGCTCTCAGAAACAACAGCTCACTTTGCAGTTCTGTGTACGTATAAGTCACTAATTGAAAAATCTGTAGGTCAGAGTGTCCACATGAAAAGAGAAGGAAGACATTGCTGGTAGTGTCATAACAAAGGTGAATAAGTAAAGGCAGTAATTAAAATATATACATTTATGTCTCCTTGTATAATTTAATTACTACCTACATTTATTTATTTACTTTATTTTTTTTGTGTATGTAATTGGATGCTTATTTATTTATTGAGCATTTATTTATTTCTGTATTTATTTCTGCCTGTGTCAGGATCGGTCCTCCATACAATATTGGAGCAACACTAAGGGTGACTACACAGTGAAATCATCAAGTATTTCCATAATAACCATGGGCTATACAGTATGACTTTCAGATTATGACATCAATACACTCAGTATTAATCATAAAATGTCATGGAAACCACATTGTAAAGTGTTCCCAAAATTTTCAGTGTGATGTCAGAATTAGATTGTGCAACATTACTTGGGACATTGAAGCATAATTGTCACCAAGGACTACATGGAAGCTTCCTATTATTACAAGATCAGATCAGATTTAAACCTCTTCAATTTTTTTATTTTTTATTATTAAAGCATTAAAACAAACTTTGTATGAACTTAGTAAGTAACTGTTGTATTACAGTAACAAACTAAATCTTAAGTCTATAATCATAGTATTTGAATCTACTCAAGCACAAATGCCAGTGCCATTTATAATTTATGTTATTTAACTCTTCATTATATAAACGTGTATGGTTTGCAGTGCATCCGCTTATAGCTTTGTTGCCATAATCTATATTTTTAACATACTTTTAAGTTAATATTTTCAACTGTTTCTCCATTACATTTAGCTAAACTGTTTATCTTAATTATTTGAACAGTTAATTTCCTTTGCCATCTATTTCAACCATGTATCCATTATTTTTAGCCAACTACTTAGTCTTTTCACTTGCTAACTAGTTTGTAGTCTTGAGGTGTTAGAGGTGACTCAATAGGTAATATATATTTCTAAAACAAATCATAATTTAATTTTTTTTTTTTTTTTATTATTTAAGCTACTCCAAAATTTATACATGTATCCCCTGGAAAACGAAATACACCCTTCAAGTATTTTGGCAGCTTTTTATGCCTTTATTAAACACTGGAAAGTAGTGAGCTGACGAGAAGAGAGGGACACTGGAAAAATAGAGTAACAATTGACACTGACAGTTTTCTCTCATACAATTCAGTTCTTTCCTGCCTTGGAATTTAATAAACATGCTCAACTTGCACGTGATTAAACCCCTACTTGACCAGCATCAGTGAGAAACAGACCAACCAACCTTTTGATTTTTTGTCTGCGTCTGACTGACTCCTCTAACTCAGTAGGGGCCACGGGCAGCAGCCGGGCTTAACCAGCTGAGTCATACACTAGTGTTGTACAGTCATCTAACAAGGTTAATTCTTGCGTCATAAAGGATTTTTGTTTGCATCAGAGATCACCTAGCAACCACATCTCGCACCATCAAAGAGGTCTATTAAAATGGCTGTTTTTCAAAAATGCCCCCCGCACTCCCAATAAATATAAGTACAATGTTAACCTCTTAACATTCCTGTAAAATTCATGCAAAATGCCATTCAAGGCATAAAGTAAATTGAATGAAGTTCTTGAACCATTGGGAGTATGTGCATGGTTTTGGGCTTCTCTGAAAGATAAGTGCTACTGGAATTGATTAATACAAGTTTAAACCACACTAAAACTAATCTATTTTTCATTTCCGCTTGAAAATGCTTGCTAACAAATGCATGCAGACAACTGTAGCTGGGACTTAAGCTTAAGCCTTACCTAGTCCTAGTTTAAATTTCATACTACCCTCGGCCTACCCACGAAATAACTTCCTTACAGCGCAGGCTCTCATTAGCTATTGTAGACTGTGAAAGGGACATGTGAGCTCCTGTTTGGTCGGATTTGGTGTCACTCGAAAGGTCAGAGTTCAGCAGCTAATTTGAATACAAGCTATCGTAGTTGTTTACATTCAAAGCGGAGTTATTACGGTTATAATGACATATGTCTGCCGGCAAATATGAAACGATGCGGTAGCAGTCCCTGGGGATTTATTGATGGAATAATATGTTTTGGAGTAAATAATTTTACTGGATTGATCATCTGGGCCCTGCGATGGACTGGCGACCTGTCCGGGGTGTACCCCGCCTTTCGCCCAAAGTCAGCTGGGATTGGTTCCAGCCAACCCGCGACCCTGTACGTAGGATAAGCAGTTGACGATGGATGGATGGATGGATCATCTGGACCTTTGACAACGTAACAAGACCATTTTTGTTGGAATATAATCGATTGTGGATTACTATGAGGCTTCACAGGTGAGTCGCGTCAATTTTGATTGTACTGGTTGGTCTGACAGGTGATGATTGTACCCGCTGTGGTGATTGTGTTTTGATATGGTTTGCATTGGTCGAATCACGGGGATTTTAGATCTCAAACGGTGTGTCACCTGAGTATGAAGCCAACAGTGAAACAAGGATCATGCCATTTTGGCGATATGGGGATGCTCAACATCTGATTTTACATAGAACTACCAGTTTTCTCCCAATAAGTTAATATACAGCCTATTACAATACACATTTCAATGTTTAATGCTGTAAATAAACATGTAAAAAGAAAAAAACTTTCAATAAAGATTTTTAAAGTGCGTAACCCTTATCCTGTGTAGACGTGTGTAGTGGCAGAAGAGGAACACTTGCTGAAGAGACAGAACCTCAGCTTCACTGGTGTTGTGCGGAGTTGTCCGTACCTCGCGAGACTTTTGGATAATTTATCACTTTTGAGGAACCACACCAAGAATATTATATATTATCATTTTTAAACAGCCGCCTACTTGAGGTAGACCCGTGAGGAACCATGACGTGCATGCAGTTGTCGGCACCACAGCAAGCATGCAAAACTCTGCACAAGACCAGTGAAGGACAGGCGAGAGAGAGAGAGAGAGAGAGAGAGAGAGAGAGAGAGAGAGAGAGAGAGTGTGTGTGAGTGAGAGAGTGAGAGTGAGAGTCTTCAAAAGTTCATTTTAGCTGGAAATGTACAGTTTAAGTTAAATGAATAAGATTAAAGCGGAGCCACCGTGTGTTATTCCCCCCCGGCTTGCAATCGCCATGCACAAAAACACATGATTTGACTGTCAGTCGACTATAGGCAGGACTTGACAATTCTGATTTGACTATGTAAATCCTTAGTCCTTAGCCCTAATTATTTCATATATAGCTTAACACTAGCATAGGCCTAATATTTATTCTGTTGATTTCATTCCTCAAATCCTACAGTCTACATTGGTCTCTAATTTATTAATTTAATAAAGTACTAACTTGTCAATAATCATAATTCATGCAGAACAATTACTTTAGGTTTTAGTCTTTACCTGCCCATCGTCAATTGTTTTCCCACATTGCACGTATCTCTCTTTAGGGGAATATGCGAGTGAAATACTCCGTTGAGCAATGCATCATCCGTCCTGGTCGCCTCAAGCTGCTGTTCTTCCTCTTCTTGTTTTATTGGTGGGTGCCGTTGACTTCCTGTCACTGTTAATGCTAATTTTCTACATAGTACCACCTGCTTTGCCGGAGGGGACTGTAAAATATATGTGAGAATCCTGGGAAAAATGGGAAGGTTGAAAGGTATGATGTGCCACTGCTATGTTGATGACACCCACATCTGCGTACACATTAATCCTTATGACTGGACATTAAATGACAAATTTTAACTATTCATCCAACTTGTCATCCCTTAAGCCAACCCAATTCAATTGGGTTGGCTTAAGGAGGCAACCTCCAGAGGCAACCTCCGTGTGGACCAGCATACAACTATGTTTATCGGTTTTCTTGCTCTGACTTAATAATTTCATCAAGCTCTGAAAATATCCAAAAGCACTGTTCTGTCCAACAGTATCTTGACAAATATTTTTTCCCAAAGTTGGTCTTGCTGATGTTTTATCTGACCCTTATTTAATTGACAGGAAGTTGTCACTATTGTATGTTACTGAAATATTTTGAACTGATCTATGGGACATATGGATGAGTTGGACACATCAGTGCCATAACAATGTATGGTGCATAAAGTAGGTCAAATCTGACATTATGGTGGTTCTGTTAAAGGATTATGTTGATGTGTTTAAGCCTGGGCCCTAATTTTTAAATATTCTGGTCTCTAAATCACTAGTACGTACAAAAGGTTTCAGAATCCGTGCAGTAGACGGCTTCAGCCTGCAGCTGCAAACTGGCTGCAGTGGCTGCAACATATTCCTTCGGGGAAATTGTGCCCATCAAAATTACATCCACAAAAAGTGCTCAGACAGTTACAAGAGGTGTCTGACAACATCATGGAAAGGATAACTACCAGTGATTCCTGGTGACAACCTTTGTATTTCACCAGAAACTGAAGTCTCACTCAAGGACAATTCTCGCCCTGAAATCTTATGAGAGGAAACCTGTTGCAGGAAACGTTACTTCAAACAAACTTCTCTCTCCAACTCTGACTCACTGGTTCGCGGCTGCCGGCTGAAGCCATCTACTCCACTGTTCCAAAACTCTTTGTACGTACCAGTCAGTTTAACACCACAATTTGTTAAAATAGGGCCCATATTTAAAAATTCCAATATTATCCTTTTACATACACGTTATGCCATGGCACACTATTCATCCAACCTTGTCGTCCCTTATGCCCAATTTAATTCAATTGTAGTGCATTTGTTTAAGTTAAGAATTATAATTCCTATACTCAGAATTTCATGTAGTAAGTTCAGTGCTGGAGCTTTTCTTGTACTCAGAAGAATCAGCATCATGTGGGAGAATCGGACCAAGATGAAAATGCAGAAAACTTGGCTTTGGGCCAAGTCCAGGCTGCAGCTGGACATCTGTGTGTACAGATGTTGGTCCAGACTAGGATTTTTGAGGCTCAGCTAAAATACATCTCAATTCGGGGGAGTCACTTAATGGAAGCACAGGATAAGAAGACCAGCGGTGTTCCACATGAATCTGTACTTGTTTTTCAGTCAGCACATTTTATGGTATAATTTTCTAATATATAAAGAGTTTTAGATTTAACGCGATCAATTAAATGAAGGGTCTTCATTTTACATTCCCTGTATTGCCCTTACAATATTGGTGTATAGAAAATTCTTCAACTACAATGAACATATTATTAACAACCATTATTAATCAATTTCTGTTTTTATATATTGAACTATGTTTTTGCAAATGTTTTTCATGAACTCTCTTCTGCCTGGAGCTGTTTGCTATTTTAAGATCAAGACAGTCTCATATTTTTTATTTTTTTTATTTATTTTTCTTTAATGTTTTTTACTTTCATCGGCATCTGCAATTTTAAAATGCTACCAGTAAATTACCTTGAGAATGAAAATGTCTCAACGCTTTTCAGATTGATGACTTTGGAACACAACCTTTTTCCAAACATCTTACATCAACAAAAGCAAGTGCATCCAGCTGTCATGTGCTTCCTCTATTTAAACAAAGACATCATTACCATTTTTAACTAAATGTGTTATGTCTCTCTGTGTTTAGAATATGATGTTTCTCATACAGACAGCACTTACAATATGTTTGGATTTGAACTGAACCATAATCATGCGCCATCTGGAGTTAGGTCCATTTGTTGCTATGTTAATACTACAACACAGACTGAATGAATGCGAACTGCAAATGAACCCGATCTCAATCAACACTTTCTTTTTTTATCTTTAATTTATATTGTGTTCAACATACTGACCATGCATAAATGGGAGATAGAGTTTTTAATAACCATTTGTCATTCTGACAATCCTGTTTCAAAATTGAATGGTCTTCCAACTCAGCTGTGTTTTTGTTTGAGTCTTAAATAATCAGTTTATGCCATTTTTACTCCAGCTGTGTTTCATGTCAGTTTTATGAAGATTTCTTCAGCTATCCATTGTGCATCTATTGTTTTGACAAATTTTCTGCACTGCATTGAAGATATTGACAATATATAAACCCCTTCCTTCTACAATTTTTGTCTGCACAAGTCTTTAATATATAAGAACTTTCTCCTTTGGCACTTCCTTTATATAGAATAACATTTGTAGACAGCTACTGAGCCAGCCACCTCATGTGGCATCTCGGGCTCCTGTAGCCCTCAGATAAAGACATGGGAACATAAATTGAGGGAAACACAACCAGGATCCAAGAGAGTGGGCCAAGACAAGGAGCACATGTTCAAACCAAGGACAAGAGAGAATTTAAATGTCAATTGTTGGCAAGCAATAAAGGAAGGTCTGCTTTTAAATAAGGTATCAGCTTGTTACACAGTGTAAACATGTGATTAGAAAGCTAGGGGAAATCACACATTAGGTGCCATTTCACATTCAAATGAGATGTACTACATTGTGTATGCATTATGTAAGTCTTGCACATGAAGTTTTTGTATACACTGTATTGTTTTGTAACTTATTTTACTATAAATTTAGTAATTCTTTATTTGAAGGATCGCATTTAAGAGGAATCTACCATTGCACTCATTTTAAAGCTGCTATAATGTTTTTCTAATTACAACAGACCAAATGACAAGTCAGTACAGTCAAAAACCCACAGAAAATCATCTCCCAACTCTGCAGCTCTATGGAGCGTTTTAGCTTTAGTTTTTTAGCTCTTTGTTTTGGTTTTGATGGCCAACAACTAAAACCCCACTGTAGACTGGCTGCTCAGCACCAAACAGCAGACAGACACAGATAACAACTAGCTGACCAAAACAGAGCGGAGGAGAATGAATATTGGACTTACATTCATCCGGTGGTCAGAAACACGACTCCAAATGAATACTAATGTTGCTCCCTATCTGCTGGATGTGTAAGCAATTGCTAGTATGTTAGCTATAACAGCTTAAAAGGTGTCTGTTTAAGCTCCTCCCATCAGGCAGGTGCTTCAGGTCAATCTGCTCATGCACAAATAGACTGAAAGTTTAAAAACAGCTTTTCCCCCAAAACTATGGCACCATTGAACTTCAACATCTCCTGGGCCTAGTAAACTGCTGCTTTAGCTTCTGATGCTTTTTGCACTCTTGTTAGCAGCATTTTATCGATAATTGTATTTTATTCAATATATTGCTAGTATTTTGCATTTATTGACATTTTTATTGCTGATTTTTTTACATTTCTTATCTCGTTCCTGTCTTATTTATTCTTTGTACATACAGAATGAAGTCTGTTTTATCTTGTTTTGTTTGAATTGAACTCAGGTTCGTTTCCCCCCTTGATGCGGATCTTTTGGGCAGTTTGTTTAAAGTGTGAACTTTAAACAAACTGCCTAGATCCAACCGACTTGCAGATAGCGCTGCACCATTATTGGAGTTTCCAGGTTCTTGTAGTCAGTGCAGATTGTGTTTTTAATTACACTGATAACTACCTGCTATGACAGACAAATCCAGAGTGCGACAGGGTAAGATTTTTATTATGTAATTAAGGGTGATGAAATGGATAAAGATGACTCATTATTGATAGCACTACAGATAAAAGTATGGAGTAATGTTAGCAGTAATCATTTGTGATGTAATAATCTGTCGATCTGGTTGTATAAACATGGCCTCTCTATGAATTCAAACTTTTAACCTGGTCCATCTTCTATGCAGTGCCACTGTCAGCATGCCAATGGAAGGTGCACATAAGAGCAGGCGCTCTCTCCGCCGGAGCTTATATAGTGTAGTTCTGTCTGTGAATCAAAAGCTTCCTGATACCCCCAGAATTTCTGTGAAATTGATGGATGAATGGATGACCTTAGCACACATGTGGTTTTGTTCATAAATTCTGGTTCATTTGCAAAAAGGGCAGTGTGAGAGCAAACTGCACCGAACCAATAGCAAGTGAACTAGCTCTTAAACACAAATGCACCATTAGAGGTTGATGCAATTGTTATATTGTTGTGCTTGCTCAATGTCAGTAAAGTTTTTGAATTGAATTTGACAACTCTTTATGGCAACAAAATTATTTTTGTTAAGTGAAAAAATGTGGGCTGAGAGAATGAAACTCCACAGTGCCACGATTATTTATAGCCCCTTTTCCACTGCACGGTACCAGCTCAACTCGCCTCGACTCGGATTTTTTCGGTTTTCCATTGTGGAAAAGGTACAACATTTCCACAATGTACCTTTTTTTTACCTTTTTTTCGTATAACCTCTGTCGAGGTTCCAAGCGAGCTGAGGGATACTAAAATGTGACGTGAAAAGACGGCAGACTACTGATTGGTCAGAGAGAATTGTCTATTCACTGCATCATCATTGCGCGCGCCTGACCGAGGCCAGCAACAGAAAATTCTATATTGTACAATTTTTCGTTCTTCATTTCATCACTAACTCCACTTATGAGAAGTTTTGAAGTGAGAAATCAGCTGTGTAGATTTACAATATTGACAGTTTTTCAAAAAGGGACGGCTGAACAAAAATGTGCTTGAATATTTTCGGAGTTGAGGAGCTCCACAAGTGGCTGAGGGGGAAGCCTGCCTCACTTCCGGGCACTTCCTGGTTGCAAAAACTCGATATTGCGGGGCCCTATCGGCCAAACTCGAGGCTTCAAAATGGCAGTCCACAAACCAACGGGTGACGTCACAATGACTACGTCCATTTCTTATATACAGTCTATGGTTCCAGGCAACTCGGAACTGGGAAATTTCCGACCTCCAACTAGAGAAACTACCCTGGAACGCCACCTGAACTTGGAGAAAAAATATCTACCCCGACTTCGCGAGTAGCAGCTGAATTACGTCACAAAACAATGTCAGCGGCCATGGAAGCACACACTGTAAATGGTAAACCATAAACTAAAAAGCAACAAAAAGTATATTTGCATATATTTAAATTAAAATAATTGTTAAAAATGCCAAAACATTAGGAAGTGTAACCTACAACATTGACTTGAGGGTTGCCAACTGATGTAGCTAGAGGAGTACACAGAACTAGTATAGTCTATTTATGTCAGTTGTTGCAGTTAACTGCCATCCTTTTAATTGACACCTAAAACACTGTTGAGGGTGCAACTGTCAAGGTCAGCCATGGTTTTCGTTTACTTTCGGCATCATGCATCACCATGCACCTGGAACGCATTGATGTCGGAAGTTTCAACTGGGAAATATCCCAGTTCCAACTGGTCTCGAACACGGCATATCTCTGGGTATTATCTGCAATGGAAAACGGAGTACGGCCAAACCGAGTGGAGGCGAGTGGAGGCGAGTTGAGCTGGTACTGGTAATGGAAAAACAGCATTTTAGCATGTATATTTGGCCATTGTTTCCAGATTAAGTCATCAGGTTGAATGTGAAAATATTTAGGCTGAAAAGGGGAGAGAAAGAAAGGCTAAGTTAAGACTTAAGTTATTTTGTATAAGTTCTCCATTCTTCTCTCTCTCCCTTCAGGGACAATGACTGGAGTGGCGATATCAGTCCATTGAGTTGTTTCAGGACAACTGAGGTTCTGCTTGACTTCAGTCTGCAGCAACAAAGCCAACGCTGTTACACAAGATTTCCATTTTCCATTTTCCAACACCCATTTTCTTAACCTTCAACACAAACACAAACTGTGCCAAAAAGAATACAAACATTTTAGCTATGTTGTCTTACATGCTTAGTATCATTATCATTCAATGCCTTTACTTACTGTAATACATAAGCAGTTTATGCTACGTATATCAATATGTGCACATTTTAATTTTAATCTCTAATATATTTAAAGATGTTAATGTGTTTGGTGCATATCCCCTCCTACAGCTTTTATGCTACCAATGTATGTATGTATGTATGTATTCATATGTAGACATAGTATTTATAACATATACAATACAACCTTAGTGACTTCAAAATGGTCACTGTGGGAGTTAAATAATGCATTAAGTCTATAGGGCCCAATTCACCATCATTGGATTTATAGCCCTCAGTCATTGTATACATTACCAACAAGACTCAAATTTCAAAATGTTGTGTTACACACTGATCAGCTAAGCATAAGCTCATTATGCTGACATGTACAGTCAGTACATTATTATGCGTTAAATCCTAAATTAATGTTAAGCTTAAGAGCCAATACATACAATACTGTACATTAAAAACAATGTGTTTTCATATGATGTAATATTAATCACCCGATCATAACGTTAATTATAACACTGCCACAAAAATCATGCCAATCAGCATCAAAACTTTGAGCAATCGCACACACTTTTCTAGTTTGCTTTCTCATTTCTAACTTCCACTCAGAAGAATTTGGACATCTGTATGTATTTTATTTGTTGATGAAGTCCTTCAAACCTGAGAGAAGTTCATACTGTGTCTCAACACTATTTTGCATCCTTAAAAAATCCCAAGACTTTTTTTTTTTATTAACTCTCTCATTTGTTGCAAGCATATAATGACTGCATTTCCAACTTTAAAAGATATTTTCTGAGATTTCTCTATGTTTACACTTGACTGGAAAGTGACCTTTACAGTGTGTGTGTGCTCACTATGTAAACCATATTCTACTGTTTCTATTCCCCACTCTACACTTTTATATTCACTTCGTACACTGGGCTTTTCCCTGTCTTTAGTCATTACACCTACCAACTTATGAGTGCATACATTTTAATTTAAGGAAAAAGAGCTATGTTTACAGGCTTAAAGAGTGATTTGATATTATAGATGGTAACTTGAGTATATAACGTTATTTTCTAATTCATAATCTTTACTCTGCTTCACAGCCTTTACACGAGTTTAGCACTGCCAGTAAAGGATTTAATACTCTTGGCCTCACATCTTTCCAGCTAGAAGGGAACAATTTCCAAACAGACTATCTCTGCTGCAGGTTTCTTCATAACTGCTCATGTTTGTTAGAAATTTATGCCATTAACAAAATATATTACAAAACCAGACTGAGGAAGAAGTGCAGCCTTCCCAGTGTGCTCCGTAACCACATATAGGTCAGAGCATTAGGGAGAAAGTTGTTTTACACAGGGGGTTTATGGGTAGGTCTTGCTGTGTGGGAAAATCAGGTCAGACAGTGTGTAAGTGCAGACTGAAGGGAAACGCAGCCCCTTCCCATGTAAGCCCCACCAAAAGCGCACACTCCCAACATGAATTACGAAAAACCTTTGTGCCTTCCCCACAGGTTATAGGTCTCCAGCTACGACTTCAGGGAACTTTATGTAATCTAATTCAAAGCAGATGGGTCATTTCCCATTAGGAAACAGCAGTTTAGCTATTCCCCTATACCATTCCATACGTGTCTATATATATAATACACCAAAGCCGTAGAGACAAGAGTACAGTGTGGGAATAGTTGCCCCGCAGAACTACTGCTGCACGAACATGAACTTTAGATGCTTTGCACTCATGGAAAAAAACATGAATTCCTTGGTAGATTAGGTCAGGATCCTCTAACCCACCATCTCCACCACACACGCACGCAGACAAACACACACCTCCACACTACTAACAGATGACATATGTGAAGTCAAACACATTGTTTCTAATTACTCTCTATAAAGTTCCTTTCTGCAGATTGGACCTCGTCCTCTGGAATTTATATGTCCTTGCACATCTAGGCATGGGGCCGAACACTAAAAGGGTCAAAGGTTACACAAATAGCTGCACTGTATAGGAAGAGTCAGTTTATTTTAAAAGGTGGAGGGGGTGGAAAATGTGTTGTTTTCCCTGGATATTAAAATTGATTATTATCCTGCATTTAAAAAAGCATATAATTAAATTTCAAATAGCAGAGTTGATTTAACTAGACAGTAAGTTGTAATATTATTATGTATGATTCGTTCCCCAAGGAGCAAAAAAACGTGAATAAAAAAAAAATATATATATTTATATGTTAAACAAATGCAATAAACGATTAGAAATTTTATGTTGTTAAAGGCTTAAAGGCAGAATGTCCAAGGCTTACCTAAAAAAAAAATGTATAGACTTATTAAACAATAATCCCTCTCAATCATCACTTACAGTATGACACACTAGAAGTGCCTGTATTTTATTTTTATTTTGCGGTGTTCAGGACCCAAAAACCTTTTTTCCAGTCGGCTGCAACTAAATCATTGCAGAAGAAGGAGGCCAAATGAGATGGGGTAATTACCAGAGCTTTTTTGTTTTATGTACCATTTAAGGAAAGGTTAGGTTACAGTCTCCTCATCGCTATGTTTTCAGTTGAATGCAAGCTTCAGTGATCGTTTATGTTGAGTACATTATGATTTCGCTACATCGTCTGTTTCCATTACATTTTGCTTTTATTGATACACTTTAACCAAGCATAAAAACCCATTTTACAATATTTAGATTTTTTTTATCCACTCAGGTTTTTCTAATGGGCAAAATGAAAATGCACATAATTATAGTTGTCTGAAAAAGCAGAGACATATTGCCAGACACTGACACAAACGTTCATAGACGCAATGGATGATTATAAAGGACATTTTCGGTGGGTTCACCTCCTTACCCTCCTAATAAACGGTTTAAATAATAATGTTAAACAGTGGAAAATACACTCACTGTAAAATCTGTGGCTCTAAAATCATCCTGATTTGCAGAAATCCACTCTCATACTTTCTTTCTTATGTAACTCCATGAGAACAATCAACTAGTCAAATGTTATCATGGACCTGTTGACTTTTGTATTCCCGTGTGTAGAACAAAAGGTGGGTAAAGAGCCAGAAAATAAATGCGTGTCCATCAGTAATAATAATAATAATAATAATCCTTATTTGTAGAGCACTTTTCAAAAACAAGTTACAAAGTGCTTCAGTGTATTGTAGAACATGGGAAGTTAAAGATGTCAGACAAGTATAACATGCAAAAAGATACTTACACCCACCTTACAAGGGTCCAGTGTGTTTCCTCTAGTTCCTAGGTTCACAGGAAGTTCAGAATATTTCTGTCAGCGTGCCAAGATTTCCTCCTCAGGGGGGGCAGTCTTATTTACGGCAGAAGTAAGGAGAACCTGGGGGTGTTCCTATTCATCTCTCCATGTATTCATCTGTCACCGTGCAGCGGCATTTCAAGTGGGACTGGAAAGAGTAAGAAGGAAAGCTGAGAGGAAATGCTGGTGTTACTGGGCTTTGTGAAGAGGCACAGGGGAGGCTGAGTTTGTGGCGCTGCAAACACAATGAGATTGATTTTCCTTGCAACCCATCTGCCAAGGTCAGCATTTTGGGAAATCAAAACAAAAAACAGAGAACTACTTTGTCATCAGGGCTTGACATGAACACCCGCCGACTTGCTGTGTTACCCAGTGTGAAAAATTATAGTCTTTTCAACAGACATCTGAAATAACTCACGAATTGCAATGTGACACTACGACACTGCAACTCACATCAGTACTACCTGTACATAGCCTAGTGTTAGCTCAGTGGTCCATTCGTGAAGCCTGTCTTGACTGACAACACTGTAAACAAGAAGACGTTGTGGAGATTAAACTCACGGACTGGCGCACCGGCAGATTTTCCCTGTGGCTTGAAGGCTTTTTTGGCCTGCTGTTAATCATCAGCTTGTCTAGCGGCAGCGATGGCAAAGCAAGCTTTTTTTAAAAGCAGCAGAATCCACGCAACAAGCACGTCTCACTCTCTCCTGCAGTGCCGCCGGTGCCAGTGTGCCCTAAATATGACATCCAGACTTTTGTCAAACGAGAATATTACAGTTGAATCTGTCACAGGGCAGCCACAGTCCCTTAGGCCCCAGCCACACTACAGCGTTTTCAAATTAAAATGAATACCTTATGCTACGTTTGCACCTCCCATCCAGACTAAAATGACGAAAAAAAAGACCTAAAACACTTGGAAAGTGCCGACCCCATTTTACGTTTTGAAACTCCGGAGGGCGTTTTAGTGAAGATGGGCCAAAACCACCGAGGCCGTGGTGAAGGATCTTGTGAACTTCTATCGGACACACGGGATGCCACGATGCCTGAGGGCAATTGACTACACACATCGAAATTAAATAACCATTAGCCAACTCAACAGACTACATCAACAGAAAGGGAAAACATTCTCTGAATGTACAAGCTTTGTGTGACCACCAGTATCATTTCATGGATGTTGTTGGGAGTGTGCACGATGTGTGCAGATTTGCCAACTCAAAATTGTATGCTGACCTAAAAAAAACAAAAACAATGGGACAATACCCTTTCTGCCCCGCCCCTCCGCTATCCGTTCAAACCATAGTCGGACTTGCCACCAGCAAGATTGCCCAGAAACATTGCTCAAAAAGTTGCCTCGTGTATCGTCAGCTTTACCCTAGAAAGTTAGTGGAAGGTGAAGATTCTGTCCCTGTGTTTCTTCTGGGGGATCCAGCTTATCCCTTTATGCCGTACCTCATGAAGGAGTACACAATTATTGTGAAATGAACAATGTACCTGTTAACGAACAATGCATAAATGCTGCTCGCCAGTACGACAGGGATTTCCATTCGCACTTGAGAGATTTTAATGTGAGAGCAGAGAACAACGAAAATGAAGGGAAATGAGTGAGACGTGTGTTGATGACATTTGACCCTTAACTAAAATGTTTGTCATATACACAGTTTAAAAAAAAACAAGTTTCCCAGTACTGTGAAAGTATCCCTTTGTCTTTTGCTTTGACTGCCATGTGTTTTTTAAAAATGTTAACAAGGTTATTAAATGTAACCTAAAAGAAAAGATGTGACTAAATAAAAAAATAATAAAAAAGTAAAATTCTTGCCTCTAATATTGAGTATGTCAGTTTGTACACTGATGGAATAGATGTCGTCATCCCCACTCTCTGGTGTGTATACAGATATATATCTAAATATCTCTGTAAATACAGTATATCTGTATACCTAGAGATATAGATAATGATAGATGAAAAAGACAGCAAATGCACAATGAAAAAGTTGTTTTAATGTCTTTATTTAAATAATTTCTACTGTGCAAATAACAACTTATTAACTACAACAACCAAATAAAACGCAAATATAAAATATATATATAAAAAAATATACACAAGGGCCAGAAACAAGAGCACTGCTTTTAACGTTGGCTGTACTAAAAAACATTTACAAATGTGTGTTGTCTCTGTGTTCTAGCCAATGTTTTGCCTACCATACATACCTTTAGTGATTTTGTTCTTATTGTGGGGGTACACTTTTCCCATTGCTGTGGCTTCCTCTGGCGATGGGTAATGCTCCAGGTACCTTTCCAATATATCACTGTATCACTTGGTTTGCGATGACTCCCAGTCTGTGTTTTTTGCCACCATGGCTGTTCCACCTCGTCGGTCCACGCAAAGAAATCACTGGTCTTTGACATTGCTAATCTTCACAGACAATCTGTTTCCTGTTTACACAGGCACGTGCATGCCCAGTGTAGCTGAATGGTCACGTGATCTGAGTTTTCAGTCATTTTAATGTGGAAGAAGATGAATTCTAATACACAGCTAAAACGCTGGTCTGGACGGGGCCTTAGACCTGTAGACCATAAGCCCCCCCGTCTGCTTTTAACGTGATGGTATGACCTATCATCACAAGCGACTGGTCTTTGGTCACAGATCAGCACAGCGTTCAGGAAGTGCGTGAGTGTGCGTGGCCGAGAAAATGCAGAGGAGACCGAGAGAAAGACAAAAGACAGGAAGAAAGTGCCATTTAATGCTGTAAAATTACAGATATCTTAATGATTAAGGGACATGGTGGTGTTTAAAAAAAGAACACAAACTACTAGCAGGGCTGCCCTCGTCTAACCCATCATATCACCTGTTTTAATAAAACTACTCATGCCATGAGCCAGTTTGTATGGGAAGTATCTGGAAAATAAAGACCTGTATACCTGTTTCAGGTGGACATATCGCCAGTTACTCAGAGCTACCAGAGTTTTGTGATGATAAACCAGTCAGAGTTCTGAGAAAATGCAGATGCAAAACAATCCAAAGTGGCCAAAACTGATATATATTTAAATCCTGCTGCCTTCATTGTGGATATTTTAGTCCAAGACCATCAAAAAGTGGTCTGAAGACCGGTCGAGTACTACAACACAATTTCGGCATGCTGGGTGCCATAAAAAAAAGTCACGTTCACGTGTAGTAAACTGATACAATCACTGTTAAACCATAACATGAGGACATTCAATGAAGGTGCTCTGTTTTCATAAAAAGTAATAGGCAATTATTTCACATCTTTTATTATATACACTTCTTAAAAGATACAGAGTTTGTGCTTACCTCAGTGGTGGGTATGGCCATAAGTGATGCCAATAATTCTACATTGTGCATGAACGTAACCGTCCACTGCTTTCCAAGGTGTAAATGAAAACAGATAATAAACCGCAGAGTCTCGCTGTGGTTTCCTGTTGGACAGAGGCCATGGTGGGACTGGCTTACACTAGGAGCTTTGGAGTCCTTGGGAGGACATTTGGTTTGTCCACTGCTTCTCTCAAAAACACACATGCTGCTATTAAGCTATGTGTGAGATGAGGCCCGTTCAGTTCAGTAGATTCCAGCAAATTAACTGACATGTAGAGGGAGAGGTTCCATGCAACAGAACAGCAGTGGAGTATTCAAAACCAATTACAAGGACAGCCATCAACATTCTGCAGTATTTCTCCTATTTTTCAAATATTTTCCGTCAAATATTACAGGGATTATTTCTTCTTCAACCTAAATAG
>NC_060159.1:5468302-5481577 GCF_021292245.1 Micropterus dolomieu
AACACAATTTCGGCATGCTGGGTGCCATAAAAAAAAGTCACGTTCACGTGTAGTAAACTGATACAATCACTGTTAAACCATAACATGAGGACATTCAATGAAGGTGCTCTGTTTTCATAAAAAGTAATAGGCAATTATTTCACATCTTTTATTATATACACTTCTTAAAAGATACAGAGTTTGTGCTTACCTCAGTGGTGGGTATGGCCATAAGTGATGCCAATAATTCTACATTGTGCATGAACGTAACCGTCCACTGCTTTCCAAGGTGTAAATGAAAACAGATAATAAACCGCAGAGTCTCGCTGTGGTTTCCTGTTGGACAGAGGCCATGGTGGGACTGGCTTACACTAGGAGCTTTGGAGTCCTTGGGAGGACATTTGGTTTGTCCACTGCTTCTCTCAAAAACACACATGCTGCTATTAAGCTATGTGTGAGATGAGGCCCGTTCAGTTCAGTAGATTCCAGCAAATTAACTGACATGTAGAGGGAGAGGTTCCATGCAACAGAACAGCAGTGGAGTATTCAAAACCAATTACAAGGACAGCCATCAACATTCTGCAGTATTTCTCCTATTTTTCAAATATTTTCCGTCAAATATTACAGGGATTATTTCTTCTTCAACCTAAATAGCAAAATACATTGTTAAAGCTGCATCAATCAGTCTTTTTTATACCGACAATGGATCAAACACTCAGTCTGATACAATAAGGAACTGAGACATGAACACACTTAACTAAACATAAAATAAACTGTATATGTATGCAGGTCAGAACTGGCATGTGTATTTACTGCAGGTTAACTGTTCATTAAAATCTACTACTGAATAAATAAACACATGAGGAATCTTAACACAATTACCATTAAATGTATGTTAAAAATGGGAGCAGCTATTCAGCTTGTGTCCATACTTAATTTACAAACTATGCATAAACAGTTACCTCAATCTCTAACTGGTTAAAAATAGAACATCCCTATAAATGCTATCCTCCTAGCTCCTACTCCAATTGATAAATGAATCTACAACTATAACCCTATCATACATGACACGTATATGGAAACAAATAAAATCCCATTTCATTGTCTTAAACCTACATCTCTAAACACCAAACACACTGACCCATCCAACCTTCTGCACATGGAGTGACCCAGGAATCCAGTGTCACAGGTCTGTATATTAAGGGCACATTTGCCACCTTCGCAAAACTAAGAAAGAAATGTAATGTCTCAAACAGACACTTTCAGACATTTACAGATTGGAACAAGAGTTTCAGAGTGGCGAGTTATTAATCTGTAACAAAAGTATCTTTCATTCATAGTTTTAACTGAGCTCTGTCTCTACATCACAGTAACAACTTTATGTCCATTAACTGCCTGGAGGGTAGCTAGTGTTTGGAAGGGAGAGGAGAGGTTTGTGCTGCATCAAAGTGTTTTTCCACCGGTGTTTTTGAGGGCGTGCCGGACTAGCCGCTTGGCAAGCGGAGGCAGCTGGACTACAAACGAGTTGTTTTCTGGCAGTTCAGAGCAGAGTTTTCTGTGGGAGATGGGAACTCCCTGGGTTTTCTCACTTTGCAAACCTATTACTTGCACGAAAATAAAAAAGGTATATAACGCAATAAAGGAGAGGGAAAAAGCCAAAAAGCACAATACCACCTCTTTAATTGTGGATTTCTTCTTAGACATAAATAATTTGATCTTCTTTGCTCTTTGTTTCTAATTACAATATTTACTGCTGTTATAATTAAACAGTGTTTTTGATTGAATTGTTTTTTCAGTTTAGTTTTTATCAAATTAATCTTTTCCACCCATGCATCACTTTTAGTATATACAATAAGAAGCTACTCTTTTAATAGACTACATGTTTTCATACCCTTTGTTAGTCATTGCTTCTTTCTGACTGATATAAAAATATCTGATGATATCTGAATTTAGCCTTACGATAAGCTGAATTTCTTAGAAATGCCATCTCTGTGTGCGAGGGAGTGCGTTTTAGCTATATCTTCCTTCTAAGAAAATAGGGCATGAAAAATGAGAACTGAAACCAGAGAGAATGTTCCAGTAGTTGAGGACTTAACACTCAAAATAAACTGTATATGTATGCAGGTCAGAACTGGCATTTGTATTTACTGCAGGTTAACTGTTCATTAAAACCTCCTACTGAATAAATAAACACGTGAGGAAACATGTCTAAACACAATTACCATTAAATGTATGTTAAAAATGGGAGCCGCTATTCAGCTTGTGTCCATACTTAATTTACAAACTATGCATAAACAGTTACCTCAATCTCTAACTGGTTAAAAATAGAACATCCCTGTAAATGCTATCCTCCTAGCTCCTACTCCAATTGATAAATGAATCTACAACTATAACCCTATCATACATGACACATATGGAAACAAATAAAATCCCATGCAAAACGAAACACATTGACCCATCCAACCTTCTGCACATGGAGTGACCCAGGAATCCAGTGTCACAGGTCTGTATATTGAGGGTACATTTGCCAGCTTGGCAAAACTATGAAAGAAATGTAATGTCTCAAACAGACATTTTCAGACATTTACAGATTAAAGTTTACATACAAAAATCTTTAAAGGTGGTATTTTGCTTATTTTCAGGTTCAAAATCTTATTTAGGAGGTTGTACCAGTACAGGTTTATTAGTTTCATTTTCAAAAAAACACCATATTTTTGTCAAAGCACATTGCTACAGCTCCTCTTTTCACCGTGTGTTGAAGACTTCGTTTTAGCTATGGAGTGACACATCTTGCCTCTGCATGATCTTTGTTGGGAGTTGCACATGCGCAGTTCCTAGTTAAGGACTACTAGGTGTCGGAGTAGCCACTTAACGAGCGTTTTATGACGCTCATTTTGCTTTGAAAGGGAAATGGCTGAACTACAAACATGCTTCTTTTCAAGCAATTCAGATCAGTGTTTTCTGTGGGAGATGGGAATTCCCTATGGGCTGTACTTTGGCCCTTACCTTGGCTATAGTTCTCCACTGGAAGAAGCACAATCTAACAGTGTAGGAAATTTGTTTATAAAATTTAAACGCACTTTCCAAAAAGATACCAAGACTCCTCAAAGTCGAGCGATTATTAGAAGCTGAAGGGTCGAGGGTACCTACATGAAGAAATTCAGGGTGTCCAAACACTAAGACCTTGGTATCCATTTGGGTTGAGTAATTTCAAACAGGGGCTGCAGTGAGCCCTTTGTTTTAAATTCAAGGGCAAACTTTTGTATATCGTGTGCAAAATAGGGAAAGAGAATGTTTCTCAAATGGATGCCAGGGGCAGCATATACAAAGAAAATAGGATAGCGCCCAAGACAGAACGTTGAGGGACACCACAGGTACATGGGGCCGTCTCAGAGGAATAATCACGAGGTGGACAGAGAAACTCCTGTTAGGTAGGATCAAAACCACTTAAGTGCTGTCCCTTTAATTCCTACACAGTTTTCCCAGACGTGACAAGATGATAGAGTGGTCGACAGTATCAAAGGCAGCAGCGAGGTTTAAGAGTACCAGGATGGTGAAGACTCCTAAATCAACAGTTAAAAGCAGAGACACAGCATCAGACAGCTGTCTTAAAATGTCACCGTATCAAGACAATTAAATCTCCTACCTGTAAGACAGCCCTACTACAAAAGACCTCCCCATTCAAATACCAGATGGCATGTAAAGAAAGTCCACAACACGTAGACTAATGCTCAAACAACTCCAGACACTCCATCCATGCATCCATCGTCAACCACGACATGACACTGAATGCTGCTGGTTAGTGTTTTAGTGCTTTTATCACCCTACATGCTGTTGTTAGCCGTCAACCCTCTGTTAAAGCAATGTTTTTCCTCTCACCACATGAACACTTCACCCCAGCTCCCTTCACTTGCCAGCTCTTTACTGCCAGAAAGAAATGCTATACGAACACAAGCCGTAATGGAGATTTAAGTGATCAGAAAGGCTAAAGCCAACTTATTTATAACAATCATTAATGAGGGAAAGGGCAATGCAAAGTTGATATGGGAACAGATTAAGTATGTAATTGGAATTAGCCATAGGCCAAGAAACCAGTTAGAATTGAACCTGAATGGTAAATTACAAGATCCAGCACAAATAGCTGTAGCTTTCAATGAATATTTTATTAATTCTGTGGATGAAATCGAACAGAATTTTCATCCAACAATTGGAGATATTGTTCAAATAGATGAAACCAAGCCCTTTTTTAGCATTCAACTTGTATCTGAAATTAAAACCCAGGCAATTATTAATTTTTAAAATCTCAACAGCAAAAGACATTTATGGAATGGATACTAAAATGCTTAAATTCCTGAAAGAACACCTAGCATACCCTATCACACAAATTGTTAACCAGTCAGTATTAGAGGGAATATTTCCAACTACCTGAAAGACTGCAATTGTAACTCCTATATTTAAATCAAATGACCCTTCAAACATACTTAACTATCGCCCCATCAGTATTTTAACTGTGATATCCAAGGTTGCTGAAAAATGTGTATCAAGAGCAGCTTGTCTCTTTTCTTAATAGTCCATTTACTCAGAAACAGCCAACTGTCTCTTTTTAGAGACTGTTCGAGCAATGGTTGACAAGGGAGGTGTTGTTGGTGCTGTATTTTTGGATCTTCGTAGGCGGCTGTGGCTCAGGAGGTAGAGCGGGTTGGCCATTAATCGGCTCCCCCCCTGGCTCCCCCTGGTTGCGTGTCGAAGTGTCCTTGGGTAAGTGTCCTTGGGTAAGTGTCCTTAGGTAAGATACTGAACCCCGATTTGCCCCTGTGTGAATGTTAGTTTCCGTTTGAGCACTTAGGCTCAGTGTATGAATGTGTATGACTGGTGAATGCAGATGTAGTGTAAAAGCGCTTTGAGTGGTCGAAAAGACTAGAAAGGCTATACAAATACGGAGCATTTACATTCGTAACCATCAGGTCCTTATTGCCAAACTCTCTACTTTTAATTTTTCCTCTTCTGCAATTAAATGGATTGAATCATACTTAACTGGTAGAACTCAATCTGTTTCTGTGAAAAACCATCGTTCATTAGTCCGTAACTTACGCACAGGGGTACCACAAGGATCGATATTTGGTCCGCTTCTATTTAGTCTATATATTAATGATTTGCCATCAGTTTGCCCTGATATCAATACACTAATGTATGTGGATGACACTGTTATTTATGTGCATGCCAAGACAAAACATTTGGCTGCTGTCAAACTAACCACAGCTATGGATCAGATCACATACTGGCTAAATCGTTCGTGTCTTCAACTAAATTTAGAGAAAACTGTGGGAATGTTTTTCACAAAGAGACAATGTAACACTGTGTGAAATATAACGATTTCAGGTCAAAACAATAGGATTGTGTTACTATTGATTCTAATCTTTCTTTTAAAGCACATATTGAGAAATTCCGCAATAGGGTAAAGTTTAGTGTAGCTAGTTTTAGATATACTCGAAATACACTTACTTTTAATGCTGCAAAATTATTCATGGATACATGATTGTGTCACATCTAACATTTTGTTTGACAAGTTGGGGCCAATCTAATAGCTCATCACTAAAGCCACTAGCAACTCTTTACAAAAAACTCTTGGGAAGATGTAATCAAATTTGTTTAGTCCACATGAGGTGATACATTTGGTCAATCATTTTTTGTTGAAGTAATACAAAACTGGAACTCACTGCCCACTACAATTAAAGACATACATACGTACTCCACCTTTACCAAATATACCTTAAAACCTGGCTGTCCGACAATTATAACTGTACACATTAATTTGATTGTTGTGATATGTATTTGATGTGACATGGTCATGGTACTGCAATTTGACTTCTGCTGCCTGCCTCAATGTTATGTCCTGTATATGTTATGGCATTTGTGTGAATATTCTTTGTTTTGATTTGTACTGTTTTAATGCATGAATTGTTTTTTTTTGTTTGTCTCAATATGTCTACTTTCTTGCGTAGTTTTGTTGTAAATATAATTGTAATGTATTTTATTGGATGTATGCCTATTGACAACTGGCCAGGGACAACAGTTGGAAATTAGCCGTAGAGGCTAAAGCTGCTCTTTTTACCAAAAAGGGACTGTCCACGATATTATAAACAAATAAACTAAATTAAGTGTAAGCAACTAAAACCAGTTGGTTGAGGTTAGGGGAAAAAAACAAATCTAAGACAGAAAGTTTAGATAAATCATAACTTGAATGGTTTACTTGCAGTCACCCAAACAAATGTATTTTTAGGTCATAACTTCAACCTTAAGCGGGTTACAAAACCTTCAGCTTGATTTATACAGGAAAACCTCATCCAGATATTTTCATGCAATAATTTCCTGTGTTCAGCTCAAAATGTCTTTTATAACCATCTAGTAGAGTTTCTGTTCCAAAGCCAATAAAATCCATCAGTGTCAGTCATAAGAACCAAGAGTTTTATCTCGATGGGTTTATCTGTTTTACCATTTTATTAATCTGTCGATGCTCTAATAATCTACTTTTAATTATAAGTATGCTACATTGTTAAACATCAATACAGTCTGAGTTTATAACTTTTGTCTTTTGTTTCATTGTGGTTGATGTTTCAAGTAAATCAAGAATAAAAACAAAGATGTTAAGATTGCAAGTTGTAAAATACTGTTTTTGCTTGTTTAACCTGAGTGCTTGTGCTATCACCAAGGAGTCCCGAGGGGGCATTTCCTGCCATTGAGGTGGGAGATCTACCTTTCCCCCCCTGCTGCTTAGCACAGGACATGATTTACACAGCCGACATTTATCTGCATGTCTCAGATGGTGAAACACAATATCCTCAAAGCAAGTTCCCCAAGGCAAGTTCCTCACGGGTCAGCAGGGGTCAGAGAGAGAAAGCAAGACGCATCCCTGTCAGAATTTCAAAACCATGACTAATAGAGAGGTTGAACAATTGGTTTGAAAAAATATTTTTGAAAGGATTCTTAATATATTACTAATTAATATTACGTTGCTCCACCACATTGTGGATGTTGACATTACATCAGGTTTCAATTACTTATAAGGGAGAAAATTGTTACTATGATTTACGGCTTACTCAATGATTACATGAAAATTTTAAAGCCCTTATCTTAATATAAGTACTGTAAAGTTGCTTTCACAATAGCATGTAAGAGCTGACAAGTCTCTTATGTCATAATAGAACTGTAACCCTGATTGTGACATAAGTAGACGGAAGAAATTGGATTTCATTCATTTCAATGAAATAATTCCTTGTGAGGTCACCAGTGATGTCAAAGGATATGTATAACTTTATTACACATCAAATAGGTGAGATGTCAACATGGCAAGAAGAAACTCGCAGCAATCAGATTTTAAGGTTTTAAACTAATATCCATAGTAGCCAAAACTTAAGGTGCTTTGAGAGTTTTCTTGTAAACAAAGTTATATTTATTATTTTTTGTCTGTTTATTCTTCAGGTCAAACAAATGTGTCATTAGTATAATATTGATATGTTTATTAGTTTGCAGTCTTCTTCTGCACTGCCTGTTTTTGCACATTGTTAGGTTTCTTGGCTCATTACCAAAACCTGCAGTGGAATAGCGTGAGACGATTGGAAGGACTGTACTGCATTACCCAAGTGCGTAGCAAGTACAGTACATGTGCGTCCTTGTGTGTATGCACAGAATAAATGAAACGGCAACCAGCTCATAAATAAACAGGTCCTTGGTAAAAATGCAAGAAGAAAAACTATTTAAATATTTTTGAATTACCCAAAATTTCTTATTGATTACAGTGGACAGACCAACTGGTTCAACTTTGAACTACTGTTTTTGTTTAGATAATCCGGATAAATTGTCTGTTCATGTCAGACTACTGTATATTGTATCGATGTCCACGTATTCCCTGATCTGTTGTATTAATAAAAAAACAGGTACAACTTTTCCACAATGGAAAACTAAATAAAGGACAGTCGAGTCGAGGCAAGTCAAGCCGTGTCGAGCTGGTACTATGCAGTGGAAAAGTGGCTTTACTGATCACTTACCACTCCACACGGGAGCCAAAGATGTGTTTATTTTTTGTTGTATAGTTTCAGCATATTTCTTTCCAATTTACAGAGCCACAGCTGGGTAGAAAGAGCCGATTAGTTTTCAGCTCACATACACAGAACAGACTGCCAGGAGGAGCCTGTTCTTCACTAAGGACACAAGGTTTGGTTCCCACATGCAATCACATTTATGTAAAATGAAGTTAGCTAGTAATTAGCTGGTTGTTTAGCTGGTCAGCCCACTGTACTGTTTAGATTCATGCTCACCACTGCCATAGCATTGTTTTTGGCAGCAGACAGCTCTTTTCATCAAAACAAGCTTTAAAGGAGAGCCATTATGCTTTTCCACATTTTATGACTTATCTACAATGTTGGATGTTAATGTTACACATGGCCAAAGCTTTAAAAAAAAAAACAATGAGGTTTTTGTATTTAAAAGAAATCCCTGTGAGCAAAAACCTCATATTTCCTATTTTTCTACCAAGAGCTCTGTTCTACGCAATACCGAGCCAGAAGGAGCTGGTGTTCCATGTATGGGCATAGCAACAGCCCAGCGGCTCAGTCTGCCTGTTCTGCCCAGCAACAGCCTGGTAACATGCTTCTGGTCTTGGCATTTCAGAAGACAGTGGGCTTTGAGAGGGGGCCCTTACACACATTTGCAGCTTGTATCACACAGAGGCTGAACTGAAATGAAGCCCTACATGAAGAGTCAGTATAAGAAAATTAAATATTTTTTTGAACTTTGAATCATGCAAAGCTGCCATACAGGAATCACAGAACTACAATATCGGACTGGAAAAGCAATTTATTGCATTCCCCAAAGAAAATAAATAAAAAATCTGGATCTCGTAATTAATTACTAGATAATGGTCTAAAATAAAAGTCGGAAATAGCCTATATTCACAGATTCGAGCTTCCAGGATCAATAACTCGTAAGCAAAACGTGTTTAAACACAAATTACGCCTCTGTATATCATAGTTAAGTAGACAACAAGCTACAAGTACATTTTCACATAAATGAGTCTTCCTAGGAGCGGAACAAATAACATTGGTCTCTACGTGCAGCAGGCTGTGAGACAAGTGCGCAGGGACCGCCTACAAAGTGCAACACCGAAAATACATTCTGCAGAGATATGCAATAACTTCACACTTATACAATGTAGTGGACTGCTGCAGAGTGTTCACACAGAACACGATCATGCGAATAAACACAACCCGCCATTACTACAGCTGTATGAACCCAAATAAACATTTTGCTGTGATTTAATTGCAAAAAAACGGATCAATATAACTACAACATTATGCCAATTTGTTAAACATATGAATTCATGCTTTGTCATGTCTGTCAGAAAGACAGCAGGACTTGGCCAAAGCCGAAACTGAATATAATGAAAACCTTTCCCGAATAAAATGTTGTTACTACATGAAGAGTCAGTTAAAAGATCCAGCACAAATAGCTGTAGCTTTCAATGAAAAAAATGTTGTTACATACTTTTTTATTTTTTTACACCATTGCATAAATTAAATAGTAAAATGAGCTTTTTCCCACAGGATTTGGAGAGACTATTGTGAGTGGGTCCGATGCCAATTGATGCCTCTAAGAAGTCAGCCACAGATGGAGTGGATATGTGCTAGGAGACAATTTGGCGGAACAGTGTCTGCAAACAGCGATTTTTGCGTCTTTCTCAGACACTTTAAAATTTTTCCTCACTGCCGGCTTGTCAACCTAATTATTCTGTAAAAATGTGTTTTTTTGACTTATTAGGCCAAACACCGAAAGTGCTTTTTTTATTTTGCTTTTTTTCCCGTCAATTCATTCAACATACACATATTTTCTGAACTCACCAGGTAGTTAAACTGCCACACACAGGTGTGATGTTCTTTTCTGATACCAGCGAACTTTGTTAATTTCAATTTCACTGGCGCGTGTCCTTTGTCTTTCTGCTTCTTCCTGGTGTCTGCCTCACCGTTACTTTCTGTGGTCTGCCATGCCGCTCTCCTCCTTTTCTTTTCCTGTCTCTACACCATTCTCCACTTTCTGTCGTGTCTCTGTCCCATGATCCTGTTCAGTTGTACCCAATCAATTAAACCAGGGACAGTTTTTCTCTCCTCCAATCAGGCACCGTGGACTGTGTCACATAAAGCTGTCTCTCATCAGTCCACTTGTTCCTCCATCCAAGAAATAAATAGAAACAAGTAAAACCAATAAAAACACAAATCATGCAATAATACTGATAAAACCCAAATAAAATATATAAATATACAAAAAAAGGAAATCACATGATGTGATAAAAAGTGCAAGATTAGGATCAAGTGATACAACTGGCTTTCCAATCTCACTGCGACACAACTTCCTCGCTTTCTTATCTCAAAGCAGTGTTCAGCTTTGTCCGGTTTTTATATAAATATAGTAGTAGTAGTACCACAGAGCTCTGGGTGCCCACTGACGCTAACATCAACAATGGAACCAGCAACAATGGCAGACAGCTGCTGAGAAGTGTGAGTGAAGATAAGTCAAAGTTTTAATGCCACATATTTAAAAGTTATTGAAAAGTTAATATAATAAAAGCAGTTAACTCTGAGCTCCTGCTGGTAAACAGCGTAGATGTCTTGACATAATCCGGTCCGACTGTCGATGATTATATGTACAAAAGCTGCAGCGCTACACCGGCTGTCTCGTCCAAAGCTGCCCAGAGCTCAGCAGCTGTCTGTCGGTCATCGAGACTCTGACTGGCAAAAAATACAAACACAAACAATACAAATCACATCTGTCATCTGACATATTATCAAAAAAGTAAAAGACCAAAAGTTTACAGGATCACAGAACAAATTCTCTTAATGTAATAAAACTAATGTTTTTTCAGGAAACTTCAAATGTTCATACTTGTGCGTGTTTACATAAAGACCAACTCCCTGGGCAGGATGTATGGCATCTGAAAGGTCATCTGGGTGGTCATGAGCTCTATGTGTGTGCACTGGTGCCACCCATGACATAGCTACAGTGCTTAGTCAATTCCTCAGGGTGTGGGCGGCACAGGACAAGTGATAAAAATGAAAGTGTGTGTGTGTGTGTGTGTGTGTGTGTACGCGCCTGCATGCGTGCATGTGTGTCTGTGTGTGAGGTAAATAAACCCCCAGTCTCCTTCCTTTAATCCTCATCTAGGACATGGAAACACCTTCCTTTTTCTCCTCAGCTGGTGACAGCTCCCTCACACTCTCTGTAGTTATTG
The DNA here is from genome assembly GCF_021292245.1 of Micropterus dolomieu. Lineage (NCBI taxonomy): Eukaryota > Metazoa > Chordata > Actinopteri > Centrarchiformes > Centrarchidae > Micropterus > Micropterus dolomieu. Next base: position 5,479,560 of record NC_060159.1, read on the forward strand.
GCACGTACCTTAACATCGTTGGCAACTGCCATAAAACTGACAGAGAAATCTGACTTTAGGTTGAAGGTTATGAAAACACTGTGTTCGTGCTAGTAAGAGCAAACAGGATCTGTGCTGTTGTTGAGAGTCAAGGAAGATTTGCAAAGGCCTCAGCACTGAACCTGGTGTCGCAGGTATGGGGCCTAAAACCTGTACAAGAGTGAGCCCACCTGCACTGCCCATGCAGGCAGGAGTATTATTTAGAAACATTTCATCAAGTACAACATCTGTTCTACAGGCAAATTAATCTTTCAGGCAAAACTGAATCATAGTTGCTGCAATCATCCAATACTGAAGATGTAGTTCACTGTAGTTTCTTTTACTGTGGGTTTAGGGTTATGGTTCCTCTGAGCCACCCACATTGAGCTTCACAGTCACTCTTCAGCGATCTATGGGTGACGTCACAGAGACTACGTCAGTGTTTTTATAGTAGGTGGAACATAACAAGACATTAAAACACAAATAACGGAGCTGGAGGTTTTCCTTCAATCCCATACAAATCACCCTGTCTTACTAGCCTAACCTTTCACTCCTATAGACTTACACTAAATTGATTCTCAAAAAATACAGAAATAGAGAACACTTTTAGGCTGCGTTCAGACTGCAGGCCTTAATGCCCGATTTTTATTGTTTGACAGTTCACATTATTGTTTAAATGTGGCCCATATCAGACTCCAGTGTGAACTGTCTGCGACCTGTGGCTGCAGAAGCAAACAAGGAGCAACAGAGGTTAGCTCACGGGAGCCTCCCATTTTTCATTGTCCTCTCCCAAGTCACATTTCTCCTTAATGATGATATATAATTATGTGTTCACATCTTTCTGTTCTTTTATTTGCGGTTTCTGGCGCTGGACAATGCAACTGGCCCACAACTCTCTCCTTCCCTCTCTCTCTCTCGCCACTGTGTCAGCTCGGACAAATAGTATGCACTAGGCCTGGGCGAAAAATCGATTGAATGAATTAATTCGAATTTTTTGTTGCGGGCGATTTAAAAAATAAGTAAATCGAGTTTTTGTGTAATAGCACATTTTTGGCTCCCCGGGGTTTCCGTAGTGTTCGTTTCCCATAGCGACAACATCATACACTAAACAGCAAGAAAGAGAGCGGGAAGTTTGTTGCCAAGAAAGGAATAAAGTCATCTGTTGTTTGGAACTGGTATGGGTTTGCTGCGACAGATGTGGAACAACAGACACCACGCTGCAACATTTGCCTAAAGCCTATCGCAGTGAAAGGCAGCAGCACCCCAAACCTATTCCAACACCTGAAACAGAGACATCCAGCCGAATATGAAAAATGCCAGTCTCTCCGCGATGAACAAAGCCGCACTGACCAACAAACCTGAGCTAAAAAACAGCTAACTGTAGCCGAATCCTTTGCACAAGGCACCGCATATGACAGGAAAGGGGCACGGTGGAGAACAATCACCGAAGCGGTCGCTTTGCATATAGCCAAAGACATGGTACCCATATATACCGTAAAAGACGGGGTTTATTAATTTGATTAAAACGTTAGACCCCAGATATGAGCTACCCAGCCGCAAGTACTTCAGTGAAGTCGCCTTGCCCAAGCTGTACAACATTACACGAGAGAAAGTCAGCAGAGAACTGGGGGAGCTGTCCTTTTATTCGGCAACAACCGACATGTGGTCGTTGTTTACATTACTATTTTACCCAAGACAGAGGTGTTGCCTCTTTAGGTTGTTATTTAAAATTCTATGCAAAGTGCAATAAAAGAGAATATTTTTTGTTTTTGGTTTGAAAAATTTAATTCTGCTAAGAGTAAGATGTGCATGTTCATGTCATGTATCCCTATATGTTGTTGCATTGTTTGGGCTAGACACAATGAAAAATGTCACTGTCTAGTTTTCCTCAGATTTTAATATATTGTTAATGCTTTAGAAAATGGTGCTACTTCATCCCAGAAATGGGGGTTACATTTGTCTTGCTTTTGATTAAATAAAAGCAAAATTTGCTTTAAGTA
>NC_060159.1:5481597-5517738 GCF_021292245.1 Micropterus dolomieu
ATCGCAGTGAAAGGCAGCAGCACCACAAACCTATTCCAACACCTGAAACAGAGACATCCAGCCGAATATGAAAAATGCCAGTCTCTCCGCGATGAACAAAGCCGCACTGACCAACAAACCTTAGCTAAAAAACAGCTAACTGTAGCCGAATCCTTTGCACAAGGCACCGCATATGACAGGAAAGGGGCACGGTGGAGAACAATCACCGAAGCGGTCGCTTTGCATATAGCCAAAGACATGGTACCCATATATACCGTGGAAAAGACGGGGTTTATTAATTTGATTAAAACGTTAGACCCCAGATATGAGCTACCCAGCCGCAAGTACTTCAGTGAAGTCGCCTTGCCCAAGCTGTACAACATTACACGAGAGAAAGTCAGCAGAGAACTGGGGGAGCTGTCCTTTTATTCGGCAACAACCGACATGTGGTCCAGTCGGACTATGCAACCTTATATGAGTTGGAAAATCGGAAAAAATCGGAAAAAATCGGAAATTGAATTAAAAAAAATAAAATCAGAGATTTTATTTTTAGGCCATATCGCCCAGCCCTAGTATGCACGTAACTCAGAAGAGAGCTGAGTGTCCAGACTGAGGTTGCATTTAAAAAGATCCTATCTGTATCGGATTTGGACCACATATGGAAGTGGCCCAATTCTGAACTGGAAAAAATCTGATTCCATTTGACTTGGCCTAATCACACTGTCATAAAAAGGTCAGATCTGGGTCACATATGGGCAAAAAAAAACCTGGATTTGGGTCACATTGGCCTGCAGTCTGAACGTAGTTTCCCATTATGGGATGATTCCATATTGCATGGGACGGTTGGCACCCTTACTTGTGTCCATCAAGGCCTTTAGACCTGGTCACACCATAAAGTGGTAAAGTGAAATGAATCCACTTACAAGAGCTCCTAGGGTTTCACTACTGTTCTGTTTCCTTCTCTCTGAAATTGTGTTCACCGCTGTACACCATTCCATTCAATAAAAAGATATTGAAGAGGGAAAATTAAGCTCCCCAAGCTAACGAGTCATGGTTAGCATACCTTGGTCATTAAAGGTACAATAACTTTATACAGTTTATTCAAAAAATATATTAGTATTATCAACTCCTCTCATAATTGTGGAGCAGTTAATACTAAAAGTGAATCGTGAAACACAGCTAATTAGCTACTACAGTGTCTCTACTTTGTGCGGCTGTCAGTCGCGTCAAAGGTAAGCACTGTCAAGATGGCTTGCTAGGTGTTTATAACAAGTTTATAGTGGCTATATGTAGCTATTCAATGAAATAACTTATTCATTTCACTTCTTTTTGTCAACGGTCTCTGTTGCTTGCACGGCCACTATTCTGCTTGTTATGTGAAGGTATCCGGTCGTGATGTAGCTGCGTTGCGCTCTCGAGCTTTTTGGCGACCACAGCAAAAACGGCAACATAAACACCATGTAAGGATAAAAACAACGAAAAAGTTTTATGTGCTGAAGCCCCTCATGCCAAACAGAATCAGATGATGGCTGGTGAAAACACAGCCAGCATCAGAAAGGCTGATGTTAGCTTGCCGGCTGATGGCGACCAGTTTTTAACATTATACGGTGCCAAATACTCTAGCTGTATGGTTTTCTACAATACTTAACCAGCTAACACAACCCATATTACTATCCTGTGTATCAACAGTATTATGTCAGTGCCGATTTTAGCCTGTAAGTAATGATGTAACAGTACAAAGCAATTTGTTTGTACTAGCCTATAGTTATTCAAGGCAGGGGCAGCCAGCTAATGTTTTATGAGCACGGATTTAACACAGTTTGCTTCATAATGTTTCATAAGTTTAGATTCATTGTCCTTTTACTGATACTCAGATGCACAGCTCCTCCACCCATTCACTACAGTAACGTTACTCACTGCCACACTTTAACTGTAAAGTGTGGCAACAATCTCATTTATAATCTTCAGTCTCGCTCACTAATGGTTTCGTTTTCATCCAATACATTTAGCTGTGCTCACATTTCTGAGCCTCCCCTGAAAGATACATAAATAATTTTTTACTGAAAAGCAAACAGACAAGCTAACGTCAACTAAATGCAGTCAATGTAATGTTTTCATGTAACAAGAATGGATTATTTATTATTTATTTACGTCAAGATAATAAAAATATTACTGTAACCCTGCAGTGGGAGTTTACTTTATGTGAAGCTGTCTACCAGTAAGTCTGTTTACAGACGCTTTCACACCAGGGATGTCGCACATAGGCCCTATTTACAAGAAGTCTCTGTGGACCCCCTTACTCTCTTGGTTCAAATAATTGAGCTAAAAACTGTACGAATTAACCTTTATGCCTCATTATATATTCTATTTATATAAGAGACAAAAATGTCTGCTCTAAACACTGCCATAAAATCATTATATATCATCATTTTTTTACACTTTCACTGAGTTAGATCTTTTAACCAACATCAGTCCTGAAAATTACTACCAAATATTTATTTATGTTTTAGAATTTTAAACCCTTAAATGCCATTTGTTTACACGATGCCACTGTTTTTATCTATGGAAGAAACATTAAAAAGAAATTTAAAAATTGTGTACTTACTACATGCTAGGTGTATTTATTGGGAGGGAATTATCACAGCCTGGTATATGTCCATGATTAGCAGCAACATTGATTTTTATGCATTTTTCTTTTTTGTGTTATGGCAGATTTAAAAAAAAAACAATGAGAGCAAGTTAAGGACCAAAAATTATCCCATATTAAACACTACCTAAATATATTATATATTATTATTATTTCCTACTTTTAAGGTTTAACTTTTAAGTTAAACCTGTTAGCCATAATCAGTCCTGATCATAACATAATCATAAGGATTTTAACCCTTTTAAATTACCAATTATCAATTAAGTTAGTTTTGGTGATGATACCATCAATTTCTATAATTATTTTTCTATGATTATTTTCCATATACTAAATGCAAAGTATAAAATAAATCATACATAGCACATTAAGGACAAATTCGATCCTATTTAAACCCATTAAAACATCCATTTTTGACCCCTTTGTCATAATATCATAAAATCACGATTTCTATTCAAATACCGGTGTGCGGGGGAGGCGCTCTCTCCTCTGCATCTGGGGATACACCAGCATCCTCCCCAGCTCCTCCAGGAACAACTTCCTTTTGAAGGTTTTGTCCTGGTTCCAGGAAGGGTCAACAGCCACCCACAGGACAAAGGCGATACATCTATCAGATTGTAGAAGAGTGCCATCAGCCACCAACATGTCTTCCTCCTGCAGCTGTATGCGCCTGCAAAATAAAAAAAGACCAAGGAAAAAATTAATGACGTGTATCCATTTTTTTGTTGTAAACAAACAGGGGGGAACATGCATGATAAAAGTAGCAGGCCTATATTTTCGAAAAGCACATAAAGATGTGGAAATAAAAATGTGTGAGTTACTGTTGCTAATATCACATACCTTATCCAGGTTGTCGACAGCTCCCTTGCATTGGTTGTGGTCCATTAGGATCACAGACTTTTGGTGTTCCTCTCCACTCACAGCAGGCTCGCAGTACTTGGTGCTCAGCAAAAGCACATTTTCCCCCCGTCTCAGCATGTACGACATGGCCGTTGTGGTCTTCCTGTAAGCAAACACGGAGGATCTTGGTGCTCGCTCTCTTGTTTGGAGGAGGTGTGGAGGAAGCTCTGGTTTGTTCCTCCTGACTGTTCAAACCAGAGCAATTTTTTTCTTCAGCAGCTCCTCTGCCAGCGCACGAGAGGTGAAGAAGTTGTCTGTGCCCCTGGTTTACCTCGGGAGCGCATCCAGTGGAGTCAACATAAATCTGCATTTTCCATGCGTATGATTCTGTATTTGGCAGGTTTGCTGGGCATGTACTGCCGGAATCTGCAGCGGCCTCTGAACCCAGCTGCTCGTCCCCACAGACATCCACCCCTGGGTTAAACTGTGGTGGTGATTAGGGTAGTCACTAAAGAACTGTTCGTGTTCAATGCAGGCTCCTTGCAAATGTAAATGCAACATTTTGTGCAGGTGGTGGAGATTTTTCTTTTTTGTCAGTGCAGAAACTTCACCACCTCCTCCTCTTGCCACGGGTGTTTTGAACGCAAAATGGTGATTTTGCGTGAGTAGGATACGCCCCCAGGTTCGTGTATATGAGACGCATCCAGTCCGTGTGTGTATATGACACCCTGGGGTGACCGGAAATGCTAGTAGTTATTGCATTCGTTAACCTCTTGACGACTGAATTTCTTTACAATAAAAAAATATTAAAAATTATTTGTGTTTTCATTGGCATTCAAGCTGATGTTAAATTAAGTGAAGATTGTTAATTTGTCTATAGAACATAGAAAAGATAAAAATTCAGGTATGATGTAGGTATGATGCAAATTAGCGACAACAGGCATAAAGGAGAAACCAGGGCTTGCAATTGGTTCCTAGGTACGTATCGAATATGAACAAACAGGCATCGGGGGAATACATACGCTATCTTGGCTGCAGTCTGAAAGGAAGAGGTGCGATGCAAATTCGCGACAATTGGTTTCAAGGGGTTAATTAGCTAGCAAGCTAGGGGTGTTTGTGTTTAAGGAGTTGACAGCCCAATTTACCCTAACCTTAACTATCACAGAAGTTAGTGCCTAAACCTAAGTCATTAAATATATGCATGTCGACCTGCTAGCACATCAGCCGTGAGGACAATGTGCGCAGCTGTAGGGTTAGCCTCCTTTGTGTTGCAACACTATTGCAAACTGCAGTATATGAAACACACTTAAAATCGCCGTTCTGCGTACAATGGCCACGGTTTTCCAAAGTGTGTATATGTGATGCCTGAGATCAGATCGGATTGGTGGTTGACAAGTGGTGGGGACATAGGGGATCAGATAAGGAGTGTGATGATACACTTGGGTCACGAGACGTGATGATGCACCAAAACATGACGGGAACTATTTTGAAGAATTATGAAATGTGAGTGTGAGGTCTGGGGGTCCTCCCCCAGAAAATTGGATCACTATATAATTTCCTGCATTCTGGAGACATTTTCTGCTCCAATTTATGGTGGAAATGTCTTTTTTTTGATAAAAGGAATCAAAAAAATTCAGTGCATTTCATGTTTTCTTATTGTGCAAATAAGTGCTTATTTGTTATTTAACATTTCTTGGTCCAAGGTATTTTCAGAACCTTTTTAACAAATGGGGTTTGACATGGTGATGGAGCAGTGGATAAGACATGTGCCTTTGGTGTGAGAGACCCAGGTTCAATTCCCCACTGTGACCCATCCACCAAAGCATACCTGAGCAAGACCCTCAACCCCTAGTTGCTCCAGAGGTGTGTGACCTCTGACATATATAGCAATCACTTTGGATAAAAGGAATTAATGTTAAAGTGAAAATCAACTATTTCAAAATGTGGTGGGGACATGTCCCCAGTGTCCTCAGCATAAATGGACCTATGCATAATAATTTGTGATTTGTGCAGTTTGAAATCTAACTTAATTTCAACCCTCTTTTTTCAACACACTGTATCCTACATTTTACTATGATTAAATGAGGTTTGCTTAGGAGTATCATGCTTAAAATAACTTTATTTTCTTAATGTTTTTTGAAGCATTCATCGTTCCTAAGGTATAAGACAACGCTGAAAAAATACCATTCCGGTTGTCATAGTTCTCCAGTGAGAAAATGCTTCCTGTACTGCATTATAAAAGACAACTGAACAAGACTTCACCAGAGTCGTGTTTCATTTGCAGAAACAAGAAGACAAAAAAAATCTGTTTTCAAATAAATGGCAGCCTTTACATTGCATGTAGATCTAAAAGAAAAATTATGAAAACTTTATAAAGTTTAATTTATGATGCTGATAATAATTTATGTTCTAGCCTGCCAAATATGCATCAAGCTAGATTCCTGCCTTCACTCTAAACTGGTGATATTTGCTTAAAGCATTCTTTAACGGCTAGATGTGATTGTGCTCACCTTTCTTTTGAAAGGAATTAGTTGGCAGCTGTTTTCCTTCACTTTGTTTTCTTTCCCTTTCCTTTCTTTCTTTACTTTTTTGGTACCTTGAGTTCCCTTTCTTGGGGATGGATGATTGACATGACTGTCACAAGGCATGTTGATGTTCCATCATCAGCGTCACTCTGCTCCACTGGACCATTTAGAGATGAATCCTAATGTGGGGCGTAGTAAACCATTTTGCGTCTTTTGGAAGAGGTGAAAGGGGCCTCAGAGTCTCCGCTATTTTTTTAACTTAGTTATGAAACTACATACTACAAAAACAAACTTTTCATTCCAGGATTTTCACAGCCCCCCCACTTCGACGCCCTTGTTTCACACTGTATACAATATTGTGCCAAAATCCCAGTCTGAAAGGTGGGTCAGATTTGCTTGTGGGATCTCTGGATGAAAGCGGTTGTGTTATGGATTATGTTCGCTCATGAGTTTGAGCCAAGCACGCGCACAAGCACACACCTGGTTGCACGCTTAAAAGGGCACCGCTAGTGGCCGCTGAAAACTACATATTGCCGCTTTAAACAGACGTATGGAGCAATGTCAAAATACTGTACCAAAAACAAGATCTTACTGAGGAAGTTGTAGTGGCTCTGACCAAACTGCTTAAGTAACTAGACCAGAGAATTTAACTGTGAAAACACGTCAACGTGATGACTGGAAAGAACAGCTTTGATTTTAGGAGAAACAAAACAGCCTTGTCTTGAACGCTTCCCTGGGTAAACTCAGTGTGGGCATTAAAGATATATCAGAGAAAATATTTACCGAGACTGATTGTCATGGTTTTTGTCGCCAAGCTGACTGCATGTGTGTGTCACTGCACACACATGCCCCCCCCAACCAACCAACCACGCCCCTTTCATGAGGGAAATTAAGGAGGCACTGAAATAGCATTGAGCCTACCACCTCTCTAAATTCTGGGTAGTTTCTCCCTACATAGTCACAGGGATGTGTCCGCTTTCAGGTCTTTGAAAACAAGTGTGGTTACAGCTAATTCTCATTTACAGGATTTCATTATAATTCTTTGCTCTACTGCACTGAAACACGTGGTTCATCTCACACTTGGACTGAGTCACTCTGTGTCACTTTGGGAGGGAATTAATCGGATGTGATCACATTCCTTCAAATCTACTCAACCAAAACTCCATCTGGAAACTCAGCGGCTCAATTACTTCGTAGCTTTATGTAGTGTAGCTCTTGTCACGTTTTGTGATGTGGCTGTAGGAAGTGTGTCCAGCCCTCTTATTCTTATTCTTTCCTCTTTAAAGTCCAGTCACACACACTTCCCTACTGAGGAAGGTGGAAGGCAGCGCTCTTCCTCAGGGCGGGAGTAGACGGAAAGGCTTGAGAATGATGATTGATTTAGGTTGACCATAAATCTGACAATTGAGTCTTTACCTCTGCAGTTATTATCATATCTTAAGGAAGCATGTCTGCATTCCAGATCTATGAGTCAGTGTCTGCCCTTAATATAGGATTTTCTAAGTTAATATTTCTATTAATAAGTCAATTTCTAATTTTAAACTAACTGTTGCACAGTTCTTTGTTCATTTAATCAAGACTGATGAGACAGTGTTGCAGTATTCACATGATTTCCTTACAGCAAGTAAAACAATTAGCACAAGGTAAAAATGCAAGAGATTAAATCTTCAGTAATTCAGTATACAATATATATTTTTTAAGGCTGGATTCACTTGTCTTATTTTAGTCACCTTGAGGCAACAGAACAAGCTGAAAACATTAAAATATTAACAGATCATCACCTTTTAAAGTTGATATGACTAACCTGCTTGCCAACGTTTGCTTAATTACACATGCAGCAAACAAAAAACTAAATCAGCATTCATTTGGAGTCTTTTGGAGTTTGAATGATGTATCTGGTCTGGGTGCTGAAAAATGTAACAAATGTATATTGCAGAGTTTATTGTTAGGCATTTCATATTTCATAATTTGATGGCAATTAGCAGTAAACTATAAGTAGTAGATCTGAGGTGAAAATATAAAACCATCTTCTTTAAATATCTTCATCTACTCCCCCGTCCCTCCCTCAACGACTAAACCTGTGACAGTCAAGATATGAAGAAAATCTGATTCTAAACTGGGTTCAGCTTCTGAACACAGATTCACTATTAGGTATTAGGTATTAGGTAAGTAGTTAATGTCAAACAGTGACATTATTTAGCCTTTTGCAATAAATGATTTGCTTAAAAATTTTTAAAGACTATTAATTATATCTCAAGGACATGCTAAAAAGCAATAGTAAAGATAATGTATGTGTATCACTTTTGTGAGTGCTGGATTTTTGGCCTAAGTCTCTCCCAGGAAACTCAGGGATGTCATCTAATTCGAGAAAGGGAAAAGTCACTCATGAGGGGAGGATTATGGGATTCTGTTCTGTTCTCTTATTAAAAGTTCGTGTACCAGCGCGCGCGCGCGTGTATACGTGTGTTTTGATGGGCTAGTCTCTCAGCGATAAGGATTTTGGACAGCGTGGGGGTTGAGCAACACAGGCCTGGCCTTTAACCACTGGCAAGCACGGAATTTCCTTCCTCTCATGGTCCGAAAAAAAAAAGGCCTTTATAAATGGGGACTATGTTCCGCTTGCTCTCGCTGTATCAGCTTCGGATCGTCGAACACAGACGTTTTTTACCACCACCGGCAGCTTTTCTAACATCGCCATCATGATTCCTCGAACAAACGCACTGCTTATTTGTGTGGTTTTCCTCTGCGGACTGGAGGAAACGGTCCTCTCTGGGCGCGGACATTGCACCGGGAATCAATGTTTTGCGCTTTTCCAGAAGCCCGATGACTTTCTAGGCGCACAGGAAATCTGCAAAACGTTTGACGGACAGTTGTTCGTGTTCAACCTGGAACACTTACGGAAGATATTGAGGAGTTCACCCAACGGGCTCAGCGGTAGTTACTGGCTGGAGCTGCACAGCGCCGGCAGGACAACAGAGGAGGCCGTGGCAGGTCTCCAAAACTGCTCCTACATCTCCGGACAGAATTCCACGGTGTTGTGGAAGCCGTGCCGTGAAAACCTGGACGGATTTCTTTGCCAATATACATTCGAGGAGAATTGTAGTATCTTGCAAGCAGGCGGGGGCGCACAGATGAAGTACACCGCGCATATGGGCTTCGAGGTGAACGATTCGGAAACGTTTCCATTAGGAACCATCGCGGAAAAGGCTGGCGGCAAATATCCCGACTCTAGGTATTTGTGTTACTCGAACGGTTGGTTGCGAGCTCCCTGGAACTGTGAGGTGCTGCGGGGCGGCTGTGAATACAACTGCAATTCCACAACACACACCTGCACCTGTCCCGCAGGGCAAACTCTGCACCCCAACAACATCACATGCACCACAGATCCCTGCGCAGACTGTGCGCACGAGTGCCAACAGGTGGGCGACAACTACGTGTGCACGTGCAGGGAAGGCTTCGAGCTGGCGCAGGACATGAAGCTGTGCGTGGACGTGGATGAGTGTAAAAAGGACCCATGCACGGGTGAGGGTGAAGAGTGTGTCAACACCCAGGGGGGGTTCGAGTGCCGGTGTAAAGATGGCTTTGAAGAGGAGGATGGAGTGTGTGAGGATGTTGCAATCTGTGAGAAGTGTGAGCACATGAGGTGTCAGAAATTCAATGGGGTACATAAGTGTGTGTGCAAGGAGGGGTTCAGGGTGTCACCATTAGACCCCACCAAGTGTGAGCAGCACTGCACTGAGAGAGACTGTCCAGCCAATTGCATCGAAAATCAGTGTTTCTGCCCCGATGGCTACATTCAAGACTCTGACGATGGCATCCCCATTTGCACTGACATAAATGAATGTGACAATGAGTGGGAGTGTGATCACAAGTGTGAAAATTTATTCGGTGGTTACAGATGTTTGTGCAATGAGGGGTTCAAGCTGCACAATGAGCACAGGTGTTTACGCACAAGTGAGGAGGAGGAAGTGGATGGATCAGGCTCACCTTCTCCATTCCCTACACCAGCCGGCGCTCACCCAGCCGCAGTGCCCTCTTACATCAAGACCGGCAGCGTCCTTGGGATCACCGTGTTCATGGTGCTGTGTGCGGCGCTGCTGTTTTACTTGATCCAGAGCACAGCCAAACGTTGCGGCAAATTTCAGCTTTCCTCCTTCAAACACCCGAATATCGACATTTTCTACCTGCAGCAGGTGACCACAGAGACCTACAAGAGGTTATCCTTTGACAAACAGTTAAAAAACGACTTTCAAATACCTTCATCACACCTATGAGGAAATGTGCTGCTTTTCAACCTTCTCATGTCACCGCTTGTTTTCTTTCCTCAGAGATGTCAAATGTTCAGAATGGGACCTTTTCACAGCTATGCAGTCTTATAATGGGAAACCATTTATTTATCTTTAAAAGCTGCAACCAGTCATATACTGTGCAGTCATAGTATCAATCATAGCAGTGAATGCATACAATGGAGATATGGGATGTTTTCTGAAATACAGTAGATTTCTATATGAAATTGTTATTCAAAATCACACCCTCAAATTCATTTTAATAGTTAAATAGCCAATTTGGGAGTTTATCTAGCCTTACAAGTAAGATGCTGTTAAACGGAAAGTGTAATGGTAATGGTTTTACTCACTTTGTTGCTGTCTAACTACAATGTATTCCCACCTTACTCTACTGTGAGGGGGTTTTTTTGTTTGTTTTTTACGTAAAAGGGAAAACACATTGTACCTTGGACTTTGCGTGACATTTTCATTTTGCACATCGCAAATTAATGTAACATTCCACATATTGATTGTAATATCTGGGGGGGGGGTTTATAACTACTTTAGTTAAATCATTATGGTTTTTATCTTTTGGTAAAATAACACTTTAAAATGATGCAAAAAAAGTTCTCTTTAGTCAATGTAGGCTACATTATTTTTTCCTAGTGCTTTTCTGTGTTACACTGGCACAATGACTCGTCACTAATGTTTACTAATGAAATATATTACATGGCTTATGATATTTGAGATAGATACACAGTATCTAGTTCTGAAGCCGAACATTTGAGATATATTGATTGCTATGAGAACTGATTCTGATGCATTTTAACTCATGGCAGCGTGTATTCAGGCTTTATGGACCATTTTCACATGCATAGATCTGATGCGTGTCATTCCTAAATGACAAATCTACATTCTGCAATGTCCAATGTGTAGTTTATGTGTAAACCTAAAGATTAGTGGCATTTCTGGGTACACACTGGAGAAAAAGTCCACATTCTGTTCCATCTGAACACTGAATCATGATGTACAGGGCAACGTTTCATTCTAAGACATTATTCTATATACACTGCAAATACTGCCAAACAAAACAGCTACAGGTCATGTTGCTCATGTGCATCAGAACATTTGTAATCTAACGGAATTACATGTTACCATATTCACTGACCATCCTGACGTGCTGTACATGGCTACCACTGACACGAGGTTGAATGTTCTTAACTTTATTGTATAACTGACTGCTCTCGGAGCCACAGAAGCTGCTGTCCCTTTTGAGAGATCAACTAAACATGAATGTAAAAACTGTGCTGCTATGGTCTACATATAGGAAAACACATTTTCACCTCATGATATGCTCAGCCACCACATGTCTGTATAACAGGCTTATTGTAAGCTTTCACTTGTTGCAGTAGCCTATTTGATTTTTTGTTAGTTAATATCTCACTAAGGAATGATAAATAAAAAAACTAAAAGCTGGAGATATGGGTTGCATTGCAGTGTTTTCTTTTTTGACATGAAACAATAATAAAAATAATACATTTTCTACTATTTTATTGTAAGTTAGTTTTAATCTTTAGGTGCTTCGATGCATCTAATGAAAGAAATCAATGTAAATCTTCGTTAAAATGACTTTCCTGTTCCTCTTCCTCCGCTGGCTGCTGTTAACTTTGCACTCAAACTGCATAGCTTGTGTGAGACCACTATATTCATACTATTATAGACACTCTGTTCAGAGCAATTTGTAGTAAGGGCAACACTTGAAGCATGATCAACATTATAGAGGCAGTGAGGACTTGGATGGAAAGTGTGTGTATATCTTACCAACTACCATATCAAATCATTGAACTGGCTGCATTCCATATACTAGCACACACACTACACAATAAGGGAGTCAATGTAACACAAAATATTAATCTTTACAATTAGATACATTTACTTCATCTATATTGTCGCACCTTCTTCCATATTCCTGCCTTTCTTTGAGATATATTGTTGGTCATGTGAAAATGTGTTGGGAAAGTTAGATTATGTCACCTGTCACAATTGTAATCTCGTTTATGAAGGAAAGCTGTATTTAAAGTCTGACCACGAGACTAAACGAGCTGTTTAGACTGACATTTTGTATAGAGTGGAGCTGGGAGGGGCTACTGCAAATAGGGGGCGTTGGGCAAAGTCCCCCGCCCTTGCGTGCGCTCGGCTTCGTACGTGCGTAAAAGCCGAGCGTAATGTGGGGATGTGACTCGCCGTGCCCAGGAGAAAGTTTGTGAAGGGACTGTGAGCGGGCTGCCGGCTGAGTAAGAGCGGAACACTAACATGGATCTGGGGGGTTATAAATGCGAGCAAAATATTTTCTCAAACAAACAAGTCTACAGGCTGCTGGAACGCACAAGACCTTGAACGGACACAACTGAGGTTCAAACATGAAGGACGTTACGGGACTGTTAGTCGTTGTGTTGACTTCCCTGATGGGACAAGCCGGCGGGATAGAGCCGAATAGCGGGTACTGCATCGGGAACCAGTGTTTTGCTGTGTTCCAAGATCCTAGCGATTTCACGACGGCGCAGGATCAATGCATGGATCAAGATGGCCACTTGATGACAGTGCGCTCGTCTGTGTCAAATGATATTCTTTTAATCTTGTTGGGGAACTTTACGGGGCGGTTCTGGATCGGCTTACATCTAACGACCGGCTGTCCAGACGCTGCTGCTAAGCTGAGAGGCTTCCAGTGGGTGACCAAAGACAGCGAAAGTGACTTTAACAACTGGACGCCAAGTTTTGACAGCAGCTGTTCTTCCCATCGCTGCGTCTCAGTTTCTCGAGAGGACGAGTTTAAATGGATCCAGGAACCGTGCGTTGGAGATGCTGCCGGGTTCCTCTGTGAGTACAGCTTCGGTGAGTCGTGCAAAAGTCTTGCGGTTGCAGACGGCGAGTCTGTCACCTACAGGACCCCCATGGGGTTTGGAGGCGAGGGTGTGCTGTCTTTGCCCCCTGGTAGCACCGCTATCCGGATGCCAGCTAGGATTAAATACGTCTGCAGCTCCGAACAGTGGCTGCAGGCGCCTTGGAGCTGCGAGATAAACAACGGTGGATGCGAGTACAAATGCGCAGCAGGCCCCAAACATGTGTTCTCCTGCAGCTGCCCACCGGGGCAAGCCGTCAACCCTACAAATAAAGTCACCTGCGAAGTGGCCACAGAGGACCCGTGCCTGCCCCTGCGGTGCGCGCACGACTGCCTCAAGAGCGGAGACTCGTACGCGTGCGTGTGTGACCACGGTTTTATGCTGGCGCAGGACGGCAGATCGTGCGTGGACTTCGACGACTGTATGGACAAGCGGCAGTGTCCCGGGGAGAACTTCCAGTGCGTCAACACCGTCGGCGGGTTTCACTGCGCTTGTAAGGAAGGATACAAGTTGACCGGCGGCCTGTGCATCGATATGGACCAGTGCATGTCCGCTCCATGTGAGCACATCTGTGTCGACACTCCGGGTAGCTACGAGTGCGCTTGTCATGAAGGATATAAAGCGGACCCGAAGTCGCCGAATAAGTGTAAACTCCACTGTGATGAGGACGAATGCGCCGCCGAGTGCGACCCGAATGACAGCACGCAGTGCTTCTGCCCCGACGGCTATTTATTAGACGAAAGGGATGACGGTTCATTTTGCATTGACATCGATGAGTGCTCCGGGAATTATTGTGATCAAGGCTGCAAAAACACATTCGGTAGCTATGTGTGCACATGCCTTCCAGGATATACACTAGTTGATCAATACAAGTGCGTGAAAAACGGTGATCATACGGACACAAATGAGCTGGAGGGCACCGAGGTGACCACGACCCCCAACATCCCCACAACACCACCTGTGCCGTACCCAGGTCCAACAAGGCAACCCTCAGCGGTGACAGTGGGGGGTCTTGTGGGGATTATAGTGTGCACCGTCTTTGTTATTGTGTTGGTGGTTTTTCTGGTTCATCGCATCGCAAACGGCGGAGGGAAGACGGAGAGCGCCGGAGAACTGAAAGCTCCGGAGGGCGAAGCTCACGGTTTACATCAAGTGACGAGTGACGCTTGAAAGAAAAAAACTAATAGCCTCGTAGAGACAGCTTAAAGTACGATATGTGAATGTACAGGTCAAGCTCACAGCAAAAAAGAAACAAGGACAGAAATGTGGCAATGCCTTAGCAGTAAAAGGTCACTGTAAACTCACAAGACAACAGAAATATTATACAAATATTATAATAAGATTTCTTGGAGGAAGGATATTCACTGCCTTGGAAGATTGTTTTTTTCTACCATAGGCCAACATCCCACATACAACAAATGCAATGTAATAAAAATGACACAGACCTTTGTTTTTCAGTTTGTACTGCAGCATTATTAAATTATACAAATGTAAACGAAGTCTATGTGTTTTTTCTTCCTGATAGCTCTCTGGGTGATTCTAGGCTCTGACACAGGCTGACTGCCCCACCACGTGGAAAATAAGTGAATGACAGGTCATCCATGCAGGGACCCTGCTGCAAGATGTGCTTCATAACTTCCTATTTTTGGAAAAAACACTGTTACAGGCACTCAGTTGCCTTCTATAATGACCCCTGTTAAATAATGTTCTCGACACGCAACAGTTTAAGTGGACATATGTTGATGTTTTGGAGAGTAACATCTAACTTCAGAACAACAGAATAGATCAAGGAATATAGTAAATTATGTTTTTTTAAATTGTAAAATCCATGTCATTTCATGCCACTTTGTACTTCTACTTTTTACTTCACTACATTCATCTGACAGCTTCAGTGACTAGTTACTTTACAGACTGAGATTTTTACACACAAATCTTATGAAGAGTTTAATAAATATGATGTTTTCTTATAAATGAAACTCCTCAAAAGTTTATACAAGTACAGCTAGTACATTTGTTGACTGACAGAAATTTAACTGGTAACTGTTTTGGTTTATGGTTCCAGCTTAAGATTCGCTGCTTTTTCTTTTGATTATTTTAACGTAATTTTAATGATTTTGAGGTTTGGACTGACAAAACAAGCATTGTGAAGGTGTCACTAATTGTGACATTTCTAACTATTTTCAGAATTTTTACAATCGATTAATGGAGAAAATTCTCAGCAGATTAATCCACAGAGAAGAAAGTCATTAAATGCAGTGTGACAGCCACAGTCACAGGGTTTTTCTGCATTGAGTACTTTTACATTTAATACTTTAAGTACATGTTCCTGATTAAACTTTATAAGACTTAAAATACTTTTACTCAAGTAACATTTTCAATACAGTACTTTTACTTGTAGGCCTTTTTAGCAGAGAATTGTTGCAGTGAGGTATTAGTAGCCTACTTTTACTGGTTCCTCTTCTATTTCGATTTTAAAGACATTTGTGATGTCTTTAAAATCTTGCTCAGCCAGTTCAGGGTCCAAGTCACTTAAAGGGGCACCCCGACATTGTTCCCTCTCTGGTTGTATTGAGGGTCGATATCTGTGAGACTAGCTCATGTTACACACACAGTTATTATTTTTAAGGCCCTCCTTCCACCTCCTGCTCCCACAGAGTCTAATTATGTTTCTTCTCATGTCCTCAATACCAACTCTGATGACAGCTTTCACAATGCCTTCACCACTACATCTATACAGCAAAACCCCAATACGTCAACAGAGGATTTACTAAATGACTTTAATAATACTTGTAAAGAGGTTCAGTTTTCCGTTCACATCATAGCACTGAAACTGCCCTCATCAAAGTGTGAACAACTTTTAACTAACAGCTGTTGCTGCTGATTGCTTGATTTGAATTCTTCTGGTTTTGAGCTCTGACTTCGACACTGTTGATCACTCAGAGCGCCACAGGAAGTCAATCCTGCCTGTGGCCATCAAACTATTTAACTTCTCCCTCAGTCACTGTCTCTTAGTAACAGACCTTGTAGGGCAATAACTGACATAATGTGCAATATTCTCTTATTAATTCTCAATGTGCAATATTCTTTTCTTCAGTACTCTGGTTACATAAAACAAATATTAAGTTAGTAGAACTCATAGGATTTATTTAAATATGCTGAGTTGAAATTACTAAAAAAGAAAATTTTAAACTTGAGCCATTGTATTCTTTTTTCTTTTGCTTTTTTTTCTTGAGTGTAGTAGGGAGAGCGGGGTGATTTGAGCCTGTGGGGAAGTTGAGCCACCCCTTGTTTCTTGGCAACCAAAGAGAAAACTGGTCATTTCATGTGGCCACACATTTTTGAAGAATCCTTCATTTTACTCACACTGTGAGGGAGAGAGGCAGTTCAAAGTGATTATTTTTATGATTCATGATTCAAGCAATGGGCGCTAGAATCTCACAAGGAAGTTACAATATGAGACTACAGCATGACGTTAGTTCTAAACTGCTGGATGACACATGTTTGTTCAAATGGCAGTGATGGGGTAGTTTGTGCTCCTCTTGTGGATTTGGACTGAGCAGTGAGAGAGGTACAGGTCCATATGTCAGGTGGCAAGAGACATGACGATCAACAGGAAGACTTTAAAGCCATACATTGATATGAAACAACTACGAGACATATCAAAAACCTAGCTGCAAGGTTTCACGATCCAAGTGCAACAAAGTCCGAGCTGGTATTTGAGTTGGCATGACGAAATGACACTGATGTCCCTGACCCCCCTTGCGGCTGGCCTTATCCTCCCCCTGAAAATAAGAGACCACTTTCTTACTTTGGAAGGTCAGATTTTGAAAACTTGTTAGTGGTTATTCACAGGGATGCACCGCATCCTGATTTATATGCACATGTTTTAGTTCAAGACATTACAGTCCTGTCCTCACTTTAAAGACGCCTCACAGTAAAAACTGGCTCAACTAACCCCGCTCTCCCCTACTAGCTATCAGTGGTGAAGAGTTACAAAGTTAAAAGCTGGTAGATGACGCCAAAGATGGTGCAGCCCATAATATGAGGGCCAACTGCAACAGCAAGTGGAGGGATACAATGAGGAAAGTTGGTTTGGAAAGAGGAAGAATATAGCTGCTCATTTGGGACATTGCGACATTTCCTCTGTGTTGTCAGGCAGGCAGAAAATCAATGGCTTACACGTTTACTGGTCTCAGAGCTGATATTTATTAGCAACAGAAGTCAAACGGAGCGTGGTGGTCAGCAGGGAGGAGGTACCGACTGTGTTCACAGAAGAAACATTGTCCATGTTATTTCCCAGTTTGCACAACACCTCCACAGGTAAGACTTTGACTGCAAATTATAAAGAATGTTAAACACTGACGCGCTTCATTTGATCGGTTTCTAGAAAGTCGGCAAAAAGATGTAGGCTAGGCCAAGTTGTTGAAACACGTCCCTGTTGTTTCCAACTCGACAAACCCGGGCAAATGTTGTTAAAAAATAACCTGCATTGTGTAATCAGCCCTGAAGACAAATCTGTCGCGTTAGTCTGCCTTCTCAGTAATAATCCAGAGGCTGCTCCAAAGATTTCTAGATATATTTAGGTGAAACAGCTAATACCGTGGGAATCATTTTAGGATTAAGATTCATGGTGACACGCAGGAGAAGTTCATGATTAAATTTATACACTTGGATGGGAAACACATGTGGAAATACCGCCCAGTTGGCTATGCACACTTTATCCCGACACAGTTTAAACGGGAGAAAGGCTGTACAATAAAATATCTTCGCTGCCATATAGAAATTGATGGCTCTATAATAAAATACCACAGTTATTAGAGTTGGGCGTTAAGTAGCCTGAGACCCAGGTTGTTAAAGGAAAACTCCAGCAGTTTATTTTCTTTAGTGAAGGGATTAACTGCTCTTTTTACTAGTTTTATTTGCGAAATAATCACTTGGATCATGATAAGGTAAAATCTGGATTATCCCGGCAATAAAATTTAATTTAGCATGTGTGGACTAAACTTAGCAGCACTAAATTACTCATATTGCCAGACCTAATGTCAATGATCTGCACTGTAAACATTACACAAGGGGACCTGCCCCCCCCACGCTTTGTCATTGAATTTACTACTTTGTATTTAACCTCTGTATGAACTGTGTTACCTACATTTTTTAATACAGGAAAATGTATCATTTAACATCCAATTTTTTTAAAACATTTGTTTGGGACAGGAATGCCACAAGAAAGAGAAGTAAACCATTGTAGAGATGTCAATCTAAAGCATTTTACAGGCACATCCACTACTAAAATATATCAGTATAGCCTATTATTATATTATATTATATTATATTAGTATAGCCTAGGGTGCAGCTGCAGTAATAATCACTGCAATATGACTCATTGTCATTGTTAGCTCAAGGCAAACATGTCAAATATTTGAATGGAGCTATTAATAAAGCTCATATCAGGCATGAATGGTTGTGTTCTGAGCAAGTCTGACACATAATAGTTGTACTGCTGAGGAAATGCACCAACATGGCATCCTTTAAGCTTTGCTAATTGTTCTCTTTCTCTTTGGACGTCTTGTTAGGGCGAGGACAGTATGTGGACACTGGCTCTTCAGTTGGTTTTCACTGGTTTGTACTTACAGGTATGTGTATAAAATTGAGGTCAAACTGATCAGCTGTTCTTAGTTTTTCCAAATTGAACAGTTAGACAGTCACCAGAAATGAAGTTTAAAAAAGATAAACCTAATCTGAGACTGACAAGAATTAAAGAAATAATTCAGTATTTTGGGAAAATATGCCTAGTCAAATTTAAAAAATGCTCAGTATTTAGTTTCTTGCAGAGAATCACATGAGATGACCGATACCACTCTTAGACGTGAAAGTGAAAGACGTGAGAGTTGTATTGATCTGCAATCAGCAATAAAACGAATAAACATATAAACGGCAAACAAATTCTTAAACTGTATATTTCAGTTAAATTCCAATTTACAGAAATAATGTAAACCTTCCTTCTTGCAGATACCCACATGCTACCCATCATGCACTTTGTACGGCCTTGTAGCTGCTTGCGCCTCACAGAACTACTCCTGGGTTCCAGCTCTGCCTCCCAACATCACCCACCTCTACCTGGAGTTTAACTACATCAGTGTGATCAACAGCAGCTCGCTCCGAGACTATGACCAGCTGCAACAGTTAGATCTTGGAATGCAGAAGGTGCCGCTCGTCATAAGAAACAACGCTTTCCTCAGGCAGACAGAATTGACACGGTTGGTCCTAGGCTCGAATATCGGCCTTCAGCTGGAGCCAAGGGCATTTGCAGGACTGTTCAATTTACAGCACCTCTTTTTGGATTATTGCAATTTGTCAGACTCCATACTGGAGGACAACTATCTGCAGCCGCTGTTGTCCTTAGAATTGCTTGATCTCTTTGGTAACAAAATTGTGAGACTCCGACCTGGAATGTTCTTTTCAGAACTCACAAAGTTCACACAGCTGAACCTTAAATTAAATCAGATCGAAAGGTTATGTGAAGAGGATCTTGTTGGTTTCCGCGGTAAATACTTCACATTCCTTAGCTTGCACTCCAATCACTTATACCACACAGACCGTGGAGAGTTTGACTGGGAAAGATGTGGTAACCCTTTCAAATGGATGGGCTTTGAAAGACTTGACTTATCCAGCAATGGGTTCAGCCTGGACACATCAAGACAGTTTTTTAAAGCGATAGAGGGGACTCCAATTGCTCATCTTATATTCTCTGGACACCTGGGCAAAGGCTTTTCACACGACAACCTCCCCGATCCAGATGAAAGAACATTCGAAGGCCTCGTCAGCAGTGCAGTTAAAATTTTAGATCTGTCTAGAAATTTTATATTTGCTTTGCAGAGGGCTGTTTTTAGTCCTCTAAACGATGCAATGATTATTGACCTTTCCAAAAACAAAATCAATCAGATTAACAGAAATGCCTTCAACGGTCTTCAAGGACATTTACGACTGCTCAACCTGTCATCCAACCTCCTTGGAGAAATATATTCTCACACATTCACCAATCTGACAGACCTTAGGGTGTTGGATTTGTCTTACAACCACATTGGTGCATTGGGATACAAAGCGTTCAGTGGTCTTCACAAATTACGAGCGCTATATCTGACAGGAAACTCGCTGAGAGACTTGGGCTTTCCCGAGTCATTACCAAACTTAGAGTTTCTTCTTTTGGGTGACAATAAGCTGCAGTCACTTTTCAGTATCATTGATTTTGGAAAGAGCAGTATCCATGTGGACGTTGCAGACAACAGATTAAACAACTTGCGGGAAGTTTATGAAATTGTATCTCAGTTCAGCAATATCCAGAATTTTTTCTTTGGTGGCAACTTCATCAAGTGGTGCACACCAAGCCTGAACGTTACAGTACCTCCTAATAATAGCTTGCAAGTGCTGGATCTTCATGACAGTTCCCTGCAGTTCATCTGGGCGCAGGGGAACTGCCTCAACCTGTTTGATCATTTTGAGAATCTACTCGGTCTGAATTTGAGCTTCAACTCAATCGCGGCTCTCCCACAAGGGATTTTCAGCGGCCTCCTATTGATCATAGAGATCGACCTCTCATCCAATGTCTTAACCTATCTGCAGCCAGATGTCTTTCCGGTCAGCCTGAGAAGACTAGACCTCTCAAATAACTTCCTAGTGTCCCCAGACCCTAACACTTTTAGGTCACTCAGCATCTTCAGCATGGCGGAAAATCGGTTCCAATGTGATTGCCATCTGGAGAGCTTCCTGGAGTGGCTGAACAGAACGAATGTAACCTTCCTGAGCCCAGTTGAGGAGTACAGATGTGAGTTTCCAGCTGCTCTTCATAACCTCCCTCTGCTCCATTACGCCTCAATCATTGAACCATGTGAGGAAGACGATGAAAAGGCCGTCCAGGATCTTAAGTTTGCTATCTTCATCTTCTCGGCTCTCCTCGCCATCAGCCTCATCCTCAGCGGGATTGTTTATGCCCGTCTCCGAGGGCACATATTCATAATCTACAAAAAGATTGTTGGTAGAGTCCTTGAGGGCCCAAAACCAGTACCTCCTGCAGACGATCTGCAGTACGATGCCTTCTTCTGCTTTAGCGACAGTGACTACGGCTGGGTGGAGGCTGCTTTGCTGAAGAAGCTGGATAACCAGTTTTCAGAGGAGAACATCTTCCGCTGTTGTTTCGAGGCCAGAGACTTCCTGCCAGGTGAGGATCACCTTTCCAACATCAGAGATGCCATCTGGGGCAGCAGGAAGACCGTGTGCATCGTCTCCAAGGAGTTCCTTAAAGGTACAGTTTTTCTGCCGCTGATCTGTAGTAACATGTCTAATGTTACAAAATATTTTTAGACATTTTGAGAAATATACTAATTCCCTTTCTTGATGAGAACACAAACACTAAGTTAACCTTGTTTTTGCTGAGCTCCAGTGTATTAACTTTTCACCTTGCCGCAGTGACGTACAGGTGTACTCCAGGATTACAGTTGGTTATGCTTACAGGTACAACAACAACAACAAAGCATACATTGACTGAGGTGATTCAGGCTTGAGCTTTCACCCAGAGAGTGTCACAGAACACAGCCTGTTGTTAAATTACTCTTTAAACATGAAGCAGCTACAGGTTATCTTAGCTTAGCATAAAGACTGGAAACAGGGGAATACAGCTAGCCTGGTTCTGTTTGAAGTTAAAAAAACAAAAAAAAAATATTTATGACATTGCCAAGCTACCAGCGTCTCCAGGAAGTCGCATCCCCCAGTCAAGAAATAGTCAAAGAAAACAACCCACACCCACCTGAAACAACAATTTGTTGCTTTTGCACTTGATAAAAAGAAAAAACCTCTGGACAGAGCCAGGCTAGGTGTTTTTCCCTGTTTCCAGTCTTTATGCTAAGCTAAGCTAACCATCTACAGGTCTTAACTTCACATTTAATGAGCAGATATGAGAACTGTATTTTGCTTGTCATCTAACTCTCAAGAAAGCAAGAATGTGAATCAACTATTGATCAACAAACTATTGCTTTAAAAAACAAGATCCTTACTGCACTCCTCAGTTTCTGAAAGCTGGCGTGCAAGCTAGCACCATGGCCATAGTAAGGCCCCCTGTCTTTTTCATTCTTAATTTTCTCTTTTCTTAATCACAAAATTAATTACCAAATGAAAAATGAAAGAGGTAAAAGAAACTAAGTGGGTTGTGCCTCTTTCTAGATGGTTGGTGCTTAGAGGCGTTCACTTTGGCCCAGGGCCGGATGCTGGAGGAGCTGACAAATGTCCTGATTATGTTGGTGGTGGGGAAGGTGTGTATTAAGCTGCTGAGATACTTTCTTTACCCATTCTCTGGGGATTGCTTAAAATCATATTTAGAAATTTAGCATTTCTATGTGCGGGTAGATTAATTTAAAAACATGTGATAACCAATATTTTGCCACTTGGGGGCAGTGGAAACTACAAGTTAGCAAGCATTTTAAGGAGAGCAGCATTAGCATTTATCTGGAGTTACCTTGAATAGCCCAATATACAGTACTCTTATTCTCAGTATTCTCTTTCTAGTTCAGGTTCTGGTCTCCTGAGGGAAACATCTGGCTTTTTAGCTGCTATATACTACACTATGTCACCCTGCTAGTCTGTCCTGCTGAATGGTGCTGTACAGGACAGTGCCAAAATCAAAGCTGTGTGATAATGTAATAATTCTCTCATGGCTCATCACCATAACTGACAACTTTCACATACAAGTAGTCAGGTTATCCATTGTTAAAAACAATAGCTGCTTCAAAGAGTAATCAAACCCCAAACCCAAAGAGATTCAATTAAAATAGCTTTATATGGGCAGAAAACTGGGGCTGTACAATTTTACTGATTTAAAATAGAATTTTAAGTTCTTGACATTCCCTACTAACCTATATCTCCATTTTTTTAAAACAAAACATCTCAAGGTGGCTCACTACCAGCTGATGAAATACAACGCTGTCAGAGCTTTTGTCCAGAAGAGAGAGTACCTAATCTGGCCAGAGGACCCCCAGGACCTGGAGTGGTTTTATGAACGTCTCGTCTCACAGATACTCAGTGACACTAAGGTGAAAAAGTTTGCAGAGGACAAAGCTGAGCCTGCACAGCCTGACATTCAAATTGCGAATGAAGACAATGTCCAGCTTGAAAACATCCAAGCAATTACCGCGTGAACTCTGACTGCATTGTTAATGAAAACCTACTTCAACCAAGATAACCAACCAAGACCAACATCTACTCCACTGCAGTATCACCCGTAAGCTAGCATTCAGACTCCTGAACAGGATGAGGAAGAAGTTTTCCCTTAAAAATGCCAATCTGGGGTGGGGTTATTTCAAGGTGAAAAGGAAAATGGGCATTAAAAATATTCAGGGGAAGTCAAGCAAATATGCTTCATAGCGGAGTTCTACACAACCAGTTGATTCTGCTCTTCTGACAGTCATGAACAGGTTTGTGTTTAAATATATTTGTGCATTTGAGTGATTTGTGGCACAGTGTTAAATCAACTTATAATTCCTTTTCTTATTATTTTTCTGTTTTGATATGTACAGTACAAAGAAATTGTGTTATTATGTTAATGGTATAAAATGTTACAGTTAGTGTGATGTGTCCAATTACCCAGGTGTAGTAGTAGTAATAATAATAATAATAATGTGTGGTTAGGATTTGCTAGTCAATTGTTCTCAGTGATATCAAATGTTGGTGCAAATGCATACACTGCTCAGCCTAATAGCTTGCAGGATGAAGCAAGTTCCCAGCACGGTGAATTAATTAACTGAAGAAGCCTTTGAAATTCCTGGGTTTTAAGGTTATTACTGTTTAGGTTGTGTAAATCATTTCTCAATGTGTATCTTTTATTTTCATGTTTGCAAAACAAAGTCCACTCAATGGGATTCTTTGCTCCAAACACAAACTAACGTCTACCTTTGGGGTTGATTTATCCAGTTTAAACCTCAGTTTGAATGATTTTATTCATCACAAATGCAGTGGTCTTTATTTTTTATTTTTTAATCTGAGCCTCAGATGTAATTCTTTATTTTAAATGTAACGGGATTAAACCCCCAAAAAATAAGGAAAAAGGCATGGGGTGATTATTCACCTGCCTCATTGGGAAAATTTATGAAGGATCGCTTTGGATTTTTATTCACAATTTTCACCACTAGATGGCGATCTGTTATTACTGACTCATCATGTCAGGCTTGAGTGATCAGGGAAAACCCAGAGCTTTAATAAGTGAGAGTTCAGTGAAAACCACATCAAGGCTGTTTATAATTGCACTGGGTTTGTCACAATTAATGAGAATTAATGGCTATTTTATCTGCATATGATGCCCTCTCTCTAAGCACTTGGGTTTTCTGGACTGTAAGATGTGAGTGAATCTGAGGTCAGCCGGTTTCCTTTCATTTGAGCTGTGTGTCTGAAAACAGGAAGCTACTGGGCAGAGGAAAGCTTCCGTTCTGTTGGCCCCGGCCGCCTGTATCCTCCCAGCCTTTATGAGCCAGCTGTTCTGAACATTACAGCCTGTCTGCAGGCTCCTGCTGCTTATACACTGTGGACAGTCCATTATTCTGAACACAGTGCAACATTAACATCTCTCCGACCTGCTGTTATTGTGCAGTTGTTTTTATTTTCTGGGGTTGTTAACAGGTGTTGAACTTGAAAATACTGTTAGTACCCCCAAAATGTGGTGTGTATTATTTGGATGTGCATAGATGAACTTGCGATATGAAGGCCCAGAAAGTCCTCTACTATTCTGAAGTAGACAGCCTGACAGCTAGGATTGATAAATATAAAGCCCAAAAGCAAAAAAGGCAGTAATAGATTATCAGATGATTCCAAAAATATAACTGAATACATCAATAAATAATACTTTTGGATACATGAATAAAATGGACTGTAAAAAGAAATATGTCTTTCCCCTTAAAGGTACAATGTGTATAAAGTGAGACCACTCTCCCCCCTGTTGAATTCATACACTAAAACATTAGGAGGCAGCATAACATATAATCAGCTCCGTTAGCTGTAGAGCTAACTTAGCGGTTCTATTAGCTGACTGAGCCCAGATAATAAAATTAACAATATTAATATCAATAATAATAATAACTATTTGTATAGCACTTTTCAGTACAGATAAATTGCTTTACAGCTCTTCGATTAAGTTAGTGTCACACATTGGTGTACAACAAAAAAATATACTGTATGTAACATAAAACAAGTCATTATAAAATGAATGGGCTGGAAGAAGTTTATTTAAGGAAAAATAAATGTTGCACACAGTGGTTTATAGTTAATAAATCAATAAAACAAGTTAATATACAAATAATGGAAAATTAAATATCCATTACATGTTTGTTTGTGGGAATGTGTCTTAATGCAGCAGATGGGGTTTCCTTCCTTTTAGTCTAGTGTTTCAAACAATACTTTTGGGTTTGAGGCATTCTGAGCGATCTGGGTGGAAAAGTAATTTGTTTGTGTATCTTGTGTTAAAACCTCCGCTAACTTGAATGGGGATATAAAAAACATTATTGGCAGCTCTTCCAGACTTTCCAAATGTCGAAATTCTGAGTCATTTCGCAGGAGTAACTCAAAAAAAAGTTCCACCATTTTACAGATGCTTTTTCACAATGTTAGTCTATGGGGAAGTGTTTTGGGACCAGTGAGCGTACATGACAGACCAGGAAGTTGTAATTCCATGGTTTGGCCACTATGTCAAAATGGCTTCAGCGCACGGCACACGTCCTGGGAGCTTGGCTCAGTGGTGCATGAAGGTGAAAAAATCTGGGTTAAATAATTACCCGGATATTGTGCATAGCTTACGACCCCTCAGGAGGAAGTGCACTAGCATTTCCTTTAACCCCACCTCCCTTGGCAATTAAGGCGGCCCATAAAGCACCAGAGACTTTCACCAGCTGAGCTGGCTAACTTCCAGATTACCCCTCTGTTAATTTGAATGGGGATTAATTGATTTAATCGTGCAGCTCTTCTAGACTTTCTAAATGTTACTGGACTGAAAGGATCAATTTTTCATAGTGAAACGTCATTTCATGTGGGTTGTGACACTCAAAGAAATGTACCATTTTGCAGACGCTTCTTTCAAAATGTAACCAGCTTTCACAGCGTCCCATTAGATCACATTTCTACTTCTGATTAGTTAGTACTTGTTGCTTGGGTTGGTTAAGGTTAGGGTTAGCCAATCAGAGGCATAGTAGGGGGCAGGTCAGAGTTGTCAAAATCTGGTGGGGAAGAAATTATGTGGTCTACACTTCTGATAATAAAAATAGGAGTAACAATATTTCCTTTCTTGACATTTTACAAGTTTATTTGGTTTATTTATTAGACTTAAAAAGGGGGGGGAAAAAACTTGTGTAATGTAGCCGCTAGCACACATCTCCCAGCTGTACGTACAGTATGGGCCTGGGTTAGCTGGTTAGGATGGTATCTTCAGTAGAGCCCTCTGCAACACAATACATACGTCTTTGGCCTAACATTAGAACTACTACTTCACATTCTGGTGATAATGTTTTTTTTTTATGTTTTAAGCTAAAATGTTGGCCATTTCTTACTCACTGAACCTTTAACCCCTAAACTTAATTTCTGGAGCGGTCCTGTTTTTGGTTCTTGCACAAATTTAATCAGTTCTCTGTTTTCACGAAACAACTGTTTTCCTACACACATTTCCAATTTTGTTAATGCCTATGATAACGAGATAGGCGAAATCTAGGACTATGTTTAGCTAGCATAACTAAAAATGCGGGTGGCAAAACACACTGAGCACCAACCTTTTCAGCTAGCTACCTAGCTGTAGCAAAATTTCATGATAAACCTACAACAGCCAGTTCAGTTAAGTTTATCATCCATACATTATATACTGCATAACCCACTGCAATCACTGGGGGAACAGTGAAGCATTTTTGCCACCAAGCTAACTCAAGCTAACTTTATGGTAAGGCTTCTTTAGTTTTAAGGTTTAAGTTTATTTAGTAAAGGATACATTTAATTACACTTAACTTATAAAATGTGAAAACTAACAGTAACAGTAAGGATTAGCAAGGTTTCTGAAACCAGGACACTCTAAAAAACCGGAACATAACCAGGATACTAGTGTACAATCTTTGTCTTGGACATGTATGGACAACCCCATCTCATCATCATATAACCTGTAGGAAGATGGGAAACCTGTTGAGAAAAATACAAAATAGATAATCAGTGCCAAGACCAAAAAATGAGAAAAATGAAATTAGCTAGTGAAGGATACATTGACAACTCAAAATAATTAACTGATTGGTAAAAAAGAAAAAGCATTAAGATTAATATTTATTTAGATTACATTTAAATTATTACTATTTATAATAAGTTAAATATGTTTGACTCCTGTGATTTACTGCCTTTTGTCAGTTTTGGGGGTCCATAGATAAAAACAAAAAACACTCTGTTTCTCCAATACTCAAACAAGAAAGAAGGAAAACCTGTCTTACTTCCATAAATCTGGACCAGCCCAGCAGCTCCACCAAAATCTAATTTGAAAAGTGAAAGCAAATGTTTACCGTGTAAACAAGCTCTCCAGCTCCGCGCGGCCTCTTCACAGTTATTTCAGGCCTGCAGAATATACTTAGAACAGACACACAGGCTTCTGAGATTCTCCCTCGCAGGGAAATGTCATAAACCCTGCCCCATGGCCATAGCTAATATTTGACCTCTGTTTAAGCATATATGATTATGGGGATGCTCACGCAAGCCTGAGGAGGGATCCTCAGAGGGAAGTGGACTCATCTTCACTGCACTGATTGAGAGGAGGAGGAGAATAAAGGGAACCATGGGAGATCTGAGGCGGAGGGTAACACAAACTGATGTATATGAGCCAAAAACAGATCTTTCCTTCAACATAGAAGCATCAGCCAAGCCCAGTGTGGGTGGTTTACTTACGTAATGTGTTTTACAGCGCTTGTTTGTTTGTGGAAGTTTGTTCTGGGGTTAAGGGGCGTGACAGGGATGAGAGGAAAGCATAGTGGTACTTTTCCTTCCTTCTCTCTGGCACCATCAGCCTGCCAGGAGTGAAATGTTCTCAAGCTAGAGGAGCATTTGTGGATCATCCACCCATTTTCCTACTGCTTTTCTGGTTGTGGTGGAAAGTAGCATTTTACATAGAAACCGATGCCTTTTGATGAGTTAATCATGTTTCCACAGAAGCGTCCCTCTGCGACCACAAAGTGATGCGTCTGGGACGCAAAATAAAACAGTAAATCTGAGATGTCAGAGCAGCCCCTTGAAGATAGTGAGAAAAAGATTGGGTTTGAAACTCCACATCAAAAGTGCTGCAGCGAAATGTGGGATCTCTGCAGTAACTGCAGTAAAAAAGAAAGAACGAGGGAACGAAAAAGACTAAGGTCGAGCCAAAAAGAGATGACTAACTTTAGTTTGGTGCTTCAGTAGGAATTCCCCTGTCCCCAAAACACAGCTCCAACCCGCTGAGGAACTTACTGAGAGCACCAGCCTCCACTTTCTACACTGGAGGAAAGACAGGGAGCAGAAAGACGATCTTTTCCCAACTGACCTCTGAGGAAACAGGTGTTTTCTGTACTTGGTTGGATTGGATTTAGTAGCAGGAAGAACGAGGGAGAGCGAGGTTTAAGGGGTCATGGAAGGAAGGAGGGATAATATGTCTACATCTGTCACCTGTTTAGAGGGACAGCTCAATGAGGGAAAGACACTTTAAAGCTCTGTATAGCTGAGGTTCATTGCTACAAGAAACTCTTCACATGTTCATAATAATTAAATCCATGTTTTTAGGAACATATTGATTATAGCTGCTTGAACACTGAATGTGAAAAGCCTCTGTTCTCCTTTAGAATTGTTTGGAGAACACAAATACACAAGCTGCAGTCCTAAATAGGTTCCATTTTCTGGACATATTATAAAAGAGTAACTCATCAAAATATATATTTGTAAGACAGGCAGTGTCGTCACCCTGTAATTAACATCTGCCTCAGCAGGCCTGAAAGTTAAGAGCACTTTTGTAGTTGATGTACCGCAGCACACAACACAAACTATCTATTAACCCAGTTCCTAAAATTATTTTATAATTAACGGTTTTATCTCTTTATGCAATTCCCAAAGCCAAACTTAAAACAGTTCCTGAACTCAAATGCTGTAGATTGACTTGTAGAGAATTTAAGATCTGTATCACAACCAGTAATAAAATCTGATTATTATTCTTGTGTAAACCAAGTCTACATGAGCATAAAGAGAAGGAAGCCTGGCCCACTTTAAATCCAGTCAGTGACCTCAGGCCAGATGTAACAGATAGCAGTGAAGGCGCCAGCAGTTAGGAGACAATGAAACAGGTGTACACCGTTATGATTAAAGATACACCGTCTTCTTGCAACAGAGCCTCATATCATTTTATGGTCTGAGCATGTGTGTATACAAAAGATAGGAAGAACAATCAATAAGCGACTGCAGGACCAAAGTGATTTAAAAAAAAAGACATTTTAATCATACAGTACAGCTTTTATCTGAGGCAAGAGCACTATCTGAGGCAAGAGCACACTGAGAATTTAACACAAGCTCCCACGAATACAAAATGTGTCAGGCAATGACCTTTTCAGCTTGTAAAATGTGGCACATTTTTGTTACAGGTTGACATGATCATATCTGACAACATATACTGATAATTACACACAATATCACAATATAGATACTGTACGATTTCGGTGCAAATGGCTGCTGTATGAGTATAATACTAAAGTTAGCAAAAGTTCATGGAGTTGCTGTTGTGAAAAGACAATTTCCCATAATGATAATAGTTAACAACAGCATGTGTTTCACTGTAAAATCATATGGCACGTGAAGACTTGGTGATTACAAAAACAGAATGTAAACAGAATATATTTAGTGGGTCTGTCCTGTTTTATTAAACAAATTGAGGCACTTGGTCAACAAATACATCACAAACCTTGTTTGATTGCACAGAGATATTGTATGTGTCTTTCCTTTTTTTGGACATTTGCCATTTGTTCTGGATTGAGCTTTAATTAAAACATCAATTAATCATCAACATAAGCTTTCAGAAGAGGGATTCGTCTTTATTGCTATAGGAGGCACGCTGGTTTCAGTTTTTGGTACGTTAAACTCTGAAGCTGAATTGCACTTCACTTTCAACGTCCTGTTAAAACAGTAGAGCTTCTTTGGAGAGGCAGAGGACGCCCGCTGTCTTTTGGAGTTCTGCTTCCACTTTTTGACACTTTCCTCCCGTGTGACGGGAACACTTTCGAGCTTCTCCTGGTTGCCAGGGATTTTACAACAAGCATCCATTCGTGTTGTTGTATCTGTTGTTGTGGTGGGCACACCGTTTTCACCACAACAATGATCACTGTCTCTTGCCTCCTGTCTTTCATGATTTGTTGTGTGTGGTGAGCCCAGTGAGCAGGAGGGGCACTGAGTCTGCGCTTGTGTCGAGGTTGGGGCACTGATATTTTGGCTACTCATTTCACGTGTATGATCATCCTCGTGTCCCATAGGCTCTGAGCCAGTAACTGAACCAGGAGCTGGGCCTGTGTCCTGGTTCAAAGCTGTGGTGGTGGATCGCTGTTCTCTGGCTGAACCAGCCTGCAGACTCGCAGTGTGGACACAGTACTTCCTGAGATGGCAGCTGTGGGCAGGTCCTTGCCTGGGGGCCACTACTCGTCCAGGGGAGCAGGGGTGGAAATGGGCAGGAGGACAGTGGACATAGTGCATACGGCACTCCGTGTGTGTGTAGACTGGGTCCAGGTTTGCAGGTAACAGGGCTGCATTTTGTTTGCTCTGGGTGTTTCCTGAGAGGGGGAAGAGCTGAGGGGTGGTAGGGCGGGAAGAAGAGTCCTGGGGAGGCTGAGCACAGGAGTGGGGAGTCCACTGCTGAGGCAGGTGAGGAGGAGGAGGGTCCCCACATGTGCAGTTAGTGTTCTGAGAGTACTGGCACCTGGATGGTGTGCTCAGCGCGGCTACAAGCCCATTCTCAGGGCCACTTCTCGCAGTCTCAGTTTTGCTCTTATAATGGATGTGTGAATAAGGGGCAGTGTGGTGGTGAGGACGGATTCCATTATAAAGCGGAGCACACACCTCCTGCTCCTCTCTGGGTTTGTCTTCAGTTTTCTGACTGGATGCCAACGGCTCTAACTCATAATGCTCCACCTCCCCACCCCTGCTGTCCAGCTGGTACTTCCCCAGGCCAGAGCCTTTCCCATGAGTTGAGGGGTTCATAGATGTGACCTCAGAGAACACCTGACACTGCAGCTTTTTGGGCAGGGGGATCTGGCCACAGGTCCCCTGGGGTCCCAGGCAGCGACACATGCACTGAAAGAAGAAGGTAGCAAAGGCCCAGCTGATGCACATGATCAGCATCATGAATGTGCCCAGCTGGGTGTAGGCTAATACGGTTGAGGGCATCATCATGGCCCCAGCAACAAAGGTGGTCAACGCTGCCATTGCAATAGCAGAGCCCATACGGCTGAGGGAGAAAATCACCTTTCCCTCGCGGTCAGGCTCAGGGGCGAGTCGGTAGGCCACGCCATAGTGGACGGCGAAGTCCACAGACAGCCCCACGGCAACAGAAATGGTAACGGACTCCAAGACGTTCAGCTCCCAGCCCAGAAGCACCAGGGAGCCGACTGTGACGAATATGGTCCCGGCAATCGACAGGATGGCGTACAGACTGATGATGACATTCCAGGTGGTCAGGAGCATGACGCTGAAAGCCACAGCCACGGACAGCGCCATGGCAACCAGAGTGCCATCTGACAGACTGTCCTGGAGGTCATAGAACTCCAGGTTGCTGATGAACCAGCCGTGGCTGAGGCCTGTTGGGGCGTACCGCAGCTCCTCGGTGATCCAGGCGTCCACCTACAACAGAAGCACAATCATAAATGTCAGGAGAACCAAAGCAGCAACAAAACAAACAAATAAATACACACTGAGTTAGTACAGCTTAAGGAGAGATTATGTGCAGGTGATACAGGTGAAATGTGAAATACTACAGGCCCTACCTCACGGTAGAACTGGTACATCTTCTCATAGGCCAGTGTGAAGAGGTAGGTACTCTTGAACTCTAACACTATGGCTCTGATGGTGTCATTAATGTCAAATCGAGGTCCAGGGGTCTTGCTGTCTAGATGGTAGTTAGTACTCCGATCCAGCTCCATGATGGCTCTCTTGATGCACAACTCAAAGACATCTTGCTTGTAGGGGAACATTGACTGACTGCAGCAGGGGTAGACAGAAGCCTCCTCACAATCCTGGTTCTCCATCCACTGTTAAAATAAGGGGGAGGCTAAAGTTGATTATGTCCAGTGGCACTATTCAAATGCTATTTAAGATCTTCAGACATTAAACAAGGGTGTACATTTAGCATTCCCATTCGGCTGAACGATTAATTGCATTTGCAATATTATCGCAATGTGATAAAACGAGATTTTCTAATCGCAAAGGCTGCGATTTGGCTATGATCTGGTCACATGACACCCAAGAGTAAAGCAGTCTGCAGACGAGGCATCAACTTCACACGTTACGCTGTACCTTGACTTGTTGTACACAAAGGCCTTAAGCTTGTCAGAAGCTGACACTACAGAAGCTTAAGTGTCACACAGGGAATGAAAGTAGCAGCCGCCACCCGCGGGTAACGTGGTGGCGGTGGGTGACGGACAGGAGAAATGCACAACAGAAAGACACGTGTAGTAAGGTAAGCGTGTTGTGGCGATCGGCACCTGCGTCACACACACAGTCACCAGTCAGCTCAGGAAATATCTGTGAAACGGCTTTTCAAACCAAACGCACAAGTTCGAAAGAGGCCCAGTCTGTTCTGAGTTACTGCCTGGTTACAGCTCTGCACACCAGCATCGGAGGCTGTTCAAGCAACTCCAGTGTTGTCGGAGAATTACTAAGCTTGTCTATTAAACATGAGAGGCGACAGTTGGTTTTATTATTTCCGTTGGTCAACTTCTGAATTGAACCTCAAACTGAGTATTTTTGTTTGCTTACTGGGATACAGAAAGATGGACTCCTTGGAGATTTGAACTGAGATAAGGACTCATTAATTGCTGGTTGAACTGTGGGTTTTGTATTGAGCGTTTTACTGTCTAACCCACTGTGGTGAGTTAGTTTTTCTCGTTGTCTGTAGGTAGGCCGACCTGATGATATTATATCATATTATTTAATGCCATGACTTGATTCAAATTATCTTTCTCATATTATTAAAATTTGATACTTCTTCTTGCTCTTAATAATAATTCTACCTAATTTATCTAATTTACCCAGGCCTGACCCACAAGAAAGAACAGAGTATGTTCTATCTATCTAATATTGTGTTGGTCATACTATACACTGATTTACTGCTTGTCCATTTTAAATAATACAGACAGTAAAGAGCTTAAAAATGAATTGCATATTAAATCGCAATATTGGTTTAAAAAAAAAAAAAAAAAATGCAATTACATTATTTTCCAAAATCGTTCAGCCCTACTGGCTAGTGTCAATAAGATGCCCTTCAATGTCTACTAATATATACATCATTACTTTAGTATGATATACTTAGTAGGCATGCAGTGCTGACCTGTTTGAATGTCTCGATGAAGCAGCTGGTGAAGTCCTGCTCCTCTGACTGAAAGATGAAGCTCTGATTTCTCAGCTTTTGGCAGAAGTTGAGGATCCATAGCTGAGACGCTGGACTGGCTATATTGAAGCTGTTATCCAGCATCAGCTTTCCCTTGTTTTTGGGGTTCAGGGGGTCCCCATTATCCATTGGTGTCACGCCCCAAATGATGGTGATAGGCATGTGGAGGTCCTCGCCATGATGAACCCTCTCGAACATGAAAAGCTTCTTGTACTCAGCGTCGTAGCGCTCAAACGGGTGCGAGGATCGGAAAACCTGGAACTCTGCCAGCTCCAGAGACGGAAGCTTCATCTTTGGGTTGACACAAACCACATAGGCCCCACCCACAGTGATGGCGAGGAACCAGAAGAGCCAGAGGTAGCGCAGTTTGATGACGATGCAGGGCAGCACCTTCTCAAAGAATATCCTCGACGCCTCAGAGACAGTAAACAGGCATTTGTTGGCCTTCTGACAAAGACCTGCCCAGAACATCCGGGCTCCTTCTTGGTGTGGAGGCTTGGAGCAGGGGAACACGGCAGGCAGGTAGCGCTCATGTAGCACCACCACGGCTGGCAGCCATGTCACCATGAGAATATAGTTCACCAATATGGCAGTACCCGCGTAGACGCCAAAGCAGCGTATGGCGGTGATGTTGCTGACGTAATTGGCATAAAACGCCGCAGCAGTGGTGAAGCTAGTAACAAACATAGACAGGGCGGCATGTTGTAGGGTCACACTAACCGTCTCTGCCAGCTCAGCGTGTGGTTTATCAAACTTGGTGTAGTTCCACACATCGCAAAGCACAAAGGCGTCATCTGCCCCAATGCCTACCAGGATGATGAGGGCCGTGAGGTTCATGAAGGGGAAGAACTCAAAGTTGAAGACCATTCGGTAAAGAAAGTAAGACACAATCAGCGAGCTAATGATGGCTATTATTGTCATTAGAGTGATGAAAACTGAGCGTGTGTACACACACATGACCAGAAGGACGATCACTATGGCTATGGCAGGATAAACTGTGTCTGTGAGGAGGTAGTCCTGAAAGAGGTCGTGTTTGATGCCAAACTCGATCCCTGTGATTGTGGTGATGCCGTCTGAAGAGTTCCAGTTCTCAAAATTGTCCAAGTAAATGTTCATCATAGACTCTCCTTTCTCTGTGGGGGAGAAGAGCATGCTGTATTTGAGCACAGGTGGAGGGTACTCCAGGCTCTTGGGACTAAGGAAGTCTTTATCCACCAGGAAGTGAAGGATTTGGTAGACAGCGTTGTACTTGGTGCACTTCCGGGGAACACTGGCACACTTCAGCTGGTCTTTCCGCCGCAGGGCCATGTCCCAGCAGTCAGGCGCCAGTGTGCCGTTGTGGTAGTACTTTGCACATGAGCGCAGGATCTTGAGCGTGTGCGTCACATCACGCTCTGTGATCTTCTGGCAGGACGACCTGTTGGTGAGCACGGCAATGTAGTTACCAAGTGTCCAGCTGGGGCAACAGGAGGCGTCATTGGTGCGCTGACAAAGACTCCAGTAGTCCCGATGGGAACGCACCTGGGAACAGAGACGAATAATAAATACACAGACAGAAAAGACATGAGCCAAAAAGTTATGTGAAGCTTTTATCAGTTATGGTGAAACTAATAATGTATCATTAACTAGTCTTGACCAGAGGATTGTGCTGCTATATACGCACCCTTGTGTTGTCCAGATTGCACATGGATTTGATGGCCTGAATACTCCACAGGTTCTTCCCCTCAGCTGATGTGAACACCAGTCTAGAGTAACTGTCACCTGCATGAGGAAAACAGTTTTATTACTCAAATGGGAAAAACCCTTTTTCCCGGAATAAACAAAGTTAGGAAATATGAGATAAAGACTATTCTACCATCTGACTGAAAAATATCTTGTGGTGGAAAAAAGCTCTTATTCATGCTTTGCAAAACAAATATGAAGCTATACCTTTGACTAATATTGGGTAAAGAGTGTATTTTCTAATAAACCAATCTCTTTTCTAATCAATTTTAACTGTAATCCCACTCAAAATACCAACCTATTAAAAGAGTAGCCCTTTAACCTTTAACTAACCCTTGTTTAAACAGACCAGTCTCTGTGTGAGATTAATTTGGGATTGCCTGAAGTCCTTTGGAGGTTTTGTGAGAATTTCAGAGAGCTACTTATCTGGTCTAAGTTGGATTGGTGTAATTTCTGTATTCAGACTCTTACCTGGAACATCACAGAAGAACTCTTTGCTGAAGTCCCACTCTGCTTGCCGTTTGTCTCTGTCAAAGTGTTCCTCGGGCCACCTGGGCTCTTGGTGACTACAAAAAACATGAAAGCATTAGCACTCTCTACATTACTCAGATGT
>NC_060159.1:5517838-5563518 GCF_021292245.1 Micropterus dolomieu
AATGCCTACCAGGATGATGAGGGCCGTGAGGTTCATGAAGGGGAAGAACTCAAAGTTGAAGACCATTCGGTAAAGAAAGTAAGACACAATCAGCGAGCTAATGATGGCTATTATTGTCATTAGAGTGATGAAAACTGAGCGTGTGTACACACACATGACCAGAAGGACGATCACTATGGCTATGGCAGGATAAACTGTGTCTGTGAGGAGGTAGTCCTGAAAGAGGTCGTGTTTGATGCCAAACTCGATCCCTGTGATTGTGGTGATGCCGTCTGAAGAGTTCCAGTTCTCAAAATTGTCCAAGTAAATGTTCATCATAGACTCTCCTTTCTCTGTGGGGGAGAAGAGCATGCTGTATTTGAGCACAGGTGGAGGGTACTCCAGGCTCTTGGGACTAAGGAAGTCTTTATCCACCAGGAAGTGAAGGATTTGGTAGACAGCGTTGTACTTGGTGCACTTCCGGGGAACACTGGCACACTTCAGCTGGTCTTTCCGCCGCAGGGCCATGTCCCAGCAGTCAGGCGCCAGTGTGCCGTTGTGGTAGTACTTTGCACATGAGCGCAGGATCTTGAGCGTGTGCGTCACATCACGCTCTGTGATCTTCTGGCAGGACGACCTGTTGGTGAGCACGGCAATGTAGTTACCAAGTGTCCAGCTGGGGCAACAGGAGGCGTCATTGGTGCGCTGACAAAGACTCCAGTAGTCCCGATGGGAACGCACCTGGGAACAGAGACGAATAATAAATACACAGACAGAAAAGACATGAGCCAAAAAGTTATGTGAAGCTTTTATCAGTTATGGTGAAACTAATAATGTATCATTAACTAGTCTTGACCAGAGGATTGTGCTGCTATATACGCACCCTTGTGTTGTCCAGATTGCACATGGATTTGATGGCCTGAATACTCCACAGGTTCTTCCCCTCAGCTGATGTGAACACCAGTCTAGAGTAACTGTCACCTGCATGAGGAAAACAGTTTTATTACTCAAATGGGAAAAACCCTTTTTCCCGGAATAAACAAAGTTAGGAAATATGAGATAAAGACTATTCTACCATCTGACTGAAAAATATCTTGTGGTGGAAAAAAGCTCTTATTTATGCTTTGCAAAACAAATATGAAGCTATACCTTTGACTAATATTGGGTAAAGAGTGTATTTTCTAATAAACCAATCTCTTTTCTAATCAATTTTAACTGTAATCCCACTCAAAATACCAACCTATTAAAAGAGTAGCCCTTTAACCTTTAACTAACCCTTGTTTAAACAGACCAGTCTCTGTGTGAGATTAATTTGGGATTGCCTGAAGTCCTTTGGAGGTTTTGTGAGAATTTCAGAGAGCTACTTATCTGGTCTAAGTTGGATTGGTGTAATTTCTGTATTCAGACTCTTACCTGGAACATCACAGAAGAACTCTTTGCTGAAGTCCCACTCTGCTTGCCGTTTGTCTCTGTCAAAGTGTTCCTCGGGCCACCTGGGCTCTTGGTGACTACAAAAAACATGAAAGCATTAGCACTCTCTACATTACTCAGATGTGTTGATGTGTCCCAGGCTGCAATATCAGCATGACACAAAATGAAGGAAGCAGATTTGATGCTTATTAATGCAATAAGCAGCAGTAATGATGGATGACTCACTGTGGTACTAGGATACTGGTATCATTATTATAATAATCATAATAGTGGTGTAGTCTGAAGAGTTGGGGGGGGGGGGGGGGGGGGGGGGCAAGAATGATGCCGCAGTCATGTTTTTTGAGTAATGTAGTGAATGAGGATTATGGTTCAGGCAGGCCTACTGTCTGTGTGAATGTGTGTGTGTGGTTTTTTTTTTAAGAGGCTACATCCTCCGCTAGAAACAGGAAGGCAGAGTAATCAGGTGGCTGTGAGAGACTGAGGGGTTGATAGACAGAGGGGAAGAGGCAGGGAAGCTTGCTGACAGCAGCAGAGGCCTCTCGTACACCGTACGCACGTAAGTAGACAATTACATCCGCAGACAGACGCGTGGAGCGAGACAGAAAGGAAGACAAAGACAGCCACAGAGGCAGTAGGAGACAGAGAGGAAGATACAGGCTGGAGCTGAAAGGATTTTCTAATCAGCAGAGAGGAGCTACAACTAGAAATTCTAATCTTAACCACATGGATCATGGATAAAGGATACAAAATCTGATTCAGAGATGTGTGACCTTTTTGCAATGTCAATGTCATTTATCAGAGCCAAATAGGTGACTTAAACTAATGCAAATAAAGCCAAAATATGTTGCCATCAGTACTGTTTGTGCTTAATCTGACAGAAGCAGGAAAGAGACAGACACCAGACAGACATAAACATGCAAAGACCTGGTCTTGATTAGTGAAAAGGCTGACACACTGACAGAACGCAGTGGAGGACCTCGTGTATCCCCTTTTCTTTCAGGAGGGGATTCAGACTTCTGAGCATGTCAGTCAACAGTATCCTTCAACTCCCCCCCCGCCCCTTTCTCGGACCCTTCAATGACAGGGATTCAATTGTGTGCTGCATTTTAGCAGCCATATGCAACACTATATTGCTTTTGTTTGTAGTGCTGTTGATGTGAAAGAAAGCTCTACAAAAAGCAAGCATTTTGTATGATGAGTTGCTACATCCACAGTAGCCCAAAGGGATCTGAATTCCATGCAGTCAAGTCATTATGATTCTGGACATGTCCTTCAGATATTTTTGTGCTTTCCTAGACTATCAAACAGCTACTTCCTAAAATACAGGTCTTCAACGCTGTCAAAAAGAAACTAGCACAGTGTGAGATGTGTGTAGTTACTTTTTGGCCTGCTCATCAGCGTATTTAAAGGGGTAGTTGGCCAGTGTGGCTTTGTAGCCCGTGTTCTTCACCATGTTGTTCCATGTGACCAGTCGCTGGCCAATGGCTGTTCCCCGTGGCTCAAAACCCTTTTGGGAAGAAAGAAAGCAACAATAAGCAAAACAGGTTTTCATTACTTAAGCAAGTTACTGTCTTCACAATGCTGAAACAAAGTTTTGGTATAACTGATGTAAATTGATGTAGATTGATTGTCGTCATACAGTAGCTATCCATTCAACTTGAAATGTGCATGCTTCACTCCAAGTTTGCTTGTTCCACCCAGCATGAGCTAACAGAAGCGTACAAGGAAAGCATCACACATATCTGCAACTTTTGAAGTGAGCTGGGATGTCAACATATAAACAGGACCACACCAACTCAGTAGTCAAGGAGATCATCATGGGTCTGTACTCACCAGCAATGGGTCAGAGAAATCTGGCAGGTCAGGGACCAGGATGCCCACTAGGGCACACACCACGATGAGCACTGTGCACACCCCCAGCACCACCACTGGCCAATCAGCTATCAGCTCGGCATAGCTGGAAACGAGGAGATTTTAAGTTAGTGAACACAGTGATGACAATACAGGACCTGGGACAACAGCTTGCACAAAGTGTTTGGGATTGCGAGGACAGTCAACGCCATATAGTATGCGCCTCCAATTAGAGAGGGAACCAGAGAGACAGAGAAATTAGTCACAACATGACAAAAAGTTACGCTTGGATTTTGGACGCTTTGAGTCCCTTTTCCTTAGCAACTCAAATAGAACACGAGAGTCTGTTGTCACATGATCCCCATTTCGCTGATGAGTAATTACAATGGTTGGGAACAGGATGAACTTGTCTACTCCCTCTCAGCTATGCTTAAGGCATTTTCAGGATTAGAAATAGTGTTAGTAGCTGTCTCGGGTCTTTCTGTTTATGCTGAGAGTCACCGTCCTTATGCAAAACTCATAACACTAGTGGATTTTGTCCCTAAACCTTTCTGAAAGCTCTGAACAGACCTTAATCCTCTATTAAACAGTCTCCTGGATTAGATTTGAGAGAGAAGTCTGCTGCACTGTAACGGAGAGATGAGGAGACACAAGCTGCTGGTTAACAGAGGCCAGGTACAGACAGAGAAGCACAACTCCCATCGATAACTCTCATGACTCACTGGTAAGGAATGACGGCTCCACAGGAGCAGTGATAGATGGACGGCAGAAATAAAGGGAGGAGGAGAGAGTTTTGCAATACAAAGCATCAACACAGGAGAAACGATTTTTGGCAAGTCTTACCTTTTGGGGAATCGAAAGGGCCTCGCAGGGCTGAAAAACAAAAGGAGGGAGATAAATCAGGCTTACATTCTGAAGTCATACAGCCAATCAAAAACAGATTTGCAGAGCAAGAATGGACATATTTTCCCCAAAATCCCCTATCCTTTCTTTTTCCAGCAGCAGCATACACCTTTTATACCGGACCACGGAAAACCTTAAAACTGACATGGCTGTCAAAACCACTTTCCAGTGAAATTAAGAGCGTAGAGTACGTGTGTTTCTAATATACATGTGCCACATGCAGACAACTTAGGACATCCAAAAGAAACAAACATTTACGCTACAGATTGACACAAACCTGAAACTTCCTGTCTGGATCAAATTGACCTGAAGGATTTCTAAATGAACCCAAACCAAACTTGAAGCTTGAACCAAAATAAAGCCCCACATGTTCCTAATAACTGTTTAACAACATTTTTCAACCGGACCTAAACCTAAACCCATGAAGCTGCATGAGAAATGCAATACAACCTCACAAAAACCAGATCAATAAATACAGGATCTATCTGGACATCTCGTCAGCTC
This sequence comes from Micropterus dolomieu, assembly GCF_021292245.1. Classification (NCBI taxonomy): domain Eukaryota; kingdom Metazoa; phylum Chordata; class Actinopteri; order Centrarchiformes; family Centrarchidae; genus Micropterus; species Micropterus dolomieu. The sequence continues at coordinate 5,522,507 of NC_060159.1, forward strand.
TTCCTGGGAGCGGTGGGGGAGCCTCCGGTATGCCGGGAGCAACAAAAGCCCCGGGTGGAGGTGAAGAGGAGGGAAGAAGAGGAAGTGAGAGAATTATATACAGCCACCTGATCACAGCGGGGCTGTGGGAGATAAATGAAGGGCTCAGGGGGATCTGGGATCTAGTCTATGGGGAGAGAATACAGAGGGAGGAGAGTGACGAAGAGGCAGTAGGTGCTGTGATGTCCTCAAATCTGCGAAGGCCTTGCAGCTCCAAAAGATTTCAATGTCTTTCCATTTACACCAGGTGTTAAAATGCAGTCTCTTCACCTCATTATGCCTGCCCCAGAAACCCTGCACCAGTGGCGGAGGTTTTAAAGTTGACATGGCAGAGGACAGAGGAGAGGAGAGTCTTCACTTCACTGTGACGGCATTAGAAACCACCCAGACTCCTTAGATGAAGGGCAGAGAGAGCAGATGGGCCACTCCTTGAATAAGACAAGACATTTTCAGACAAACTGCCAGAAAAGACATTTGTATAGATAAATGGTCTGCTTTAATAGCCTTAACTGAAAGCTAAGTACATTTCTCAGTGCATCACAGATTGTATTCACATCCCTACTGTACAGAAAGTGGCCTTAATTCCCCCCCATAATGGCACAGAGGAACAGGAAGTGAGGTCTGAGGTCGACCTCTGCTCTGCTGCAAAGAGGTTTTTGATGTTTTGTTTTTTGTTGTTGCCCGTTTTGTCGTCAAATTAAAATCTGTGGAATGTTGTAATTAGCGGTAATGGGAAGCACAAATGAACTAGAGCTACTGGCCAGGAAATCTACTCCATGCGGGTGGGTTGCAGGCAGGTTGTAAATCCTTTTTTAAGGTTTCAGTGGACACATTAATAGGACAGCCAGATTTCAAGTGGCACGGGATTAAAGCACAGTACAAGTACGCACAGACAAACAGCGGATCGTTTTTGCTACTCTGGAGATACACAGAGAGAAAAATGTTACTCGATAAAGTTATACATTAGAATCTTTTTCATTCTATCTCTGGGAGACTTGTTGATGATCTCAAATATACTTGTATATAATAATATTACCGACTTATTCCATAAGGTGGACTTCAATTTCCCTTCAACTGACTAAGTGACCTTTAACCTGGTTTAAACCAACAACGTCTAATGAAAAGCACATTGTTCCCGCCCTTCTTTGAACTAGCAGCCAAGGTAAAATTCTGTATTGCTAACATAATTCTTTTCACTGTGCTCTGTCTCTTGGCCTTCCATGTATGGCCTTGAACTGCAGACCTCAGGACACAGATATAGCCCAAAATAGAGGAGAAGAGTTATTGGAAATAGTTGGAAAGGATTCATAAAAGCGCTTTCAGGCATATCTATTTGTCTACTGAAGGTCTGTTTTGAATTTTGGTCTGTAGAACTCTGTGAATCCATTTCAGCCAATTGGACAGATGAGCAGCATATTTTTGCCATTTGGCCGCAGAATTTTAAACGACAAAGATGAGAGAGATCAAGAATCCCTCAAGTGAACAGCAAATATTTATTCCCTTTTTCTAAAACTCAGGTGACCTTTTCGTAGTGGGTTTAGGTAAATTTAAAATCTGGCAAGTTGAGAACAACCTTTGTCCCGGAGACAATTTGTCTATAGTCCACAAGACAAAGAAATAAGCCAAGAATACAACACCATCAGAACTTATGCACGTGGAAATAAATGGAGAGGGTAAAGAAAACGCTACAGAGGGGCGGTGGGGTGGTTGGTGGTTAGCAACAGAGAGAGGTAAGTGTTGACAGATAATCACGGAAGCTCTAAATTCTGCAGGATGACAAGCCGCCGTGTCAGGTTTCCTCCCCGACTCTCTGATCACTTCTGCTCACGACGCCTCTAAAGCACACTCTCGCTCACTCTGTACATCCAACTTTCTATCTCACTCTCTTTCTTTCCCTGGCTGCTGCCCTCTCTCTTATTTTCATTCCATCTCCCCTGGCCCTGACTAACCTTTCAGTGTTATTCTATTTACCAGAGGGAGAGTGTTTCTGGATCACTGGGCTAATTAATAAGGTAAACACAGGCCACCGGCCGCTCACTCAGCACTGTGCTGACAGAGGAGAGAAAGAGAGAAGCAGTTTGGGACTGTGTGAGTGAGAGACTAAGCTGTGTGTATGTGTGTGTATCCGCTTACACACTGTGCAGTTTTGGGACGTCCCAGATGAAAGCTGATGATCAAAAGAGAACTGTGGTGATATTTCTGGCCGGTGATCCAAAATGGTGGTCCAAGACCGCACAGTGAGAGATGTACAGCGATGGCTGATTCAGAGCTTTACAGCCTGAGTATGCTTGAAATTACCTAATGTGTATGGAGTTTGTTTTATATTATTTTCAAAATATGCTTTTATTGTCTATTTAGATCATGGTGCTGTGATTTATCAGACCTCTATTGCACATCTGCTGTGCGACAAAACTAATATCATACAGTCTGACACAAACTGTCACCAAGATTTTAGTAAACCCATCTTATATAGTGTAACATGTAATAAACCTGCAAAATCACCTTAAGTGAGTGAGTGTGTAAATAGGAATATAAGCTATTTGTAGGTCAGACATCATTTGTGTGTAGAAACTGTCCTCTGAAATGAATTCTCTTTTATTGCTCTTTTTAAAATTTCATATTTTTCCTCAAACATGAAAAATTCTGTTTCAGGTTTTTTTTTTTTTTTTTTTTTTTAAGGTCAAGGTTTTGGATGTTGTTTGAAATTTCTGAAATTAAAAGACCAAAGTACAGGTGGTACTGAGAACATTTCTTCTGAATTCCCTACACCAGGGAACATAAGGTATTGAGCTGGTAAATGTGACCATATTTACCCATGAATGTGTATGTGTGTGTGTTATTGTACAACAGTATGTATGTGTGCTGGAGGGGGTGGAGGTTGATGGTCCAGAGGCAGGGGAGGGGAATAAGTGTCAACAGACGGGCGGGTAAATATTTCATGAACAAGGCCTTCAAGTCGGAGCAAGAGCAATTAGTGTCACCCGTCATGCTGCCGGGCCTGCCTCGCCCTGATTAGTGCCTCGCTGGAACGCTGCACACAATTAGAGGCTCGACCGAGCCATGAAATAGGTCCAGGAGACCAGTGCTCCCCATCCAAATAACATCATGAGACTAGTTAGGCGGAAAAATACTGCACTGTGCCTGATAAGTAAGCCTGAGCGTTTATATTTATACATAGACTCTTACAGCTAAAGCAGAATACAGACAGGGATATTAACAACCCCCCAAAGTGTATGCTAGGATGACATTAACAAGACTGTAAATATCAAATAGGCCCATAGGGGGTACAGAATAAAATTACATCAGTCTTAAAGGTTTCTGAAGTACAATGAACTATTTTTTGTTTGCCTATATTCACATGCATTTAAATTTAAGTAGGGCCTTTTAAGCAACATGTGACAAATGAGTTGTCAAACAAAAAGGCTTGAAAATGAATTAGGATGAAATTAGTGGAGCAGCATTTCTGCAAACAAGTAATAAAATCCAACAGTGTAAACTCTCTCATAGCTATAACTCTATACATAAGACACTATGTGTATCCAAATGTTTCCAATACTTACCTCAATACACCTCTCGAAACCAAATCTAAAGGCCAATGCTGCATTATAAAAGCAGAGAAAATTAGTTAAAAAGCTAGATGTTCTGACGTACATTCGCTTAAGCAGAAACACAGTGTGATTCATGGGGCATCATGTTTCTAACAGGCCTCCAATAAACACTGGAACAGGCATGTGTTGTTTAAACACAAAGTTTAAATGGAGGTCAGATCGGGACACGCTCATTATCAGAGAGCCAGAGACATGGGACATTTCATGGCTACATACCTGCTATGTGGTGAAAGTTCTATTATGTTTGATTATGTATTTAATGCTGTGAGAATCAAAGCAAAACCCCATAGTGAAGGTATCTGCCCCCCGACCACTTAAATGAATTCAATCAAAAGTAAACAGAAGGAGTTCTACAGAAAAACCTAATAAAAGTTAACACTATTGCTGCAAAGCGCAAAAGAATAGAAGCTGTGCTAGTAAATGATTTAGTATCAGATTATCATCTTGATTTATTTTGTCTAACTGAAACCTGGCTGGTTCATGAAGAATGTGTGTGAATCCACTCCCCTGAGTCATATTAATACTCACATTCCTGGAGGCAGCGGCCCAGGAGGTGGAGTTGCAGCTATCTTCTGCTCAAGCCTATTAATCAACCCTAAACCTAAACCAAATATATAACTCATTCCAAAGCCTTGTTCTCAGTCTCTCACACCCAACCTGGAAAAACACAACAGTCAGCTCACTTTGTTACAGTGTACCACGCTCCTGGTCCATATTTGGAAAGTTTATCTTAATTCTCAGTTTTTAAGTAATCATTGCAGGTGATTTTTATATTCATGTGGACGTTGACAATGTTAGTACTGCGTTTATCTCATTACTAGACTCTATTGGCTTCTGTCAGGGTGTTTATAATCCCTCTCACTGTTTTAACCCACCCTAAATCTTATAGCATTAGAGCTGCAACGATTCATTGAGTAATCGATTAGTTGTCAACTATTAAAGTTATCACCAACTATTTGGATAATCAGTTTGAGTCATTTTTTTTTTTTTTTTTAAATGATTTGATTCCAGCTTCCTAAATGTGAATGTGTTGTGGTTTCTAGTAAAGTAAATATCTTTGGGTTGTGGACAAAGCAAGACATTTGAGGACGTCATCTTGGGCTATGGGGAACACTCAACAACATTTTACACTTCTTTTTTTTTTTTTTACCAAACAAATAATCAATTAAACATGAAAATAATCGACAGATTAATCCACAATGAAAATAATCATTAGATGCAGCTGTATTACTGGACAACACACCATTAAGTAAATAATCCCCCAATAAGTGTCTATCTGACAGCGTTGAAGCTAAATTTAATACAATCAACATTTAATTCAATGCTGTTTCTCAATATAACAAGACTCTTACGCTAACTTCACTCCCTCCCAAATTGATGATCTTGTTGATAGTGCTGCAGGCTCACTGCAAATGACACTCAACTCTGCTGTCCCTCTAAAAAAGCTGATAATAAAACCAAGAAGGTTAGCTCCATGGTGAAACTCCCAAACTCGCAAAGGTAATAAAGCAAACATTGTGGAAACTTGGGAAAAAAAGTGGCGTTCCACCAATCTAGAAGAATATCAATTAATTTTGTGCTTGGACCAATCCTGTTCACCTTATACATGCTTTCTTTTACCCATATTATTAGAAAACATTCCATAAACCCCTTATTTCCATGACTTTCTCATGTATAATTGGGTGAGATAAGAATTTCCTCCGCATCCTGTTTGGAAGATAACAAAATGTTCTCAAACATGCAACATGTTTGTAGGTCAGGGATCCCAAACAGCACCAAAACCCTTGTTAAAGGAGCTGTATGAAAGACTTCCCCTCTAAAGCCTAGTTCACGCTACAACATTTTAAGCCCAATTAGCAGGTCGCCGAGCTCGGCGACTGTCGGGCTGTGATCAGGGGCATAGGTGTCACTTACACTGGGGACACTTCCCCACCATTTTTTGAAATGGCTGATTTTGTCCCCATCACTAAGTAGTGCAACAAGAAATGTTAAATAACAAATTAATTTGCATAATAAGAAACATCTGCCAAATGAGTAAATGTAATAAGAAACATGCCATGCAAGGTAAATATCTAAGAAATCAATGTGCATTGTCCAAGAAAGTAACTTAAGCTAATTTCTGATCACTGTTGTACCCCTTGATCAGGGGTACAACAGGGGGCAGCTACTTTTCACCGCAAAACACTTCTTACTCTCCTCCAGCTCTCTCTGTAGCTCAGACAATCCCTGCTACCTGCGTGTGCTAATCCATTCTTTCACCCATATTCTTTGTCTTTATCATTGCTATCTTTAAAATAACAAACAACAGCTGTTTCATGTGTTTTCTTGACAAAACATGGTTTCGAGACCAGCCGTTGGGTGACAGTGTCGTTGTCAGCTCATGTAGTGCACTGAAAGTCATTTTTAAAAAATGATCTATATAATAATATCCAGGGCTGGAACTAACAAATATTTTTTTTGTTGATGAATCAAGAGATTATTTTTGCAATTAATCTATTAATTGTTTGTGTAATAAGAAATACCATCACAATTTACTAAAGCCCAGGGTGACAAACAGCAAATGCGAACACATTAAGAGCTGGAAATAGCAAATGTCGAATCAGAATCGTCAAGTCCTGCCTATAGTCGACTGATAACCGAATCATGTGTGTTTTTGAGCGCGGCAATTGCGAGCAGGGGGCCATAGTGGCTCCCCTTTAATCCTAAACTGCAGAGCTGCAGTCTCAATTCATTCAACTTACACTGCAAATTTCCAGCTAAACTGAGGCGCGGGTCTATTTCAAGTAGCCGGCTATTTAAAATGATAAAATATTCTTGGTTCATCAACGGAGATAAATTAACCTAAACTCTGCACAACACCAGTGAAGCTGGGCTCAGCGCAGACAAACCGTTTTTTTTCAACGGAAACGGCGGTTCCCTGAACACCCTGCTGTGTACGCAAGCGCACTGAATTTTCCTGCCTTTTTAACACGTTGTGTTTACAAACTTGTGGCAGCTGATTGGGTAACACCTGAGACACGCCCACCGAACGGGAGATAACATACCTTGCAGAACGTTGCGCAACGCTGCAAGGAAACATGTCGATCAATCCAAAATCCGGTGCAAAACGTTTTGAGATTGAACTCGCCCCTGGTGCTCGGCCTCTTCAGCCACTACACACACACACACACACACACACACACACCCAGGGTAAGGGTTACAATTTTGGATTTATTCACGCACTTATTTTCTTTTTACATGTTTATTTACAGTATTAAATGTTGAAATGTATATTGTAATAGGCTGTATATTAACTTATTGGGAGAAAACTGTTAGTTCTATTTAAAATCAGATGTTGAGCAAACCATATGCATTTTGCTTAAAAAAAAAAAACAACTATCTATCTATATGGAAAATGGAGGTCAATTTGTTTCGTGTGTGTGTGTGTGTGTGTGTGTGTGTGTGTGTGTGTGTGTGTGTGTGTGTGTGTGTGTGTGTGTGTGTGTGTGTGTGTGTGTGTGTGTGTGTATCCGCTGGTGTTCATGCCCTTTTCAGGCTGCACCTGCCAGTCCCCTGAATTCTTGGAGGTGAAATACGGGCGTGCACAAATTCCAGGCATACAGGAGAGATTTCAGCACTGTAGCCAATACTTACACGCTGTCAGTCAGTGTGATGTCTTTATTATGGCTGCTCCTCGCCTCATCTTTACAACTTTATGCTCACAAACCCAGTCCCGTGCAGAGGCAGGGGCAGCGGATACAGAAACCTCCTGAAAGATCTTTATATAACGTCATCATTTTTTTTTGTTTTTTAAGTGGTCAGGTGTAAGAACACAAAATATTTATCCTATGCTATTAAAACTGTAGCCATTTCTGTGATTTGTCCAACTTTCTACTACAAGGCAAAACATAGTCTACATCTGATTGGGAATGTGCCTGGTCAGAAATCCTTCTTAACCTGCCAACCTTACACTTCGTGGTTGAGTGCTACTGTAAGCAAGCCAGCTTTTAGTGGGTGTGTGTGGCCAGTGAGAACAGCAGGGTTTCCTAAAGGACCTCCAGAGGTGGAACCAATGGTTTTCACCTGCTGCTGCACCAAAGATACTTCATATTCCTCCCATAGGCATCTGCTAATGCTGCTTGCTAAAAAAGCACAGACAACAAGACAAAGCTGTTGGAGCAGGACTCAAACATGGTCACTGTGAGAGAAACCAAAACCAAAGAAGTACAGGGACTACAGTACACAGAGGCATTTGGTTCAGCCCAAAACAGAACCCCACCTCTTCAAATACAAAGCACATTTATTTTAGACCATGAGGATAAACTTGGGAGTCGCTCCTGCACAGTGAATTCCCCTTTTAAAGCAAAAGCACCTTATTAAAACAAGATGAGTCACTTAGCAATCATTTAACAAAAAGGTTTGTGTTGCACCATCCACTAAAAGAGAAGGATGCATGTCTAGGCAAAGGCAAGTCCTACACTTTTACAGACATAACAAAGAACCTCAACACTTAAAATCAGCTCTTTGCCATTGTTTCCATTGAAATCCAGTACACTGGAGCCTAACAATGATAAACATACTAATACTTATGGACTGCACTGACAAAAAACCCCTCAATGTAATAGATGGAGGAATGTGCTCCATCTAGTGTTGACTCAGAAACTACCTGTAGCTTCACTCTGACTGTTCTGGATCTCAATCATTAGTAGAAAATGTAGATAGAGAAAATGTAGAGGTCAATTGTTTTTTTTTTTTGGTAAAAAGGTTAATTTTTCCCCTCTGCACCACTTTACTTACTCCATTATTACCTCATCGCACCACACCATCAATCTATTCTCCTCTCTGCTTTTGACTCCAGGCCGTCTGAGGACATGATAGCCGCGGGGTCAAGATTTATTCTTTTTCCTTTGCTTAGACACACGCTCTCCTTTTTTCCTCTCATCACTTGCTAGCCTTTGTCTGGAAGATTTTCTTTCACTGATTTCTTTGGTTTTGGAGCATCGCTGAGCCATCTCAGGTTTGTCTGGTGATATAAAGACACCTGGTGTAGCTGACAGTTGCTCTAGTTTCATTTATCAATCCTAATTTAGAGGAAGATCAGCTGTATCTCATTAACAGGAAATGGAACAAAGATGATATAAGATGCTATTTCAACCGAGATGATTTTAGGAAACCTGGTCCAAGTTGGGGCCTTGCGGCCAGGAACCTTAATGATGATGGCCGAGTCAAAACCTGTCCTCCCTACTTCCTCAAAGACAGACGCTGTGTGCGTGATAGGAAGGGAGAGTGCTGGGGGTGGAGGGGTCTGGAAAATTCCAAGAAGAGGTTCACAAAGTGTGCAGAAGAGGAAATAGTGGTTCAAAAGAAACTTGCTGTTTATCTGAAAAACGGGAGTGGTCTGGTTCTGAGCTGAAAATAAAACCTGTTATATTAATGCATTACATAGATGCATGTACTCTGTCTTCCATTAAGAAGGAACATCAACTCTCTGTAAACTAAATGGTAAGTTCTATAAACAAATATAAAGAATTATATGCTATGAAAAATACTGATCTACTGCACATACTACAGGTGCATTCCAGTGAAATCCAAATGAAGCCATGTTGATTTAAAACAAGTCTTAACTAAATATTGACCGTTTTAACTGATCTCTAGCTAAACTTTAGCTGAACTTGAATTTTCCCTTTAAAGCAGTATTTCACTTTGGACCACTTTCAGTGCTCTGTGGGCCCTTGCTTTGTTTTAAAAGTTAGGAAAATTGTGATGGGAATATTTTTCTTTTTAAGATGTAATCAATGCTTTCAATGGTAATAAAAAACATTTGTTGCATTTCTAGAAGCAAAGAAATCCCAAGTTCTGCTATTTATTTTTGGGTCCAGGAAACTAGTGACATTTACAGCTAGGTAGAAAAATTAATTTTATCTGTTTTGTTTGAGTTTTAAATGTTTTAGGTACTCTTTTCTGGTTTTACAATTTCAACTGTATATTAAAAGTAATGTATTTACTGTTTACACTGTATATATTCATATCGCAGCAAAATAAACCGCAAAATCAACAAAAAAATACATTCTCTTGAAGAACTACTTGAAAAACCTGCTTGTACACCCTCCAAGACACTCTTAAGAACATCTGTGGATTTCCACACAGCATTTAGAGAACTAGTAATTCACTGACTGACTGTATTGCTGTCTTGTGGTAGAGCTGGTTAGGTTATTTTAGTGTGGTGACGATGTTTTCGGTCAGTTCATTTGGAAGAAGAGTAAAGGCTCGTTTTGTACCCCCCCCCCCCCCCCCCCTCCCCCCCCCCCCTTTTTTTTTTTTACAAACTGCCACTGCTCATTTTACCTGTAAGCCAGCTGCTGCTGCAACGACGAACGGCTCCTGTTTTGGACTGAGTCTCGCCTTTCCTAAAAGGCAGAGCAGACAAACGCTCTGTTTGTGGGAATCAACAAAAAGACACTGGTTCTGTAATTGCTGTTTCAGTGTCTTGGAGGCTCCTGCAGCATGTCCTCCCGTGTTTTATGTTGTGCATGCAGCCGGAAAATTTTGTGTAAATCATCCAATAACTGACAACGTCCACAAATTATAACTCAGTACAACCAGTCAGTAAAACATTTATTTAGCTAGTCTATAAAGTACACCCCCAAACTGATCAAAGAAAATAAAGCCCTACAAACCCAGGTATATTTTGCCAGAGTCTGGACACATGCAGTAGTTTATCCCCTTCAAAAGGCAATGATAATCTTAACCAGGCAGCAGCAGCAAGCAATCCTTATTCAGCTGAGGCCTTGCTAGCTGCTCAGCCAGCTTATGAGAAGTTATGACAACGCTGTGCTCACATCAGGCTTTGATCCTGTTTTATGGGACAGCATGGGCCTTTGATCTGGTGTGGCTATCTTTACGGGCTTTGCTTCATACTCAGAAACTATACCATAAGACTGAGGGGGGTACAGAGACAAATGAAAATGGCTACAAGACAGAAAAAAAGCCACAGAGTAAGATGGAGAAGGAGGAAACAGCAGGCAGAGAGCTGTGGGGGGAAAAGCAGAGGGAACAACAGGAGAATAGTTTGGTAAAGAGGGACTAAAAGACAAAAAGGCAGAATCGTGTGCTAAATCACCGCTCTAACTCACGTGCTTCATTTCTACTGCTTCACCCTGTCGCTATCCCTCCTCAGGATACTGGCAGGGTAGGCCAAAACGTTTAACATTTAAAGGACCTCCCACCACACAAAACCTCAAGGTTAAAGGTACCCTATGACGTTTTTTGACCACTAGTAGCGCTATGGAGCAATGTTTTTACGAGTGAGTCCTTGCTTTGTTTGTAACACTTCTCTGCGAACTGTATTACTCTGTTAGAACTTTTTTAATTTTAAAAATGGCAGCAGTAAGGTATCAAGAAATGTAGCAATATGTAAGCAAAGGCAGGGAAGAAGAGGACTACAAGCCAGAAAACATGGACGTAAACACAAATTCAAATATATTTTAAAAAATCAGCTTTGAAAATGTTTCATGAGGTTAGATCTCAAGGAATCAAACAGTGCCTGTTGTTGAGTAACACTGAATGTAAACAGACCTTTCTTTGTTTCCAAGAAAACTCCACGTTGCGCCTATAATGTTTGTCGAGCACCTGCTGCAGAGCATCAGGAAACCTGATTATGAAATGTACACGTATATATTGTATGAATTAACTATTTATAAATTTTAACTACCCAAATGGCTTTTTCCAGATGTCTATGAATGTGTTTATACGCGTTTCTGGAATGCATTAAAATTACTAACCAGTGTTATGACAAATCTCAAACTGACTTTTAATCTGCAAAGGGAAAGCATCCACATCGTTTTCCTAGTTCCCTTTAAACCCAGAACATCGACAAGATATCAAACTCTTCCTAGAAGCCACGCATGTATATATTGGTTTTTGTATTGAAAATGTCAGCATGCATCACGCATTTATCCTTGGCTAACCTTGTAGCTCCATGTGTTCTCCTACAGTACAGGGAGGATTAGACATGCAGGATGTCAGTAAATCTCACCCATCCATCAGAGAGCCTTGACACAAGCCCCAGGAGCCATAAAATACAAAATACACATACATACGCAGACACTCTCTCCCCCCCACAGATGCAATCTTCCTATTTCAGTTAAGTTTTACAACATAACGTTCACTCTTGTCGTTTAGGGCAACAACAAGTTACTGAATTCAACAAAGAATGATTTTTTTCCTTCTATGTATAAAAAAAGCTAAAAGAAACAAGAGAAATGAAGCCTGCAGGCTTTTAAAAGACTCAGATTGCTAGTTTCTCTCATTGCAAATTAACTGTCAAGGTAACTTTAGCGTCACCATTTTACAACCAGCAGAGGTGTCTCTTTGAGAAGTAACCCACCCACCACCACTCCCCATATCATTGTTCTATACTTCAATATCTTATTTTTATCAACAGAATAATTGCTGCAGAATAAACTGCTTAATTCTACTGCTCCAAAATACTTGGCTAAATGTCTAAAATGTTAGTGTAAAAGTATTTTTAGCTGTCTTTTTGACCTGCTTCTGTTGGTCCTGTATAGAGGTATGCATGAGGGGAAAACACTGTTCAACACTGCAAACCTTCACTGCCTGAGGGGAATGAAAATGGACGTGTAGGTGTGCGATTTTGTGCGCGATTTTATGTACCGCGTTTCTCAAAGATAATGAGGTGAAAAAACAGAGTGTCACCCTAAAGAGTGACGTATGTGTGGTGTCGACGCGTCGTCTTTATAAAACACGGTAAATCCTATTATTCCCAATGCAGCTCCTCACTATTATATTGGAACAACACTGAAAAGGGCAGATTGCTGCCACTTGATGCTAACAGAGTATTCGAAAATAATTTGATTTGTACTGGGGAGAGGTGAAATATGGGCATTTTCCCTTGTTTTAGGAAGAAACATTTAAGACTCACAGCTTTTACAGTAGGTATCCATCAAGGAGAAGCATCATAGACCGTCAAGAAGCACCGCCTTATTTGGTCGGGGAGACTGAGAAACCGGCCAATTCACCAGAGCTAAAGGCCTCGCAAACAGTTGTTATTCTTGATAATGCGCAAAGCCTTGTCAAGCTGACACCCTGAAATACAGAGCACACAGATCACTTTCAGACAAACCCTTGCTGGTTGAGGCTTGCAGCTGTCTGACAGCGAGCAAGAGATGGAGAGAGACAAAACAAAGGAGGTAAGACAAAAAGAAAGAAGAAACGAAAAAGAAGAAAATCTGGAATGTGCTGTTTTGACAAAAACAGCAACGAAATAAAAGCAAAGGCGTGGCACTGCTCATGAAGATCAGAGAGGTCAACACTATGCAGACACATATGGCCCACCAAAAATGTTCAGACCCATCCAACTGATAAAAAGTTGCTAAAAACGTATGATGAATTGCTCCGCACTTTGCAGTTGTCATGTTTTCATACAGTTCTTCCCATGTGTCATAGCAACAAAACCACCTGCTCAAAATAATAAAAGCTGACCCTTCCTGAGACAGAGTCAGTGGGAGTGAGAAACAGGAATTCTTGCTATCTGACAAGGCATGAATCTTAACCAAACATGGGGTTGCCATAAACAACCAGGGCTGTTGCGAGAGGCATCTGCGAAGAACGCAGAAACTTTTAGCTCCAGGAGAGCAGAGTGTGAGTGGGGGGTGGGGGTGGGGGGGGAGAATACATGACGTGACCCCCAGATGGAGTGTCAGAGAGCTGTTTGGTGGTTAGTTGCTGGGTCATCAGTGTAGGTAGAAGCGGGTTAGCTGAATCTCAGGTGCTCTTCAAGCTACACATACTCTGTGTTAACGCTTACTCTCTCCTGACTCATTCTGGACAGCATCTACTACAAGTGTGCACTTAAAGCCCCCCAAGTAAAGCCTGGAAACTGTAGCTACGGTCTAAGTGTGCATGCTTAGCTCCAGATTAACACCTCTGGGCCTGCATTCTGAGGGCTTTGCTCAATGGCAGCGATTGGTTATCTTCCAAAAAGTCAAAAGGTCAAGCACAGAGACAGACCGAAAACATTTATGTTCATTTGTGAATACCAAAATGTAATACTACTAATTACTTTTATGATTTTACCAACCACCCTGCCTTTAACACACGCCGAAGTGTACAACAGAGCAAAAGAGCTGGAATCAAATTTAACACATTCATTGTTACAGCTTCTCAAAAAAGTAGCCACGGGGAGAAGGGTTCCAACATTTCCCCTGTGCTGTGGCTTAAAGGCTTTCACCTGAAGCCTTTAAACCTGCTGGCACACACTGAGCTGACCCGGGCCAAACAGCTGACAACCCAAGGACACACTGTTTCCGTCCGATCTTAAATAATACACATAAAATGGCTGTGAGAGATAATCTTACAGCAGAGACACAGACGTGGTCTTAATACTTTTAACAGACCCAGAGAGAAAAGAGAGACAGATAGGCGACGGACAGCTGAACCATTTTTTTGGGAGGAGGGGGGGCGACTGCTGAGTTGTGCCTCGGGCTTTTCCTAAGATTTGGTTTATTTTATACACGGATAAAGACCCAAAGGCTTTTGATCGTTCTCAAAATAGAAACGTTAGGAAACAAAGTACAGGCTAATCTTGGTAAATGGATTAATGTTTTGTGAAGCCGAGAACAGGGGCATAAAAATCCCCTGTTGTGAAACGCACATAAAAAGGTCTCCCCAAAGAGCTAATGTTACAACCTATCAGTGTGTGAGAGATGTTAAGTGTGCTGTGATCACAGATGTAATCCCTCGGCTAATCTGGCAGATCACAGGCCTGAGGCAGATCAAACTGATATCTGACACCATCTTGTCTGACTCCATCCCCTCAAATTATCGAGAGTATTAGGAATATATAGTGTCTTGGGTTTATGTCCATGTGTGAGTGTAAGTTAGATTTAACTACCACCAAACTCCAGCAGCCCTCAGCACAGCGTTGGAGCACAGGAGTAAAAGTGAGACAAGGTCTGAAGTTTTTTGTTAAAACTACACGGCTGAGACAACTATATCGTTTCCTACGTCTAATCTCACCATCTGACACACACACACACACACACACAAAACACTAGTGTACAGGAAAGGGGGGAGATGGGGATGCGGTCTTGGACCAAACCCCGGCCCTGTAATTCAAACCTGTCATCGCTGAACAAGACGGACCTGTTTGGTAAATAAGAGAGGGGTTCAACATTAGAGACGGAGAAGTCCCACGCCACATCTGCTCTCCATTCTGATGTGGAACAAGAGACGGAGGAGGGAGGGACAGAGAGAGTGAGCGAGAAAGAAGGAAAGAAAGTGAGTGTTAATAGAGTGAGAGAAAAACTGAGAATAAAAAAAGAATGTAATGAGCAGCAGGTAAGAGAAAAAAACCCACAGATGCCAGTGAATGCATCTAAATGCCAGCAACACAATCCTGTTCAGTCTCTCTCTGCCCACCCAGGGTTTAATTTGCCCACACCAGGTTTGGTCTACGTTCCCGCTGTGGCTGCACAAACCTCATCTTTCAACGCCACCCACAGCGTCCCGCTTTTCTAATGAAAATTATGAGGGGAGATCCAGCTTAATTTCAGGAAGGAAAATTCCATGTTGAGAAGTAAGAAGAAATAAAGTCTCATGCAAATCAGATTCCCTGCAACGAACTGGAGCTGACGTGAGTAAATAATTACTTCTGCAAAAAGGTTTCACCTCCTGCCCACCCTTCTCTGTGGAGATGGCAAATATAGGCTATGCTATTAGCTTATGCTAATGATTATGCAAGGCATTAAATTCCAGTTTCAAATGCAGTGGAAGGCCTGTGGTTTTTGAGTAAAAGGGAAAGAACCAACTCACTGTATACGGCTCACTTGAGGAAAGAAAAAGCTGCTTGCATGTAGGTCTCACTTAATTTTAAGAAAAACTTTCAAAAATTCCTTGCTCATCCTGTGGTTAAACTTTGCTTTGGCTGTTTGTATCCTAGCAGCAAGGAGGGTCTAGCAAACACAAACAACAACAAAAAAACACTACTGACCGCAGTACACAAATAAGCGTCAATATTACCATGAACTGACTTTTATACACCAGCATCCTCTGACAAGGAGGTCAACCACAGGCCAAAACCTGAGCTACTGTATGTCATGGATCTGCTTCAGATCTCCACACAGGAGCTTCACCTGTTTCCAGAAGCGTATGTTTGTGGTGAGGGATTCAACTTCATTTGAACTGCATTTTATAAATAGTTAAGACAAAGAGATCCGCTTACCCCTGCAGTCTAGAGACAGACCACATACTCTACAGTGGCCAGAAAAGAAAAAAAATTGGGTTTGAGGGAACAATTCAGGCCTGTCACAAAATGTTTCAAGCGTGGTTTCCCCCTTATACAAGGAATACTCAAACATTTTAGTACAAATAAAAACTAGGTTTGTACCCTAAGCTTCATTCTAAACAGGACTTGATGGTATTGTTTTTTAAATGGCCATACTCAAGTTCTTTGTTTCCTTGATTTTGCAACATTTTTGGGAATAAGCAGTTGCCTGTGTTCTTGTTTTGAACCATACCTGCTAAAGATATATTGGTGAGAGCTAGGTATTAAGCCTTCGCTTTTGTAGTACAGACTGAAATGTGATGGTAGCACATTTGAGTATCAAACACCAACAGCTGACATAAACACTTGGTCAGATTCTTAGTTCGCATATTCTCTGATTACATACTTTCTGATTTAAATCAATCAATCATCATTTGACTGTATTTTATCTAGTTTAAGTCTTTATGTAGTATTTAGTATATACTTTATGCTGTTTGCTATCTAAACATAACTCTGGTATTGCATTGGGGCCATTATCTAATAGTGGATAGTACTTTTGTAGCTAGAGGTTAAGATTGGTATATGGCTTGCCTCTTTAGATCACTGCATGCACTTTAGCCAATTCTATCTATAACAAAAAAACAAGAACGTATGGTTATTGCTGTGGCTTTAAGCACAAATCTAAGGGCTTGTTTCATTTTTCCAGAAAATACCTACTTGACATGAGGTGTCTGGAGCAGCAAGGACAAAGGCCTACCTGACCATCAGTTAGTTAAATCATTTAGTGAAGTCAGTTTTCTTTCATATAACCCAAAATCACAACTCACAAATGTGCCTTAAAAAGGGCAAAGGGCTCACTATTACATCAAAGGCAAACTTTAATTTGCTGTCATTCCTCAACCACAGTGATGTAACCCCTGTAACCATTATTGGCAACATACAATGACGGGCCTTTATTTGAAGAAAACTGTTTGTAAAATAACCTTCCTGGCATTGCTCTAAAATATTGCCCATATGCTGTGTATCATGGTCCCTAACAGCTGTATTCCAGGCCAAGCGTGATCCCTGAACATAGACGTGACATGTTATCAAGCACGGGGGCACAGGGATGGGTTATGAGGGCCTGGAGGGCTGTGAGAGACCTCCTGCTGCACAAACTGGGGATATGTTTGGGGTCAATAAACACACAATCTTCCACACACATACGAGCTAAATCACAGTCAAACAACAGATGTATACTCTTGGTACACAATATATACAAGTATGTATGTAAGAACAAGTATGTAAGAACTTAAAGACTTTCAAAGAAACAAAAAACATACTTATGGACCCTCATTGAGATAAAAAAAAAAAACTGCAAGACATGCACTAATGCTGCCTCTAACTATTTCTCAGCTGAATCAGTTGTACATCAGGGAAATACCAGAATGCTAACATTAAGTTTTGCAAATAGATACTGAGCAATGCTTTTGAGTAAACACAGACCTAATTTAAGGAAAAAAACATCACAAAGCCTTTCTCTCCTCCGTACCTGATTCCAGGCGTCTGGTTCTGGAGGTGCTCCTGCCAGCGCTGGTGATGGTGGTGATGGAGACAGAGAGGGGAGGATGGATGAGGAGGAGGATGGGGATGGGAGTGAGTGTATGTGCAGGCAGAGAGGCAGCACGGGCAGGTGGAAGTGCTTCCTGGGTGGGGAACGGAGCCGGGCCCTGGGCCTGTGCCTGGGTTCTGGAAGAGCGGGCACTCCTGCTGTCCACACGGGCAGCACAGGGTGGAGTGGAAGTGACAGTGCTGGCAGCAGAGCGGCAGCGGCTGGAGAGGAGGGGAGGAAGAGGACGGGGAGAGAGCGGTGGGAAGGTGGCGTTTGGCCAGCCTCTGGGAGTCTATGGTGGCGGGGGAGGAAGAGGCAGCAGAGGATGGGGGAAGGTTCCTCAGGGAGCCGTTCTGTTTGGCCACACCTCCATTTTGGCTCGGTCTGTTTGTTCTCTGGACAACATGTGAGCTCTGCTGCTTCTGCTGAACTTTAGACGCTGCATCCTTCACTAAAACATCCTCGTCTCCATCTGCTGCAGGACAGTCTCCATTAGAGGCAGCTGTGAGAGGGTCCAGGCTGACTGGTGTGCTGGTGTTTGAAGGGGCATTTCCGTTGGCGCCGAGGGGATGGTGCCCTCCGTTGCTGAGAGCCAGAGGGTCGGCACTTGCATCGCTCAGGGCCATGGTCCTCTCCCAGCAAGCCTGGCAAAGACACTGTCACTCCTCTGTGGGAGAAGAAGAAAGCAGACAGAAAGAGAAAGATGTTTAGGCTGAGTTTAACAGCACAAAATAGAAGGATAAATGCTAAAAGCACACTTGTTGATTTATAAAGCACATGCACTCTGTTAAAAACACAGCCCTGTGTTTAGAGGTCAAGTCTTAAACTGCAGTATGTTGGTCAGAGATATAACACAAGCGATCACTCATCACAGTCTTCTCCACTTTCATATTAAAGGAATAGTTGAACATTTCAGAAAATTTGCTTGTTCGCTTTCAATACGTCTGCCTGTCTGCTGAATGTTAGCTTAGCTTTGCATAAATACTGGAGGCAGGGGGAAAAAGCTAGCTAGCCTGGTTCTGTCCGAAGGCGAAACAATGAGCGGAGTTTTGAGATGGATTATTTCTTGGCTAGGAGAGTCTCAGGAACTCACTGCTCCTGTGCAAAAATAGTAACAAATGAAAACCACATAGTTATTTTTACACTTAGGTTTATAGATTAACATCTGGGAATACATGTTAATTAATGAGCTTTAGAGATGCTAGACAGAGCCAGGCTTTTTGTTTCCCTGTTTCCAGTATTTATGCTAAGCTAACTGTCTTCTGGCTCCAGCGTCATTTTTAAACAGACAGATTCTGATCTCATCTTTTCCCAAACAGCTTTATCAGTTCTATGTCTGTTAATCTTATGTGAGAGGATCCAAATCCAAAGACAGAAAGAAAACGATTGTAGAAAAGCTGTGAAAGCAAGCAGAGAAAGAAAAGGCGATAAAGAAAGTTTGTGAATGGTCTCAGCTGACCACTGATCCCGTTCCCACAGAGGGCTCGGCTGGACAGGACACAGAGAGGAGGACTGGACTACACCCAGGTAAGATGCTGTGCGCATGTGGGATCTGATAGTAAAATAAACAAGTGAGATTCAATCTAACAACAGGGAACTCTGTTTTCTTAGACTGGACAATATCACAAAATCCCCAAACAAGTTCTCAGAAACTGAGCAGGAGCGCTGTTTCCATTCAGAATGAGTGGCGCCAAGTGAGGGAGGAGAGAGACAGAGACTGTAGCAGAAAATGAGATTGTGTTCCAGTATAAGCCACACTGAGGAAACACACTAATGACATTACAGAAGCAAAAACATTTATCCAAAAAGTAGCATTCTTAACTTCTCAGAAGTAGCATTTTCAGCTAAAATTTCTCAACACATAAATGAATGTTTTTATATTTTATGTGTAGTGTCCCACTTGGCACTCAACTGACACACATAATGAAGAGTCCAAAACATGCCCTTTACCAACCAAGCTTAACAGAGATGCATCAACAGGCCTCACGTTTTGCCTTTGTAATAGTGTTTGATGTGACTTTCGGCAGATAAAACATATTCGACCCCCTTTCTCGTCAGCTTATAATTCTATTTTTTACCTTTTTTTTTTTTTTTTTTTTAAACAGGCATTTACTCTAGCGAGTTTAAAAGCTTTACAAATAAGAGGTCAGGTAAATGATTAAAGTGAAAACCAATGCTGATACTGCAATCAGAAAAAATGCCAAGTCTTGCAAAGCAAAGAAAAACAAAACAGGCGCCTGCCCAATAAAGTTAGATAGGGAGGAGTTTTTTTTAATGATTAACTGAATCACCACTGAAATATTTGGCAAACTGAACCAATTTTCTGTCTTCTCATTGGAGTCACAACAGTCACATCAAATAGGGGCCGTTTCAGATCAACTTGATTTACGGAGCATGAATAAGACCTGGCATAAATCTCCAGTGTTTGTATAGATTACAAAGCATGAGACACTCGTGCATTAGCAGCTTTCAAAAACGGTTCCAACAGGATGAAGAAAAAAAACAGAAGGTTCAAGTTATGCGACAGTTTCAGCCCCCATATACGCTTCAGCTTAAATTACAACATACTCACAGGAGACCGAGATGTGAAAATGTGGGATATTTTAGCAAAGCCGGGGGGGGAGAGAGAGGAGAGGGAGACAGAAAGGTGCGTCTGCTGCTTTGTGCCATGATATGCTTGACACACTTCAAAAGCGGTTGCGTTTCACAGGTGATGCAGGGTTGAGGCGGGCCGCACTGCTGGAACACGGCCCAAACTACAGAAACATGACATGAGCCGGGATGAAATAATCAAACACTAAGGCTAAGGCTGGAAGAAGGGTGTTTGTCTTTAAGACAACCAGCTGAAAGTTGTGAAAAAAATGATTTGAAAGGCAAAGTAACTGTCACCAACAGCCGTGTCGGGAGACTTGCTGTCAAAATAAGCACAACTGGTTCTAAATATATAATAATACTTCCCTCTATTTGTTCTGTGTAGAACATTTAAATGTCACATATTTGGGTTTGCTTCGACTTGTATTGTGAATAACTTGTGGAAATACTTTTCTGGCTGTACATTTTGAATTACGCAGTGTGTGCGACATCTGGCCCAGCTGAAGGTTTCTCTCTTGATGCATGAAGACTATATCTGTGATGCTATCGAGAGATAAGCCCAAAACTGGAGGTCGATGACGTGGAAAATGTTTCAGATGCCACAGACCAAAACTGATTACTGCAGTGCTTCAATAATGCAACCTGTGGAATAGGATTCCTTTGTACTGTCACACTACCCACTCAAAGTCACTGAAGCCACTTCAAACAGATTTTGTAAATTTGTAAAACTGCTAGAAAATGATTTTAACTACATTTTTATTTTATTTTTCATGTTCAGGCTGAAGCATCTTCAATTCAAAAGTATGCATCGCTTTATTTAATTTATTTTTTTAAAAAGGCATTTCATCCACACCATGACCCCAGAAAAATATTTCACCGCAAAATGGATGTGCTTGCATTTGAGTACCAAGCGATACATACATCACACTAGACCGTTTACCCATAAGACCCTGTGCGATAGCCACGCGGACTATGTGACCAATGCGCTCTGTGACACTTCAACATGAGTGAGCGGTGAAACATGAGCATGACAGTCCCGTTGGGTCAGGGGTGGCTGGGAGGATGTGGCTGAGCAAAGGGGAGCAGAGGAAGAATAACTCCGGAGCCTGACGAGCTCAGAATAGCAGAGTACTGGGGGAAACACAGATTAAGTCATTAGTCTGGCTCTCACAGCTGTCAAGAGCCTGTAATGACTTTGAGGCAAGATGGAAACACGAAGGTTTAATGGAGATCAAGTATGAAAAAAAAGGCAAGTATAAAGAGAATATAGTGTAACGCGCAACCAAGTGTGTTCTCTGCTGTTTGTGTCTAAAGGAATTTAGTCTGTGTATGCACATGAGAGTGTGTGTACCAATGCAGAGCGTTGACAGGCAGGTGAGACATCTAGGGCAGACTGTGTGGACACAAGCAGGGTCTTGTGTCCCTCTTCAAAATAACAGCTGACAGCTGTACCAAGCTGCGCCATGAACCACTGGAACTGAGGCTCAAAGATGCTTCCGCTGTTCCATCTATTTATGAAAGAAATTTAGCCGGTGTTCATGTTCAAAGAGATGCCAGGACAACTGAATTAAAGTCCGATAAAATTGTAGCAAGTGTAGCCTGTATGTAGTTAACTGTAACAGAGAAGAAGAAGGCAATGCTTGCAACCACATAAGGGACAAAGGAGCAGTGTATTAAGTAGTGGAATTAGGATTCCCTCCTGCTTTCTCATTCCTTTACCTCATCCTCTGATTTGTCTCAAAAGTATCACATCTGGATTGCCGTACTTTAAAGCTAAGGTAGGCAATTTGTTTCAGAAGCATACTGTTATATTTGTTGATATTCTCTTTACATCCCGGCAGTAATCAATACATCAAATGCTCTGACACAAAAATGAAAAGAATCTGGTATCTGTGGCTGTGGCAGGACTGTAATAAGCACGGCCAACTGGACGGCCTACCTGCTTGTCTACCTGCGCGCACTCTGCCCGTGCACTCCCTGCACATGAACATGTGTTTTGCAGGAGTGGCTGTGGAGGGAGGCCTGAAGGGAGGTGGTGGGGAGGTTTTTGTTCAGTTGGATACTTTCAAAATCTAGTTGACTCTTTCTCCAGCATTACTCAGCCTACCTTTATTTACGCAGAAAGTAACTTTCAGACAAAATTCTACCTTCCATTATAATGGGTACGAACTACAAGTCTTTGGTAGACTGAAAGTACAGTTGTTCTGACTGGCTTTGCACTTTCATGGTAAAAAGAAACATGAAATACAGTGACCTTGAACCTAAACAATCACTCCCCAAACTCTGTCTGACTTCCGAATGTGATGAAGTGTCATTTCCCCCCCCCACCCATTTTTACAACATGCCACTTTAAGGGACTACCTCTGCCAGTAAGGGTAGCTACACTCAGACCCCACAACTGAATTTCACCTTTAAATAACCAAGAACGTCAACCAAAAACCAACATATGCAATGAGTCCCACAGAAAATGGTTTGGAATAACGCAGGTGATGACGAAGCGCTTCTTCTGCTGTCTTTCATGTGAAGTTCATGATTATGGGGTGTGAGAGAGAGGCAGAGACCTTGGGCGACAGGCAGCTACGCAACACAAGGCAAAGGCATCCTGCATCCCTTTAATTAAAGCTAATAGGCAGTAATTACCAGGAATCAGTCAAGAGACGGTTAATAACCATATTGCTTCTAATAATAACATTAACAGCAACAGACAGAGATGTCTCTGCTAGGCATCGTGCTAGAAGAGGCTTCAGGACACATACTCTTAAACATGTTTCTGGCTGTCAGGAGAGATTTTGGACATATTTGACCCCCTCAGGGAACTTTCTCACAGCTGGGCTGTTAAACATACCAATTTGACAGTGCTGGATCTCAAGGTAAATTAGGTGAACACAGCGAGTCAACCTGCCCGTTTTAATCAAACAATCAACCCAGGTGTCCAACACAATCATTAGGATGAGAACTAAATTAGGAAAGTAAGAATTAGAGAAATTAATATATTCTATTTTACCATGTTAAAATAGCATGAGACGCTGAAAATTAACACATTAAAAAGGTATATGATCTATTTTAAATAAATGAATTTATTCCTCCATCGTATTTAGGGATCCAGTGGATGGTAAATGTCATGGAAAATTGTGGTATTCCTGGTGAGGGATTGAGCACATCACAGTAAACTCACTTAAATTTAGTTTGGCTGCTTTTTAATTGCAGACACAAATCTTAACCATGGTAAACCTATACATCATGGTAACTATGGCAAACTTTACATTAGGGCTGTGCTATTGTAACAGAAGGGTGATAAGGTAAAAGCTTGTAATAAGAATATTTTAGGAAACGTTAATATGTTTCTAACATCAAGTATAGTCTACTGGTGGCTGGTTGCATTGAGATGATCCAAATCATTGTTTAGCCTGCTCATCTACTACTTTACCATTGAAACACTCGCTAATGCTACTTTTCACTGTAGTTACATCAGGATTATCCAGAAAACAGCTAAAGTGAAAAAGACAATTAGTCACTTAGACATCCGTCTATTCAGTTTACAGACAAACCATCTTGGACAGACACACTGACGCTCAACAACGGAGGCGCGTGGACCCAAACTGCATACAAGTCCCAAATCTGAATTTTCTCACCGCTTCAACGAGTGAACGCACAAGTCGCCGACTTTCCCGTCCAAATGGGTCAACGACGCCCGGGTAAAATGTACATATCCTACCGTGGTTGGTCTCCCGTTGCTTTGCGCTTGTTGTCGCCGGTGGGATCAGCAGCACGCGGCGCTTCGTTAACTTGCCACCAACAACAACAAAGAATCCTCCGGTCTGACTTCAAATATCCGCAAGCGCTGTTAAACAAACAATACACCCCGAAAAGGCATGGCTTAGGGAGAGCAGGCTGTTTCTCATGGGAGTGTGTCCTGCCAGAACGACAAACAGACACACACACACACACACACACACACACACACACACACACACACAAGCCCGGGCTCCTTGCTCTCTCCGGAGGGACGGAGGCAGGAGGCGGTGGGCTGGGACTGCACCGTGGAGCACTGATAGGACGGTCACACCGGCTGCTTCTTTAACCCGCTCACTGCCACACCGCTGGCACGCGCCATGGTAGGTACCACTCACGCGCGCTACCGCAAAGTTTAAGAAAACTAAAAAGTTGTGGAAGGAAACACGAAAAAAGCTACAGCAGGAATCAAAGGAAATATTGGACTTATAACAGTAAAACTCAACAGTATATGAACTAGCTACATGAAGGAAAAAAAATCAATTAACTATTCACACTAAGTTAATATGTGAATAGACTAAATGTTCACAGATGTGCAGAAGTGAGGGTGTGATTCCATTTAGTTTCAAAACCCATTCCTTAAACTCCAAATGTCACATTTTAAGTTTATGAATGTAGCTAATTTCACCTGCACATGCCATTGCTAAAATTACCTTTACACAAACAGGCTAAGTTACAGATATGCTACTGGCCTAGCTTACACTGGAATCAAACTGGAAAAGGATGGCAAATGAAGGTCAACTTTAACATTTTATTTTGTAATAATGTTATTTTATGAGTTGTCACACTATAATATAGAGATTGATTAAATAATAGTTAATGAAGTTTATGTACAACATAAATTATATTAAGTAAATTTCATAAATTAAATGATCAAAATAGGCTTTCAACAATGCCACTTACAGAGATCGTAAACAGCTTTTAATTATCTGAAATTCTACCACATAATTCCTTAATAGGGCCGCACCCGTTCTTAACACTTCAGTTTACTTAAATTATAGATTACTGTTCAGATAATTTGGCTGCTGTTATGGGTTTGGTTTAATAACTACTTTAACATGCTCTCTTTCCTCTCCCACCGAAGGCTACAAAAGCCCTAGGTAACTGTGGATTCATTCAAACCTCAGAGGGGGTGGAACTGTCCAAGTCAATACATCCTCAACTTAATATTTTAATTTTAGAATATACAACTGCCTCCCTTAACCAGGTTAAGGACACAGCTAATGTTTTAAAATAAATAGCTCAACCTGCTGCCAAAACATTGGCGCATAAACAAAGGTGTCAATTAAAACTAACCAGTTTCTGTGTTTTCTTGTTAGATGCATTTTTGGAGGTCTGAAGGACCAAGTTTGTCATGCACAAATTGTAATCTCATGCTGGGCACAATGCAGAAATCAATCAATCACATTAAAATGAATCAGAGTATGTCATCTTAATCAGTTAGTTTCATCAGTGGTCCCTAATTTGCTAAAAGAAATACCTAACCTTTACAGACTGGGGACTCTTCTGGAAATGCATTTCCTCACAAACAACTGGTTCTTCTCAGCAGGGGGGGGGTGTTTATCACAGGGAATGCTGGGAAGGCAGAGGGCCATACCTGGCTTTAATTTCAGCTGTCCACCAGGATTAGGACACAGTTCATATAGCAAGCTGTAATCATCTGGAGTGGTTGGGCGCTCTTTCACAGCTGGCCCCGGGGCCAGTCAAAGCCTAAGCCATTTAGTGCTTTGTAGTTGTCTCTAATAATAATAACCTGGTACTAATAAGTTGTGCATATTGTGCTTCTCTTTTGTCTGACAAAAAATTACATTCTTATTTTGTCAGTTACATTGTAATTTACAATGTGTGTGTTTCCACACTAATCAGGCATATTTGTTTGGCATTAATTGCAGTTACTTTTTAAAAATGTATTCTGAATCAACAGCAGACCAAAGTAGCTTGTCTTCAACATACTTCATAACATGCTGCTGAGGCTCAGGGCCAGCTCCCACTGGGTGCAGCAGTGAGGGAGCTGCCTGTGAATTATTATACAGCCCCTCACCAGCCCGCTGATGGTGATCATGCGGCCGGTCCGCTCAGGACAACGATGCCTTCCTCTGAAATAACAACACAATGGCCTTACAGCTCTAACACCACTCTCCAGCCTCTTACCTCCACCAACATCAACATTAAGTAGATATGTGGTGATAAAATGCATTAAAGAAGCTGAGTTTGGGATTAGCTAACCAGAGCCAAGGTCTGCCCGCATGGAGCTAAAGAAGGAACCACATCAAAGGCTGCACTGTACCAGGAAGAAGTGAGGCCCTGTTGAAAACCCAAAGGCCCCTGGGATGATTGCACACAACTCATCAAAATGACAGGTTTAGTGGACAACAAAAAAAAAAAAAGGTTAAAGAAGGAGTGGGAGAAGGATAGAGGAAGACAATATGTTTCTAAACCATTTAAGGCGTTTGCGTGGCATGTCAAAAATAATGTGTCTTCAAACTTGCTCTCTCTAATTTTTTCTAAGGCTAATTCCATATTTTGGGGTTAGAATAACTCCCCTTCATTGTGGACTGAAAAAAATCTGGCACACAGAGCAGACTTGCAGCACAAACAGCAAATTGTTGTTTTCTCTCTATGCCCAACATAGAGAGAACAGCATAAGACCTCAAACAGCTGCAAAAAAAAAAAATTATAAAAAAGGAGAAAACAAGGAAGGGGGAGAAAAAAACTCTTCACAAAAGGCGTCGTCTTGTAAGTTTAAACATGATTCAACTCGCAGTGTGATTTGAAAGCACATTAAGAGTGATCTAACAGCAGAGCGTTCAGATGCTGGATCGTAATGTGCTTCGACATTTATGCAGGAAGGCAGCAGGTAATCCTAGAAGCCCTCAGAGCATTGCAGCTACCCTTGCATGTGATAATGTCTGGCTAACGAGAAAAAGAAGGAAACATGGAGACGATGAAAGATAAAGTGAGGACTGAAAGAGTGCATAGAAAAGATGGGATTAAGTGCACTGGAGTGTGTGTGGACAATGGAATAAAAATAGAGAAACAGTGTGACTGTAGGTGAATGAATGAATAAGAGACAGAGAAGCACAGCATACAGGCGCTCTCAGGCAGCACTGCTCACATTGCTCCCTGGCTTCTGTAGGTCTGAGATGCGGAAACCAGGGAAACCCTATCCCTTCGACACTTCTGCAGTGAGGATGGACATCTCCCACCCGATTAGCACGGAGCCCCCTAACGTCTGTCCAGAAGGACTCAAGGGGGCTGAGTAATGGCTGAAACCCGAATGATAGCTAATGTCTGAGTTACCCTGCGTTCAAATTACGGAAAGAAGGCCTTAAATATGGTTCCATTTCATGTCTTCCCCTCTGCTGTATGCTGTAAATCTGATTTTACACACAAAACACACGAGGAAAGCTTAATTCTGCAGCTTGGTTCATGAGGAACCATATGTTTCACATATGTGCACGTGTTTTAGTTTGCTGTAAGGAGATTGTGTAATCGATTGACTTTTCTACTGTACATTTTCTTTGTAATGTTGCCAAGCAAAGCAGCCACTGTGGGCCTACATAGCTTTGTGTGCATGTTTACACACTGTATGATGTATTGTGCTTAAGGTAAAGATGTATTACGGTGCTGCAGAGTCTTTTAAGTTTGGACCTCAATGTTAGTAAGACCTGTGGTTATGTTTAGTTTGGGGCCTATTGTCACAATGTATGATGGAGTTTCAAAATCCCGTTTATTTACACCCTAACACATGTCTATGGAAATGCTTCATTTACTTGGAACAAACTCAGCCCTGTGAGCGCTATCAAAAATACTGAACACTTAAAAAGGACTGTAAAGGCCTGGTGACACCAGTATTTAAATAAGGTCTCCACCATCAGTGGATTTGCTTGCTGGAATGAAGTAAATCTAATCCAATAGCATACTATCTTGATAACGCTGACCTTTTGAATGGAGAGTCGGAGAGTCCAAAATGGAGGACGCTACTATACTTATTAGCTGTGCTGTACCACCCACTTTATTTAACCCTCCTCTGTTTAAGTATGAACCGCTCCCTAAAGAACAATGGTTTTTAGACCGTTTTGAGGAGGACAGGAGTCAATAATACATCTACATCATCATCAACAACTGTGTAAACTTATTGGCCCTGTACAGCCACAAGGTGTGATGCCTGATATACATGCAGTTTGCCTGACGAAGAGTCCCCACCCAGATCTATCCTGCCGGTCCAGGGGATTGAACCCATGACTTTCCGATCACAAGCTTGCTTCTCTAACTTTTAGGCCACCACAGCCCATAGTTCTCCATGCAGTGGGACAGACAGTCGTGAGACAGGAGAAGATGGTGTAGACGTGTTCTCTTAAGTTAACTGTGGTAACTTCCCTTTCTGGTTAGTTACTGAGATTGTAGAGTCACTACGTCCCCCTGCTTCCAGCACCGCTATTTCACAAGGATGCACCAATGGATCTGCTGCTTCAGTCAGACCTGGACAGACTGGCCTGATTACACCATAAAGTGTCACAGCCAAATTCATCCTCTGGTCTTTGTGAAATACGTGGTTCTAGAAGCTTTGTGACATACCGGTAGTTATCACTCGTAAGGCTAGTTGGTGAACTACTATAACGAGCTGTCAGGACTTTCAGCTAAATGCTAAGGTTAGCATGCTAACATACTCAAAATGACAAACATAACAGTATTTCACATGCATTATGTGTTCCATGGATTTATTTTGCCTCCACAAGCAAATCTAGTGATTGTGGAGTCTTAACAGAAATGAACTGATTTTGGTTTGAACTTTTGCTTGCATGAATTCTGGAGTGTGCCATCTGTGGGTTGACATTTGACCTGTGTCAATCAGAGGACGTATGTACTGAATTTGGCCTGATATGATCCTCTTTGCAGAGGACGGGAGCAGACCACGTGAGTGGAGCAGCCATATTGCTGTGGTTGTGCAGAGACATGCTGTATCCAGATGACCCATCTGTCTGTTTCTTATCATTTCCTTTCATACGCAAGAACATGACAGACACAAAAGTGAGGGGGGGAAAAGAAACAAGTGAAAGCGACTGGCTCGAACTGTCAGATTGGCAGAGAGGTTTAGCTGCACTTCTAGTCGACATTCTTCTCCGAGGTGTTGACTGGCAGCTCGAAGATGTGAATGACATCATATGCTCGTTTGATTCACAGGTGCAAAACTAATGGCGAGGACACTTGTTGATTTGTGGACGATGGAATTATTTTAATGTGCTATGATTTTGAAACAGTTTTAGAGAACAGACCAAAGCGGAGCCAAAATGATGACTGAATGATGAATGCTCTGATTAAAATGAAAAAACATTTTCTCTTCTGCCTTGGGTGTGGAGCACTTTTCATCAGAACCCTTCTACTGTACCGACACAAAAACCTTCACTTTCATTCCCTTTCGTGAAGTAGAGCCACAAACATCAATCAAATCATCAATTGCTAAGAAAGTCTGCTGAGAATGTTTCCAGCAGTGACACACACACACAGTGTTCATGTCTCCACAGTAAATAATTGTCTAACTAGGTTCTCGAGTGTTTCTATTTTCAATTACCCTAGAGAAAGTGGTCCCAACATGGGAGTCGGGACCTCCCCAAGGGGTCGCAAGATCCACCTGCAGGTCATGAGACAATTAAAAGGATAAATGTAAGGGATCTAGCAGACTGTAATTTCAGCTAAATGCTAAGGTTAGCATGCTAACATACTCAAAATGACAAACATAACAGTATTTCATATGCATTATGTGTTCCATGTTCACCAGCTTGGTTTAGCTTGTTAGCATGCTAACATTTGCTAATAATCAAAGTGTAGCTGAGGCTGACGGGACGACTTTTCAAAGTAAATATTAGATAAATTAAAGTATTAAGTGGGATGGAACTAAATGTCATGGCAGTCTATCAAATAGTTGTCAGGAGAGAGAGAAAAAGAGAAAAGGTCAGGGGATCACTAAATCACTAATGCTACAAGCATGGCGATACATTCCTGAAAGCACTTTACATAGACTTTTCTCCCCTTTGGTTGAGGAGGAAAATGTTTAGGTCTGTTCAGCACCTCTCACAGAGTAGTCCTAGTAATCTTAAGATAGATGAAAACAGATTCTGTGTAAAGTTTGCCTTTATCATCAGGTTTTCAAAGTGCATGCAGAATCTATACTGGCCAGCTACAATTATTTGGCAGAGGAACAAGACAATGTTTAAAAATCAGAAACAGAGGCCTGTTGTTTCACTGCCGTTGCTTCATCACATTAAAAAATGCACACTTTTTGGCACAAGACTAGGCTCGGCCTTCTAATTATGCCTGTTTTTCCTAAGGATTTCTCATGGTATTAGGGGCTTTGGAGCAGCTTTTGTCGTTGTTTGACACAGATCACCCCTGTCTTTCTTCCCTCTCCACTCCACCTCTCCCTCTACCCTTTTCTCAAGTGCCTGAGTAACTTCCTAGTCTGGGAAAAGACACAGTTCAATCAAAACTCTTCTTTCTGTTGTCTTTCAGAGGGAGAGTGGCGGGGAGGGGAGGGACGAACCAAGAGAGGAGAAAGTAAAGAAGAGAGAGTGGTGGTATGCAAACGTAGGGTTCTTATCAAGTTAAAGAAAGGGGGCAGCAGAAGAAGAGGAGAAACAAGGAGTGTGTGCAAACCACAGAGCAGAGAAGGGAAAAAGAGATCTTGATTTGTTTGAACAGAGTCCTGGTTTGATCTCGGATACAAACAGGGCAACAGGGAAGTTATGCAGAACGGAAAGAGGGAAAGTCATACGGAGGGAAGGATAAGAGGCAGATGGACAGACATGCAAAGAAGAGAGAGAGACAATTCACACAAAGGGCTGTTTAGTAGGAATTTGGTAGACAGATGTTTGTGTGTGTAAATTGATGGTACACACACAAACATCCCTCTTTGAGGGGACCAAAGTTAGTGTTTGCTCATAAGGAGAACAGCCTTTGAGGAACTGCCCAGACGTACACAAAGCCAGAAACCTTTTTACACTCCCCCTCAGCCACTACTCAACAAACACTTAATGTGTGTGTATGTATGTGTGTCTCTCCCAACCTATGGGAAGGGAGCGGGAGTATTTTTGCGCAATTGTGTGTGTGTTTATACCAATGCACACATATTCCCTGTCCAAAAAAATCTTTTTGCCAGACTGTGCAAAGGTATAATATCTTCTATGGAGGGTTAATATCTTCTGGGGAGAGTAATTATGAGCCAGAAAGGGAGCAAAATTTTTGAGTTAAATTCTCCTGGCCCAATGTCTAAAGAAAATCTTTTTTTTTTTTTAACAGAAAAAAAAAAGTCCTGTATGTAAATAAATAGCATTTAGATAGCTTGTATGTTGGCCAATTTGAAGAGCCCCTGACATATTACAAATATCAAAATATTTTCAAAAGAAGTGCAATTCAAAAACACTTAAGAGGACTTGAACTACGATAACATTTTAGGCATATGAAGGCGGCAAACAAAGGCTTGAATACAGGAGCACATAATGTCCGACAGTAAGAATGTAAAGCAGAAATGGGCTAACATGGCTCTGGAGAAAAACTGTGATAAAAGTTGAAAGATCGCATCTGTGTGTCAAATTTCTCCAGGGGCCTCAGAGTGGGGACTTGATGGCCTCGGGGAGGGGGGGAAAAAAAGGGGGAAGGGGGGGGGGATCATGACTTTTGTTGTGTGGCTGAAAATGCCGAAGGAGGTGTGAGATCACATCCTGCTGTTATAAACTATTTGGCAGTCAGAAATACTGAGATGGAGGAGGAGATGTGGGGAAGGACGAAATAAAGGGAACATGAGAAAGGAGGATGGAAAGGACGTTAGGGTGAGAGGGAGGGATGAGGGAGACGGGGGAGAAGAGATAAAACACTCTCTCTTTCTTTCACCCAAATAAAAACTTCAGACATACTAGAAATATTGAGGTCGACGTGTCGCTGAAGTGTCACCACAGTCAGCAGCTGGAATGCAGACAAGGCCAGTCTAGAAACTTCTCCTTAGCTTCCAGGCCACTTCAAAGCACCATCTCCATGTCAATCAACATCTGCTCTTTTAGCATCTCCACGTTGCCGACCTTATCGCCGACAGATGAGCTTAATATACGAGCTAAACTTTACTTCAGAGGACGTACATCACACTCTCTTTTCCGCTGTTTTGTGTGGGACTGTTTTCCATCTAGTGCTCAGAGCTTATCCACTGCAGTGTTTTTCAAACAGTACATGGTGTTATTTATGTCTCACCACAAAAATATCACAAAGGGTCACCCCAAAACACATTTATAATACAGACTTCTTTGTTACTATTGGTATCTTTATTCATCCCAGCTGCAACCACTAGAAATGACTAAAGGACCTGTGGAATACTGTTTAGAGTGTCAAAGTGTAAAGTGTTACTGCAAGAGTTTGTCTCAAAATGTCACTTCCCCAAATCTGTTTTTGTTTGCTCTATACTATAATGTGGTATAATGTCAGGGCCACTGGTAGCTTTTATTAACAAACATACATAAGAAAATCACCAGCATGCAATTTATGTTGAAAGCTAGCTTGGGGAATATCAATATCTCATGGACTACTTGCATTAACTTTAAAAGGTACAACAAGTCATTTTAACATTTTGTTGAATTTAAATCCAGTATGAAAATTTTATATTACAAGTTAGTGTACCACAAATCAGTGAAGCTGTTATTTTAAGATAAAAATGCTACGCAATGTTGCTATAAACAATGGCCTTGCAAATTAAAAATTGGCCTTTTTGCTTTTATGTGGTGACACCACTTGGTTTTCCTTAAATATTATATTTCATAAACCTTTAAAATATTCTTCTGACATTAGCAGAGTCACTCTTTATTTCAGGCGAGGCAGATCATTTCCACTATAAAACAAATATCTGCTATTAAGCAAAGCTTTTGGATAATAGAGGAAGAGGATTCAATAACAAAGTTGTTCAAATGAATCTCAGTATTTTACCAACCTGGAACAGGATCAACAAATAGAACCAGCCATCAGAATTAAATCCTATAAATACCACCAATCAAATGCTGGAAGACTTCATCATTTCCAGTAATCAGTTGTTGCCAACCATACATTAATTCTGTTCAAATGTAGCTGGCTGGCGAAACAGCAATATCGTTGAATTGTGCAATGTACTAGCCCCTGTGGATGACCTACAAAAAAACTGTTTCCTTCCCCAGCCTGAGTTTGGCACACTCTGTCCTACACTGCAATTTGTTGTGCTACACAGAGGATACTTAGTTTTTATGGCCATGTCCCTTATAGAGGACTGGGCAGAACGCTCTGCTGTGAGAACATAGCCCTTGGCACGTCACCACAGAGCCTGAAACAAAGATGCTGGTGCCAAGGCAAATGGAGTGATTTCATCTCGTGTCATCTCCCTGAAGGACAAGTGGGCTCTTGGAGGGCCCTCTGAGGATTGGGGCTACAGAGCTGGGCAGGAAGGAGCTGAATTAGGCTAACTAAAAAGGCTTTCTGGCTCCAGATAGCTGGTCTATGTGCATGTGAGGTAGAGCGTTATCATTTATACAGCATCTACTCTACTGTTACGCTTTGTACCCCTAATTGTACCCCTGTAGCCTATTGTTCCTGGATGCTGTTGTAGTACTGTTTGTGCCAATACAGGTTGTTGAATTGAATGAATATGATACAGTGGGCCAAAAAGTACAGAAGACGTAAAGCAGAAAACAAGCAAGTGACATGGCCCTTGTAATGTAGGGTGTGTATGCATGCGTGTGCGTGGTTGTTTCTGGTTGCGGGGCCGGTTAGAGCTGAGCTCAGGGCCCTTGGAGCCCTTCCCACTCCCTGCGGAGAGGTGTGCGCCAGTGAGACGGGAACCAGGGCCTCTGCAGCTGCTCTGCACACAAACTTGACAGTAACACAATGTTCATTTCACATCGCTCTCAGCCTCGTCTCACCATCTCTGTCTCGCACTTTCTGTGTTGAGTCCTCTCTCCCTCTCCATTTTCCACAAGATATAGTTGCAAGCCTCGTCTAATTCTTTTTTTAACAGCTACTGGCCATCATCAAGCAGAAAGCTTCGGTTCTGAAAAGTGGAGCCAATGAGGAAGTGCCAAAAAAATCAGCATTCTTTCTAATTGCCAGCAGGGGGCGACTCCAATAGTTGCAAAACAAAGCCCAATTGTGAGAAAATTATCCTACTTTCTACCTACTTCTCACTTGATGTATTACCTCAGTAAATAATTTCAAAATGAGTTTATGGTCTCACTGCTAGTTTCAAGTATTCTTCAATACAGCATGTTAATTGTTCCCATTCAGAGTAAAACAGACGTTAAAGCAGGTTATGCTTTAGGGCATGGCCACGTTGTGAATGCCAAGTCGCTACCACAGCAACCTGTCAGGTATAGCAATGCATATTCCTTCCCAGCTCCACCCTCTCATTAATAAACGCAAAAAAACAAGATGGCGACGGCCAATATGCCAAATTCGAGGCTTCAAAACAACGGTCCACAAACCACTGGGGGACATCACGGTGACTACGTCCACTTCTTTTATACGGACTATGGCAATTACCCAGCATGCTAAACATATTTATTTAAATTAACTGTTTCTCTTGTAGGTCTTAAACAGCTTTTCATTTATTTTTTTTAAATTATTCATGCGGCTTGACAAACTTAAGAGTGAATGAAACAATTTAATTATAAGAAAGACTCAAATAATGCAGATGAGTAATGCTCCTAAAACTGAAAAGAACAGCTCAAGGATACTTTAACAGAGCTGATACCGGGACAGCATGAGCCCAGCCTGACTGGTTGAGGAGCAGCTGAAGGATGCCGTCTTGAGTTCACGGTTCTGGTTCATGATGATTTAAGCACAGTGTGAACCGTAAAAATAAGCGCAGTGGAATCTAGTCTCATTATTCAAATATACTGCAGGGGCTGAATGCATACAAGCCTGCAATACATTTAGGGTGAGGGAGTTCGCTGAAGCAGCTCAAAGTAAAGCATGGCTAAGAGGAAAAGGGAAAATGAGAAAACAACTTAAAGAATGAAGAGAATTAATGTGGACTGTCTCTCACACTGCATCAACTCTCTGAATTCATTTATCTTTTGAGCGTCGGTTGGTCTCTTATACTGAAAGCTAGGCTTTTTCTGTGCAAAAGTGTGTGTCTGTGTGTGTGTATGACTGACTGAGTGTCAGGTCAGGTGTTGAGTGTCAAAGGGAGTACCAGCAGAGCGTAATAGAGACGTGGTGGGAAAGCAGCAGGTCTGACACCAGTGGGCTCAATGATAAATGTGCGCTTTGACAAATGGACCATAGAAATAATCCCATATAAGCACTCCTGTCTCTCTCGCTGTCTCTCTCTCACATACACACACACAGCTGGCTCTAATACTGTGGATAGAGTTCAGTAAATTTGCGTGCGTGTGTGCGAAAAAGAAGAGACAGACAATATGAGAGAAAATGAGGGTGGTGGATGTTTTCTAATTCCTTAACCCTACTGTATGAACTCTTTCTGATCATCAAAGATGCCATCTTCAAGAATAAACAAACTGTGCAGAAACAATAACGGTGCCCCTGTCTCCTCCTGACAGTTCATCCACTTCACACAACATCTGACTCTTCTGTGGCCACTGGGCCTCGACAACCAAAAACAAACTCCACATCAAACAGAAAAGTGATACAGTACCACAAGGGAAGAAGGGGCCTACAGGTGTCTGTGTGTGTACAGGTGTGTGTACAACAGCAGACATGGGGGAGGCGGTGTGAAAACGTGCGGGCACGTACCCATGCGTGCATCTGTCTGCGCAACATCCCTCAGCCCTGTCTGTCCATGCCACCACTTGCACGGCAGACATTAATTGTGGACACATGAGGGTATGTTTGTCTCCGCCAGGCATGTCCACGCATACTTATTGGACCATGGGTCTGCTTGCAATGTTTCTTTTCTTATGTGAGAAAATAAGTTGTTGTTATTATTATGAGTCAAATGGTGGGTACAGCTTTTTGGCACCGGGAAGCGGGGCGGCAGTGAGGAACAGTAATGCTCAAAAAATGAAAATAAGTGGAAAGTAGTCCAGTTTCCTTTCGCCAATGCTGACTTTATTAGCTGTCTGTATGTGTCCATAAATATTTATAAACAGTGTAAAATTGCTATAAAAGCAGACGAGGGGGGAAAAAATTCCACACCCTGAAAATGACGGGCCCCAGTCTTGGTCTGGCATTAACCTCAGAGTCATTAAAAATGAGGAGGAAATTATTAGTGACAGGCTTATGGAATTACATCATGCTTTGGGTCAATGAGCCTCCCCAAAATGGAATAATAATGGTAGGACCAGCGGTCCACCAGTGATATCTGTAGCTAGGAATTGGTGGGGATCCAGCACTGCGAAGTCTTAAGTTGGTTGTACAGTTCAAATAAAATTGAAATTGGTCTGTTTTCACAGGCGATATGGCGAGTTTGCAAATAAAAAAAAGTCTTGCATTGGGCTGTGATCACCACAGTGTGGACAGGCCGCAACCATGCGACCATTTAAGGTTGTTTGTTTTATACCAGGGCTTAAAGAAAAACATTCTAATGCATATGGTATTTGCAGTTTTGCATAAGCTAACTGCAAAATTGCAGTTGATATAAATAATCTTCAAGCATGTTCAACACCTGTAACGTTGTTTACGCCAATGGGGAAGAAGGATTCTGTTTTGGCTCAACTTGATCCGACTCTTTAATGGACTGGGTACCGAGGTCATTGTCAGGGTCAATGTCAAGTAACGTAGTATAAAGAGCAACAAAGTCAGCATGTAACAAGTCAGCTATGTAACAAACATAAGCTTTGTAATGTACATAATTTATACAACTAAAGTTACCTAACTTTATTTACATAACTAACGTACTACCTAACCAAGTAGTTTTGGTGCCTAAACCACCAAAACTGTGAGCATTTCAAAACATCACCTACATATTTTATTTTGAAAGGGTAACCATAGCGTATTTACTGTTCGGAGTTTTGATCAAGCTTCCATATGTCACGACTTGGGAGTGAGAATGTGTTGGTTTTGGCCTGTGTGAGCCTGTACTGACACAACAATAAAATAAGCACCTGGTCAGTACATGTAGGACCTTTCAGATATCCTAGTTCACAGGAATTAAAACAGATTGATGGATTGATAGATTTTTAATGACATGAGTTGTCACTTGTTTTGGAAGGTCATCAAACCAGCTCATCATACATACTCCAAATCTGTGACTAGCAAAGTGTAATCTCTCTGTTCGTCTTCCTCCCGTTGTATTATTAGTCTTTTCATTTTAGAGCTTGTGTTGTTGTTTGTTTTAGATTTCATTTGTCTAAATTATTTCTGCCATTAGCTCTTTAACACAGAACATTACGTTCTTGCATGGAGGACACACCTCTAGTCCGTTATTTACACCCAGGGATGCTTCACGCCCATTGGTAACATGCCAAATTCAACATCACAATGACCATTTCACCCATTTTGTTATCCAATACGGCATTGTCTGTGTTAGTGCTTCAAATATATGTGCTTTATTAACTTTTCATGCAAAAAGAAATTCAGAAGCTCTTAGAGACTAAGCTTTGCAGGATACATTTTGAGTGTGCTTATTATGGCATCCTTTAAATCTTACGTTATTATCTCAAAATTCCATCAATAAGCTGGTCAATGTGAGAGGGCTGAAAAATAGCACGAGTTTTTGGTTTCATTAACATCCCTTATTAGAGTTACTGCCAAGACCTGTTGATATGAAACTAGTATCAGTGCACCTCTGCTTTTACAGTTATAAGTTTTCCATAAAAGTTTGATTTTACATGTACCGGAATTATTCAACCTATGCCTGAAATGCGTGCACACGGAAATATAAAACATAAAAAAACATCATCTTCACACAACAAAAAGAGCCTTAAAAACACAGAGTTTAGTGTCTCATAAACATGTAGTCTTCTGGCAGGCACCATCCTCATCCCCGCCAACCCATCGCCCCCTGCCAATTCACACCATATATGACATATTAGTGTCTCGCCGCTGGATCTCTGCCAAAACAAATCTTATTGGGCCAATTAACAGGCCTACGGAGAGGCAGAACCTGTCCACAATGGCCTTGATTTGATTGCTTATAAAAAAGATTGATTCACAGGTCATGTATTCTCATTAGCTAAGAAAATAAGTATGCAGATGAGGGTTAACAGACAGCAGCCAAAAGAAAAGTAATAGGTCTATATCTCGTGCCAAGGAGTGGCACGATTCTGCGGTGCAGCATTACATCAGCTTGTGCTGTCAATCTCCATCAGTTTTCTCTCATCACTCTACCTGACTGAGTCATTTAAAACTGTGCTGCAAACCTTCACTTGCGAAAGAGTATTTTTTACTGAGCTAAGGGGATTAGCTCAGTAAAAAAAAAGCGGATTATGCACCACAGCCTGACCACAGTGTCTCTTTCTGTTACGTTCTTGACAGTTCAGGTTGAAAACTTCCTGCTTCTAAATTAGATTTAGCCCCCCAGACTTAAATGACAACATGACCTTAGCCTTTGTTCCTACTGCTAAATAATATTATATATAATAATATTTAGCAACTGAGCCTATCCAACATTTCTGTACATGACCATAAGGAATGTTTCACTGCCTAATTATCCCTCAAACTGAATATGTGTGGAAGCACCTGCCTGTAATATACTCTACATTAGTCATTTAAGCAGGTG
Organism: Micropterus dolomieu; assembly: GCF_021292245.1. Lineage (NCBI taxonomy): Eukaryota > Metazoa > Chordata > Actinopteri > Centrarchiformes > Centrarchidae > Micropterus > Micropterus dolomieu. The sequence continues at coordinate 5,561,074 of NC_060159.1, forward strand.
TTTGATCGTATAATACATGATATTCTGCTCTGAATATATTCAAATCTTTTTTGCTTCCTCTCTCTGGCCTGAATACTGCTGCCTAAAGACGTGTATAGAGATGCAGTCTTTTTTCCATTATAAATCTTACTGTCTGTTTGCAGTGAATGACAGGTCCTGTTCACTGTTCCATAACGGACTATACTGTACATCATTTTGTTGTCACATTAGTCAAAGTGATGTCGTTAAATGAAACACAGGACAGAAACTTCCCTACATTGTGTTTGCTATTTTGAAATGCTAAACAGTTTGGCTAGATAACAAAGCCCCATCATTTGTCATCTTTTTGTATGCCCTTCGTTTTCAAATTCCTTTTTCTTTTGCCTCCCCTCCAAATCTGTCTATCTTTTTTTCTGTACACAGATAATGTATTACAATGTAGGGTCCATCTATCTGCCAGCCTCCGCAACAGTCGGTAGGCCAACCACCATGAGTGGTGGCACGTGACGCAGGAAACAAAGACCCTCTTCAGCACCGGTTGTTTCCTTACAGCTACAGCGGTGATGTACTGTGGTGGGGTTTAATGGACACTAATCCTACTCAGCAGAGGAGAATGTGTCTCAAGGGCAGGTAAAAGAGATGGTCCATAATATAAATCTGTACCAAATAAATCACATTACAATGACTTGAACATTGTGTTACATACAGGAGCTACTGTAATTTCTTCTCCCTTCTCCCACAAACAGAACTGATCTTTTGATGTGGTTGCAAATGGCAAAACCTTCATGTCTAAATAAATAACAGTATATTCAATAATAAGGCACTCATTCCAAGGAGTAAACAAGATCTACAGCCATGCTAGCAGCTCTGTGAGGCTGTACTTGTGCTTAAGCTAAATGCTCAAATTAAGCTTGATCAAAGATGATTATCTGAACCAAATTTCATGGCAATTCACCCAATGGTTGATGAGTAAGGATGTCACAAGAACTGATACTTCGGTACCAAGCAGATACCAAAATTTTGAAAACAGGTCGATTCTCGTTTTGCTAGGTACCTAAGGTACAGGAGATCCAACTGCGGCAACACCTCCACCTTGACTCGTCAAGAAAAAGAGTGGTGTGTAAAAACGGGATGAAGGTATTTCGCAGATGTTACCTTCAATAGCTCCGTGTCAAAGCCTCGATTTCTCCCAGTTTTGTGATATGTTGGAGAGCAAATTAAGGCAGATGTTTTACGATCACCTAAAAATCACCAAAGCTAATGATGTAGTTGGAAGCGTTACAAACTCTCTGACCGACGCGCCTGTAACTATGCTGGAGTTAAAGTTAAGTTAAAGTGCAATCATCAATAACCGTTTTTCCACATAAAATTCTCAAACCACTGCCAATATATATATAGTGACCACCTTTAAACATTTCACATCTGTAAGATTGTAAAGTGACAAAAATTAAGCAAGTAATTTAATAATTAGATATGCACAGTGCAAGGTTTTAATTTAAGTAGCTCGCTTATTTATAAATATACACTACCGTTCAAAAGTTTGGGGTCACCCAAACAATTTTGTGTTTTCCTGAAAAGTCACACTTATTCACCACCATACGTTGTGAAATGAATAGAAAATGGAGTCAAGACATTGACAAGGTTAGAAATAATGATTTGTATTTGAAATAAGATCTTTTTTACATCAAACTTTGCTTTCGTCAAAGAATCCTCCATTTGCAGCAATTACAGCATTGCAGAACTTTGGCATTCTAGCTGTTAATTTGTTGAGGTAATCTGGAGAAATTGCACCCCACGCTTCCAGAAGCAGCTCCCACAAGTTGGATTGGTTGGATGGGCACTTCTTGCGTACCATACGGTCAAGCTGCTCCCACAACAGCTCAATGGGGTTCAGATCTGGTGACTGCGCTGGCCACTCCATTACCGATAGAATACCAGCTGCCTGCTTCTGCTCTAAATAGTTCTTGCACAATTTGGAGGTGTGTTTAGGGTCATTGTCCTGTTGTAGGATGAAATTGGCTCCAATCAAGCGCTGTCCACTGGGTATGGCATGGCGTTGCAAAATGGAGTGATAGCCTTCCTTATTCAGAATCCCTTTTACCCTGTACAAATCTCCCACCTTACCAGCACCAAAGCAACCCCAGACCATCATATTACCTCCACCATGCTTAACAGATGGCGTCAGGCATTCTTCCAGCATCTTTTCATTTGTTCTGCGTCTCACAAACGTTCTTCTTTGTGATCCAAACACCTCAAACTTGGATTCATATGTCCACAACACTTTTTTCCAGTCTTCCTCTGTCCAATGTCTGTGTTCTTTTGCCCATCTGAATCTTTTTCTTTTATTGGCCAGTCTCAGATATGGCTTTTTCTTTGCCACTCTGCCCTGAAGCCCAGAATCCCGCAGCCGCCTCTTCACTGTAGATGTTGACACTGGTGTTTTGCGGGTACTATTTAATGAAGATG
>NC_060159.1:5563618-5579124 GCF_021292245.1 Micropterus dolomieu
TGAAGATGCCAGTTGGGGACCTGTGAGGCGTCTGTTTCTCAAACTAGAGACTCTAATGTACTTATCTTCTTGCTCAGTTGTGCAACGCGGCCTCCCACTTCTTTTTCTACTCTGGTTAGAGCCTGTTTGTGCTGTCCTCTGAAGGGAGTAGTACACACCGTTGTAGGAAATCTTCAATTTCTTAGCAATGTCTCGCATGGAATAGCCTTCATTTCTAAGAACAAGAATAGACTGTCGAGTTTCAGATGAAAGTTCTGTTTTTCTGGCCATTTTGAGCGTTTAATTGACCCCACAAATGTGATGCTCCAGAAACTCAATCTGCTCAAAGGAAGGTCAGTTTTGTAGCTTCTGTAACGACCTAAACTGTTTTCAGATATGTGAACATGATTGCACAAGGGTTTTCTAATCATCAATTAGCCTTCTGAGCCAAAGAGCAAACACATTGTACCATTAGAACACTGGAGTGATAGTTGCTGGAAATGGGCCTCTATACACCTATGTAGATATTGCACCAAAAACCAGACATTTGCAGCTAGAATAGTCATTTACCACATTAGCAATGTATAGAGTGTATTTCTTCAAAGTTAAGACTAGTTTAAAGTTATCTTCATTGAAAAGTACAGTGCTTTTTCTTCAAAAATAAGGACATTTCAATGTGACCCCAAACTTTTGAACGGTAGTGTGTATTGACATCAAATCACCTATCATCCGTTCTGGACAACCTCTCTCAACTTTAACAGCTGTTAGTGAGCTGTTAGTTGTTTTTTGTAATGTTCATATGTTTAGTATGTTGAAGTATTGGATTAATAGTTTTGTTTTTAATGTGATATCGAATTGGTATTGAGAATTGTGGAATTTTACTGGTATCGGTATCGACTACTACATTTTTAGTATCGTGACATCCCTATTGTCAAGACACATTTCACTAAAAAACAAAAGTGTACTAGAGGGGAAGTCTGGGTCTCACCAAAGTCGTTGTACAAAATTCCATGGCAATCCATCCAAAAGTTGTTTGGTCTGGACCGAAGTGGTGGACCGACCCACCGACCAACATTGCCATCCCATGAAGAAGTGTTGGTGCTGAGTGGTTCAAACGATAATACATTTAAATACTAAACATCATTTGAGTTCATTAAAACCATAAGGCAATACTCGGTAACAACAAACTGTTTTTTAGATTCAGGTTTGCACTGAAATTCAACCAACACACAAAATGTTCAGTCTTATGCACAAAATGTTCAGTCTCATGCATAAACAAACTTGTTTTGCTTTTTACCACAGTCTTTGAGCCAGCCTTGCATGCGTCAGAACACAGGACAGTTGTGGCGATGTAATAAAACCACTAACTTAGGGAACGTAGGAATGTATTCCTCCACAATATTGAGAGGATCCATCTTAATCTTCCTGCAACCTAGGCCCCGACTGACACCACCTTGCCTACAGGCCGTGCTTGAGCTCTGGTCAAAGTCTCTTTCTCCTCCAAGCTGGCCATTGTTGTGGGGGCTGATAAATATTTACTCTTCCCAGCTTGGCAGGGAAATGAGTGGGAGGGATGAGGGACCCATTGTGACAGAGGGGTCAGAGACGCTGACAAGCCAGCAGGGTCCTTCCTTCCCCACTGGCACCTAAAACCCCAATACACTATTGGCTCCATACAGGGACAGATCCACTGCCAGTAACGGTAGAGCTGGGACGTCTGTGTGTGTTGGCGTAATGGAGAAGGAGAAACATAAAGAGAGGGGATTGGGAAGAGAGACAGAGAAAGGCAGACAGACAGTCAAGAAGATGACCACAGAAAGAGACGCGGGCCTAGGAGAAAAGAGAGCACTTTTGAAAAGGAGAGTGGAGAAGGTTCCCCTTTGAGAGCTGTTTACATGACAGACCACCAGCGGAACTCACGAGACAATAGAGCAAAGAGGATCCACAACACCAGACAATGCAGACTAAAAGAAAAAGAGGCACTGGTGTTATGAATACACGTCCCTCCAGGTTTCATCTCTCCACTTACTCGCTTCTCCACAAAAGAAACCCAATAGTAATTTTTCCGAAGCAGAACAAAACAGGGCTTTCTTGGGGCAGCCAAATTTAAATTGTCTATGTCAAAGCAACAATATTTGGTTAGTTACAATCCTTTACGAAAGGAAAAGAAAATGCTGCTAGTAGTGGACTGTGGGAAAACCAGTGTGAACAGGAAGTCCTTACTAGGGCTGAACGATTTAAAAGAAAATATCTAATTTTGATTATTGCGATATTGAAGGGAATGATCTTTTCTACATAATTATTCTCATTTTCAATGAAATATAGTGTATAGTGTAGTTTTTGAAAGGCTGTGTAGCAAAAGATGTTTTCTAGAGTCTGTTGAATATGATGTGTAAGCCGGTACACCTCTGCAAAACGACAATGTTTAATTTTAAATGGTATTTTGAAACACATTTCGCCTTTAAAAATATTGCACCTCCTACGATTTTAACATCGCGATTTCGATAAGATTTCGATGAATTGTTCAGCCCTAGTCCTTACTAATCTGAGTAAGACTTCTAGAACTCAACTTGAACCCCAGCGTCCTCACTTTCCCCAACAGAGCAGCAGAACTCCATTAAAGCTCACTATTAAAAGACAAAAAAGGGATTTGGATATCGGTTACTGAAAAAGTTATCTCACATGTACATACCCACACATACATGTACAGCGGGTCAGCCAGGTGTCAGAAACAGATGTATAGGTTGGGCCCTCTACTACTTTCATCAAGGCCAGTCTTTCTTTAACAAAACCTCAGCCCCTACAACAATAAACAGAGCTCAGGTTTGCATTGATCTGAAGCTGTGCGTCTAAGGCTTTCCTTCATTTATCATTTCCTCTCCTGTTCCCTGGTTATCAGATCTGCTGCCTGTCTGGAAAAAGGCTTGGGAGTCTGTGAATTCAAAGCAAACGTTTCTCAGACTATTGGCTGAATTACATATGAGACCTGGTAAAACTACAAACTGTGGATTTATGAGAGAAGATATAATAGACACACATTTAGGGTTTTAAACTTTGGATGGCCTCAGGTGACGGGAGTGTGTTTGTGAGCTACTCTATCAAAGGCCTTCATTAAAATAGTACCATGTTCTCAAACAGAAGCTAAAGCCCCTTTCAGACATACACACACCTTTAAATTAATTTGATGGTCATTAACACAATAAGCACGGTCAGTTGTACGTAAGGATATAAATACATACATATACAGTCTCTCTCCATGGATGGATGTTTAAATGCATATCCAGTAAAACTCTACAAACAGCATGTGAGCAAATCAGAGTCAAAAACCTAATGTCCTGTCATTCCATTCAATGCAATGTCCACATGTCAAGCAGTCAGTAGAATTCATATCAAATTGTAATGACACTGATGTAAAAATCAGTAGTTTCATTGTTTGAAGTAGCATTAAGCCCTCATAAGCATCAGATTATTTCAACAGATAAAAGGAGAGACCATGCTAAATAGCTTGTTTGACCCACATGGACCAATCAGGTCAGTCAGAGTTAAAACATTCAAATTGCTTGTTTCAGTCCAAAACCCAATGAGTTAACCCATTGTATATAAGCATGTTAGAATGCAAACAAATTGCATTTAGGGGATCACCAAAGTCAGTAGGATTCATCCTCAGGGGATCATGAACATCCATATAAAGCTTAATATTAGTTGAGATTTCAGTCCGTCCCACAGCGGTGGACCCACAGACCGACAGACTGTATCCAACACCCAGTGTTGAACCGCTGAGCCACACTTCTAGCTGTGTGGTATCTGCACCTAAACTCAGGTATTTGACCAATAGAAATATAACAAACAAAAAAGTCACTGTAAATCAATACTGAGCCCTATTCATTTGTATCTAGATCTCATACATGTATGGCACTGTGACAATGGGACCTCAGTCTAAAGAGCAACAGTGAGTTTGCTAAAACTGAACCAGAACTGCATCCTGAGCACTGGTATCATGTTTCAGAAGGACAAGCAAAACAAAGTCTGCATGAATGTGTATTGTTTAACAATCGTTGTCCATAATAAGTCTCTGCAACAACTTGGATGGATACAACATCTGGTATGAGTCCAAAATCCAATAACAGAAAGTGTGAGAGCATCTGTAGTGGAGACATTGATCATTCCAGCCGTTTCATTATACATCTTTTTAGCTTACTGTATATTTTTCCTCTAATAAGTTCTTTAGAGTCAAACCAGATGGAATGTCTCACGTTTTGTATTTTATTATATAAAACACAAGAAATGCTTCAATCGGTTTGTAATACTGTAACAGTAATTAGGTTTTGGTGATAGGGAAAAATTTGGCCATGGTCAACCGTCAAATGCAACTACTCACCACCTACAAATGGTGCTTTTAAAGGTGAAGTGTTAATGTATATGGATATGATTTCTTGAACAAAACCGAAATATACTTATTTTTGGTGATTTAAAAATCAGCTAAATAAGGTGTAGTGGCCAAAGTTTCACTGATAGGATTGGGCGAATAAGTACTTACAATCCATTTCAACAAGTTTAAAATATTTGGAAAACAAAGTCTGAGATTTTTTAAAAGCATCTGTTATTGATCACTAACCAAGACTATTCAACTATTCCAAAGTCCAAAACATAAACAGTCTTTCATCACATTTATTGTCCCTTGATATTAATATATGGTTTCATTACACCGAGCAAGGTTAAGCATAAATCACACTGTGGATGTGTTTCAAGTGAAATCATATTTTGGCAGGAGAGAGGCCTCCAACTGAGCTTATGCACTGATGTCATTTCACTACACCTGCGTCTTGTTATATCAAGGAGTGGTGTTTTCCTAATGCCTCCCGATCACATCAAGAAACACAACAGATTATTAAAATCAACAAATCATAAACTTTAATGAAGAGATCGTCCCAAGCCATCGCAGCTGAAGCTTCTAATGAAGCAAAAAACGTGCGATTGTCTGCCAACATGAGGTTATTGGACATGAAATGGCTGCCAGAGGTGTCCTCAGACAGACGTACTGTAGAATAGATAAACATCCCCAAACCACTCATTAGGCTAATAAAGGCTGGTGGATAACCTGAGGCCTTGGACGGCAGAGCTGCAGTCATTTATAGCTCCACGATCAAAGTGAAGAAGGCTGCGTTTTGTGTATGTGTGTGTTGGAGGGGGAGGCACAATGAGCTGGCTGCCATGCTCAGCCCAAACGTACAGTCAGCCTAGACATCAAGGCTTCCCAAGCACGAGACAGTCAGCACAGCTGCTAGCGGAGAGCAGGGAGGGAGGGTGAGATGCTGGTAACTGGCAGAAACATTAGGTTAAAAATCACAAAATCCCTTTTTTACTTTCCCTCTCGCCACCTTGCTTTTGTTTTTCAGTCAGACAGCTTGGTATGTCTTGTGTATATTTGACCAGTCCTTTGTTCGGCAATTGAATGAATTCATCCGAGAATAGTTTGGTGATGGACTGACAACTACATGGACTGAAATTTCTTTGCGGTGATTCAAGTTACCGAACATTGTCGTGTGTTGTCTGTGGTTTTTGCACTGTAGATGGCCTCACCTAAAATAAGAACCACCCCACTAACATAAGAGGAAACCTATGGTCCAAAAACGAGCTTTCTATGTATGTACGGGGGCTTGCCCCCTTAAATCAATTCTAAGTATGTGCATTTCACAATGACTGGAGAGCAAAAATTTGATAAGCATATCTTTAAATGATCTGTCAAGCAGCAATACATGAGAAGCAGGTTAAATCTTGTAATGAATGATCCACACTTCAATCTGGAAATAAAGAGGAGGCTGAAATAATCACGAAACATCCGAAAGTGAATGTTCACAATGTAATATGGGCCTTTTTCTTTGTTTGGTTTTATATATACACACTTCACCTAAACATTGTGAGATTAGCATCCCTTTAAAAATGTTAAAGAACTATGACTAAGCTACGTACAGAGCACCATATTTTGCAGATAAAAACACAACTCATCACCGTGCAAAGGCGTCACTGTCTCTAAATTACCTCAAACATATCATTGGCATTTTTGTGCAGCAAGATAATGGCAATAAAGTAATATCGGCTTATACATTGGCCCGGCTGAATTAAGACACAGGAATATGGGCCTGCACCTATTTGATTGCCTACATCAGTACTTTGCTTGATGCTGTAATGCACCAGTTCAGCTAGGTTCAACTTTTTTGCTGGAAAACCATGTGTTTTGTCTCTGCGTTGGTACCCCTGTCGCCAACACCCAGTGTTGAACCGCTGATGAACAAATTGTCCAACCACCTGAGTGAATGAGTCACTGTGAGTCATGTGGAACCATTGAGTAGTTACTAGTAATACCTAACATCACTGTAATTTGTTGATCACATTTATTTTTAGTTCTTTTACCAACTACCCCAAATTACTTCCCTCATGCAACCGCCACTATGTTAATCACTGTAATTTTGGTCTACTTGATTATGACCACAATTTCCTATAGGAAGTGATGACACTGAAAAAAGAGAACACATGCAGAGGGAAATGATTCAAGTCGATTTCAAATGTAAGGTCTAAACACAGCCAAAAACTGCGGAGCACATCAGCAGCAACAGAAATTCAATAATTAACAATTATTATTAGCAGATTTCCACTTTCTGACCTGACTTCAGCAGAGTTAGCTCTGGAACAAGGTCAGAACTTCCTCTTAGGCTCTAGAAAGCTTTTCAAAGGCTGTGAAGTCTATCAGAGGGAGAGTCCAAGCAGCTGCAGGCGGTAGAAGCTGGGCTGGGCAGCGCTGAAGCCTCCAGTCCAGCAGAATCAACAACAGACGCTGTCCATGTTACAAAGCAGCCACAGCTGCTCCTTTCTAGCTGCTCTCCAAATTCACCCATCATTATACACACAGACACACAATGATCACACACAATAATAAATGAATCCAGGCACGCACACATTACGCAGTCAAGCAGTTACATATGTGCATGTACGCACGCATAAAAAAGGTGCACAAACAGGAAGCACAAACATATTCACATGCACCGAATACATCTATTTTACGCATAGTTGAACACACACCAGCGTGTGTTACCTCCATCTTAACATGACAAGGAAGCCAATGTGAAGGGATTAGGAGGGAGGACAGCCTGGCGTCCGACTTGAACCTGCTGAGCCTATGAACAGAGAGAGTTGTTGGCTGACTGACATGGCCCTGAAAGCCTTTCAACAGGTCAGGGCAGAGCAACCAGAAAGACAGATTGAGTGAGTGTGAGAGAGAAATGTGTCTTTGTGTGTGTGTGTGTGTGTCTTTGTGTGTGTGTGTGTGTGTGTGTGTGTGTGTGTGTGTGTGTGTGTGTGTGTGTGTGTGTGTGTGTGTGTGTGTGTGTGTGTCTGAGAAACCAAGTCAAGAGCGATTGGGTTAGTGAGAGAAATGTGTGTGTATGTGTGATGGTGATTACCTGAGCATGCAAGACTGCACTGCTGCCTGAGTTTAGATTTATACTTCAACATGAAGTCATGTGTTGGACGAGGTAAAAGGGACACAGTTCACCCTGAACTGTTGATACTGTTATTCTTGGTACGGATAATATGTGAACAGTCATACACCATCACACACTGCTCTAACCACAAATCATCCAATAAACATGTTTTGAGAGCACAATTACACTCAATTCACACATGTGAAGAAGCAGATATAAAAATATCTAAAACACATTAAAAAGCAGTTGAGAGATGTATGTTTTCCTGGTACAAGTAAATTCTTCCTGGAGTATGAATCCATCTTAAAGGTCTTTGAGGGCACTGTGAGCTGTGAGCCATAGGCAAACACCTTTAACTTTGCTCACTGACCCAGTTGTAGCGAGGTGAGCAACAAACATCCTCACCTTTTACCAGAGGCTTGTCTGGACTCGCTAGAAAGAGGAGCAGGGAAAGGAAGAGTACCAGGAACGGCTGCTTTACGGCTCGGTTCCTAACTCTCTTGCATGTTTTATTTATTAGGCTTCTTGTGATCAAGGGAAACAGATTAAGGGATACTGACTTCTGTCCGTGAAGTAAGTCCGACCAGACCGGAGCCAAAGGGAGGGATGACTTTATGTTGGCTTTGTGATAAATGCTTTGTTCAAAGGCTTTCTGACGTGACGACATCAGGCAGCAACATCAAAGTCAGGATCTAATGAATTTGCTGTCTTGGGGAAAAATGATTGCAGCAAATTAAACATTTAACAAGCCCTGCTTTAGCCTTGGGTTACACCTTTTTGTGGAGAACATTATCTAACGTTACAAGTTCCACACTGTTCCAACTAGGGATGAAACGATATGAAAATTTCAGATCACGATTATAGGGACCAAAATCACGGTTATCAGTATTATCACGGTATTGTAAAAATGTGCCAGAAAATATTTAAATGTACGGATACCACACTGCAACCATTTCAACAAGTTTTTTTATTGAAAAATACAAATATAATTGCCATTTTGTTTGCATGAATAATAAAATAACAGCAAATACCTCATCTAAGTGTGCTTTATCAAGACTTTATATTATATAGGTAATACAATGATCCCGTGGACAATTACATGAAAACCAATCAGTCTTTAGAAGACAGTGATAGTAAGTGCAATGAGCCCAAAAACGGACATAAATACTGAGCAGTCTGTAGCGTTTCTAGATATGCTGGCTGGTTGACTAAACTGCGTAACGTGTTTTCATGTGCGGTGGATGAATAGACTCTGCCGACACACGATGCACACAGCAGCAGAACAACGTGTAGCGTTTTTACAAGAGCAGCAACACTGAGAGCTTCAGTTTACACGCTGTTAGCAAGTCAGAGACACAATCCAAAGCTAAAAGTTAACTCACCCTGCGTTCACTGTAAGGTCATTTTCTTCAATCAAGTTTCCCTCAGCGCTCTCATAAAAACTAAAATACGACCGGACTTCAGAGTGAAAAATCTCTGCAGTGTTGTCTTCCGCCGTGATGTCATTGACCCAAACAAACCCACGTTGCATTCTGCACATGCGCGCCAGCTTCTGGGAGACGCCTAACAGTGTTTGCCGTGAGATTAACAGCGTGGTTAACCGTATCCGGTTATAATGGTAATTAAATTGTGTACAGTAATAATAACAGTCGGGAACTGTACCATGGTTTACCGTTAAACCGGTAATCATCTTCATCTAGTTGCAACATGATCCGTTATCCATGAAGTCAATGAATCAAGTGTGAATAATTAACTAAAAAGATCACTGAAATATTTTGTAGAAGGGGAGATGTGTACCATTCCCTTAAGTGCATCCACAAATAGCAACATAACACAGCTCAAATTGATCACCATGGCTATTTTCCTGCTTTCTAATGTCAACGTGTGAGGAAAATAAGTATTTCAGGCCATCACGTAAAACTGAAAAGTCTGTCAATGCTCAGTCAAAACAAGCTTCAATCATGACTATTTGCATGATGGGGATTGTGTGACCAAATGCGCTTTTTAAAGTGAAAAAGATACAGTAAGATGTTTTGCTTTGCCAAGAGACTAGACACCTGATGTTTGAACACAGTGTCACGGCTTACCTGTAGGATGATGATGGACCATGCTTCGCATCTATTCATGCGTTCAGACTCAATTTCCTCACTGAAAACAAGTAAATCTGTAAAGAGACACAAAGATAATATTCATCTGTCAATGGACTTTTTTCCCCAGGATATATTAGAATGACAATTAGGCACTGACCAACCCAATTTTTTTTTTTCCACTTGAATAAATGATCATCAGCACTAAAGCTAAAATGCAAGACATCTACAATGTGTTTTAAATCGGAAAAACACAACTGCTAATTTTCCATGAAAATCCTTTGGAAACAAGCTATTCAAAACTTTCCAGCTATTGAGACTATCCCACAAAACAAGTGATGGAAGAGAAATTGTTTTAATTGGCAGACAAGCTAGGAGAAAGACAGAATGTGTTCACAAAGAGCTCCTACAGCTCTCAGAGCCTTGTGGCTGCGGTGGCCCACATACAAAATAACACCACCAAAACCCAGACACAAACACACACATATGTGCTAAAGTATTTTTCTTCTACCCCTCTGTTTAAACACACTGACCCACCAGCAAGAAGGTCACTCTGCTGCTGGGTCCCGTTCGTCCGTTAATAAGGTTTGAGGGGGTCACCTAATGATGAAGATTATACACACTGGCAGAACAGTCACACATAGTATTTTGCACTTGCAGGACAGGCTATAGGTGATGATTTGACAGGTGAGGAGAAGAGGAGATGAAAAGTTTTGATAAGAGGTTAAAGAACTAGGAGACTATATACCCCTGCCTGTGACGCCAGTCCAGGAAGTTGCAGGAAGCCTAATAACAAGGCTATGATATGTCCTTGAGTATGTCTAATGGCTCCACAGAACAGAAGGCCATTCAAACCCAACATATGGTCCACATCACCAATTACTAAGGTGTGCATCGATAGGGAGGAGATGAAGAGAGTGGTAGAGGAAGTTTAAATCTGGACAGATGACGCGAGGACAGACTTTTAGCCTAATTTAGAGTAACAACCTCAGGTCAGAGGGACCTATTTCCCCCAACATAATGGCTCAAAGTTCCTCCCCACGCTCCTTGTCTGAAACAGTGTAAGTGTCCATTACAACTAAATTATTCAACGTGGAAAATCATTCACAAACAGACATGCTACTGAGAACTGCTCAAATCCTCAAATGTTTGCCTCTTAGCATACATAAGGTAAGAATTTAATGCAAGGTTGCACTTAAAGGCTTCTTAATGTGGAACATGCTGCATGATTTTTTTTTCTCCCCCCCATCAGATATGATGTCTAATCAATAGCTAGACAAACATCACTGTCTTCCAAGAAAGTTGTTGTGGGGGTTTTATTTGAAAAAAGAATGAATGGTTTCTTACAGGAATGAAAACATTAGTCTGTTGGGTAAAATACCTGTGACAAAGTAAGAACCGTTAAGGTTTGAAGACAGAGGTATTAAGTATATAACAGGGATACATAATATAAAGCTAAATGACATAAGAAATATCAAATGATAGAAGCATAAACCTTGTTCCATGTCATTATGCCTCCAACTTACTACAAACATGTGGCAATAGTGTTTTGGAGTGGAAAGGCCTCCATGCTGATTGAGTCCCAGGAAGATTGACCCTAACTAATTCCCATAAAACCACCTCGCAGACAATTCCCATCTACACTAGGTCACAGGTAGGTCCAGGTCAAGCATGAGTGCACCAATTAATCCAATGGCTCGAGTCAGTCTGCTCTCATTTCCAAAAGAGTCACTCAAAAAAGTCCAGAAAACTCTCTCCATAACTTTAAATATAAAGGCAGAGACACTAAGCTTTGGAAATAGCACTATTCCTGGGAAGTGGCTGATCAGAAACTTATTGGTTTCACAAAAATAGGCTTAAGTCAAAACGGAACTACTACCCAAATTCCTACCTTTCCACAATTCTGAAAATGTTCCCTTTGAGCCTGTGAAGACACAAACAATCTTGTTTATTCAGCGGCAGAATCCCTTCCCCTAAGACGCTATTTGCTTTAGCCGCGATGACACAAGGGGAGGAATTTGAGCAATGCCTGTGTATCGTAGACCAATTTCCTCCGAGAGAGAGCCATTTCCAGACAGACAAGACAGCACTGAAGTCTGGTTTATTCCTGTGCCTCTGGCTACAGGTCAACCAGTGTCCTGCAGACATTTTATACACCTGTGTTTGTATGTTGAGGGGTACACCATCAAAGCCTTGGACATACACTCACATATACACTGTTCCCTTACTATTTATTCATAACAAGTAACAAACATGTAATGGCATGAAGCATTCATACATAGAAACCTTTTCAAATTAGCCATGAAACTATATTTTCCAATGACCTCAGACTCAAAATGGCTGAAAGCCAGTTACTCATCACTTTTGTGTTTTGTCTGAATATCAATTGCCAATCATTGCCTATCAAGACAATAAATTCATCTGAAGACACAAACTATCTTTGAGCATGCCCTAATCCCTGCTCATTTATTATTTTAAAAGATCATTTTGTGCCTATAGGATTCCGAAGAGCTTACTGTCTCATTCTGCACAAATGAAAGTCTCTCCCAATTGTAAGGGATCAAAGTAGCCTCATAACTGCGCCGCTTTCAAGTAGAAAATGAAAAGCGTGGAAAGCCAGAGCATGTTCTCTCTGCGATGGGATCAACTCAAACTCAAGCAGCCTTGAGAAAACTTTGCTTGTTCAATAGGGGATCAATGCCAAGAATTATTGTGGCGCTTTGCCATTTGTGCTCATGCTGCCTTTCTCTCTGGCCCTCCCGGATATTTTCCACTGGTGGGTCAATGATATGTCATGAATTTACATGCTAGTGAATGTGTTGTTTAAAGAGCAAAGAAGAAGAAAGAAGGAGAAAAAAGAAATGGAATGGGCTGTGCAAGCAGATTAGCAATCTTTGTATTTCATGGATGCCAGCCAGGAAGCATCTACCCGCTCCTTCCTCCACTTGTGTCTTTCTCCAGCTGTTCGATTTAATGCCAGATATACAAATTGCTTCTGAAAGTCATACAGGATCTCATACGGGACTATTCGGTTTTTAAAAAGGCAACAAAAAAAGGATCCTGTATCAGATGACATAGGGATATCAACATGGGAGATCTCCAGTGATGAAAGCAGAGGCGTTTGGAGAGAGAGTCGTGAAAGGCAACAGCAAGACTAAAACAGGCCACGGTAATATGGACTTTACAATTTAAACAATCACAGGATGAGGCAGTTGGGGTTTAAAAGAAATGAATTAACTTTAGAGTCAAGTTAGCCTTCAGTTTTAATCCCATTACAAACTTTAAAAGCCGCCTGAGTAAACCTCCCTTTACAGACTTTTGGAATACTTTGACCAAGATGAATACCCACATGCAAAAGTGCACTCTCTTTATCTAGGCAAGATGTTTTAGTAGCTCTGGATTGAATGATCCACCTACACAAGAATGAAGGGACAGGTGTGTACGTGGGTGGAACACTCTACTGCTAAAACATCTTACGCCGATAAAGAGAGGAGGAAGTCGGAAGAAGCAGCGATTCAGAGATCACAAAAGAGCTGTCTTTTTGGAAACTGAGCGGTAGGTCGTCCTCAAAGACAACAAGAACACAGGCCTTAGCCACAAGGAATAGTGTCATTTGATATTATGAATAAATGAATTAATAAAATGAAACCTATTTACAAAGCTAACTCCAAATCTCCTCGTCTAAATCAATTTTCAGACAGCAGCATTTTCTTGGTTGGAAAGGTAGTGCCTTGACATCTGTGGAGAATCGGTCAAGGAGATTTGTCTTTTGTTTACATTTCTGTTTTTCTAGTGAAATGACAAATGGGTGTTCAAGCAGGCAGGAGAACACATGACGGCAGCTTTGCAGCTGTTTCTGTGTGCCTTAGTACCATCACTGTTTGTGTTCCCAGGAGAGGCGGACAAAGCGCTTCCAGGTCGCCCACTAACCTGCCTTCTCATTAGAAAAGGTCATCATGCTGGAATACAATGCTGACCTCTCATGCCAAAGGTTACTTAGTGAAGAGGAGGCGGGGGGTGGTTTAGGAGGACAAAGGGGAGTGGAGAAGGTGAGTGAGAATTACCACTAAAAGCAATCATCTTGTCTCACCCCGTCACTTTCATTTAACCTCAACGTCCATCTATGGACTTGGATTGACACTCTTGCAATCTTGACTTCCTTGAGGCACCTCTTGATGCCAAAACCAGCAAATAATGAGATTTCAACATTTCTAAATAAGGCCTCTTTAAGGTTCCAATGTGGAGGGGGTTTTTCTGTCACTCCCTCCCATTTCCAGGTTAACTGTTTGGCATTTGGCACAGGCCGGGTGAATGCCTATAGATGGCATTGCTCTTAGATCACAGCAAGCTCATTAGCTCTGGGCCGCTGTTGCCTTCACTCAAACCAGACCAAAGACGTGATGGGGTGGAAATTCAAAGAGGGTAGGAGGAGGGAGGGGTGCAAAGGAACAGATATGTTCCTCGGATAAGGCAAAGCCTAATAATGACTTCCTGTATTTAGCCTGGAAAACAAAACAGTGAGGCACCGTGGACAATGGTGCGTACACAAGTGCTACCCAAGAGTGCTGTAATGCCTTCGATACAGTTTAATCCATCTCTAAGGTTATGTACAGTAGACACGAGTATGATGGGGCTGGGTATATGTTGGGGGGCTACAACATCTGGATCTTGTATTACATGCCTCTGGAGTTTCTGACAGTCTCTCTCTCTCTCTCTCTCTCTCTCAAAAATAGAGCAACCCCCTCTCAGTATCCATCCACACTGCTCCCTCTCCCTCTTGTTTGCTTCTTCCTGCATCCCTTCCCTACTTCCTCCATCCTTTATCCGTCTCCTTCAGGGCCATGTGAAAACTCCCAATTACCAGAAACACGAGAAGTGCTAATGGTTTGGACATGAACTTGGAATATGCAAAACACAGGAGCCCTTACCAAGGGCCATGCTGAAATATGATTGAATGCGTCAGCAGGTTGTAAAAAGCCCCCTCAAGATCAATGTAATTATGAAAGCTTCACGTGGAGGACTTTCCAGGCTCTGTAGTGACCGGCGACAGGAGGAGGAGGAGGGTGCTGCCAGCATTATGTTCCAGCAACAGAACACCCTTTTAACCCAACAAGTGGAGAACAAGCAAGGTCTTCCAGCTGCCTTCCATCAGCAGCTATAATAGTCGAAGGGAAAGAAAGACAGGACGAAAGAAAAGAGGTTTGTAACACCTGCAGCAGGGTGCCAGCAAACATTCCATGGTCCTCTGGCCCCTTGGTGATGCACTCTATAAATCCTTGTGATTAGCTACAGTAGCGGGCCTAAGTGCCACTTAAATCAAGCCCCAAAGGGGAAGTTGTTGTGACCTCCAAGCTTTGGAAATGTGATTTAGGCCCAAGTGATTATTACAAAAACAAAGCTAGTTCTGTTTCTCTAATAAGAGAGGATGGAAGGAGGAAGGGTGTGATGGAAGTGTATGAGAAGGAGAGGTGAGCAGGACAGCAGGTTTGCAACAATAAGCCATTATTTGAAGAATTCATGACAAGGAGAATTAGGAGAAATAACTCCCTGTTATTAAGTAATTAAGTAAACTTCAACAAATAATAAATCTATTATGCTTTAGTATTCTGGGAAGACTACACACCCAAACAAGGCACAGATGTGCATGTAGGCTAAGCCAATGTTTTCGTATAGTGAATGGGAAAACTGCAGTTTGTGGTGTCTGCTTTTGCTCTAAAATCAGCACCTACACATTTATCATGCTTTCAAAGCTTCTCCCACTGCACAGCATCTCCAAATGGTGTCAGCAAAGACGGGAGAAAGGGTGTATGTTGTAAATCAGACCCAAAGCGATGTCACTGAAAACTCCCCCCAATCCATGAGATGCCGGGGTACACACACAACATTAACCTGAACCACAGTTAGTCAATAAATGAGAATGTGACTGACCCCAGAGACAAAGACTCCATAAATCACAATTAAG
>NC_060159.1:5579224-5585065 GCF_021292245.1 Micropterus dolomieu
CTCTCTCTCTCTCTCTCTCTCTCTCAAAAATAGAGCAACCCCCTCTCAGTATCCATCCACACTGCTCCCTCTCCCTCTTGTTTGCTTCTTCCTGCATCCCTTCCCTACTTCCTCCATCCTTTATCCGTCTCCTTCAGGGCCATGTGAAAACTCCCAATTACCAGAAACACGAGAAGTGCTAATGGTTTGGACATGAACTTGGAATATGCAAAACACAGGAGCCCTTACCAAGGGCCATGCTGAAATATGATTGAATGCGTCAGCAGGTTGTAAAAAGCCCCCTCAAGATCAATGTAATTATGAAAGCTTCACGTGGAGGACTTTCCAGGCTCTGTAGTGACCGGCGACAGGAGGAGGAGGAGGGTGCTGCCAGCATTATGTTCCAGCAACAGAACACCCTTTTAACCCAACAAGTGGAGAACAAGCAAGGTCTTCCAGCTGCCTTCCATCAGCAGCTATAATAGTCGAAGGGAAAGAAAGACAGGACGAAAGAAAAGAGGTTTGTAACACCTGCAGCAGGGTGCCAGCAAACATTCCATGGTCCTCTGGCCCCTTGGTGATGCACTCTATAAATCCTTGTGATTAGCTACAGTAGCGGGCCTAAGTGCCACTTAAATCAAGCCCCAAAGGGGAAGTTGTTGTGACCTCCAAGCTTTGGAAATGTGATTTAGGCCCAAGTGATTATTACAAAAACAAAGCTAGTTCTGTTTCTCTAATAAGAGAGGATGGAAGGAGGAAGGGTGTGATGGAAGTGTATGAGAAGGAGAGGTGAGCAGGACAGCAGGTTTGCAACAATAAGCCATTATTTGAAGAATTCATGACAAGGAGAATTAGGAGAAATAACTCCCTGTTATTAAGTAATTAAGTAAACTTCAACAAATAATAAATCTATTATGCTTTAGTATTCTGGGAAGACTACACACCCAAACAAGGCACAGATGTGCATGTAGGCTAAGCCAATGTTTTCGTATAGTGAATGGGAAAACTGCAGTTTGTGGTGTCTGCTTTTGCTCTAAAATCAGCACCTACACATTTATCATGCTTTCAAAGCTTCTCCCACTGCACAGCATCTCCAAATGGTGTCAGCAAAGACGGGAGAAAGGGTGTATGTTGTAAATCAGACCCAAAGCGATGTCACTGAAAACTCCCCCCAATCCATGAGATGCCGGGGTACACACACAACATTAACCTGAACCACAGTTAGTCAATAAATGAGAATGTGACTGACCCCAGAGACAAAGACTCCATAAATCACAATTAAGCCTACCAAATGGAGCAGCAGGCCTGACTGTAGCACAGAGTCTGCAGAGGTCTATAAACCTGCTGTGCTTACGGTAACAGAAGGGACGGCACTGCTCCGGTCCAACCTGCTAGAGTATTGTTGACAGCTGACACAGACCAGACCCAACTGGACTCTTTGGCTTGTAAGAGAGCAAAGAGTATTTCTACATACATTGTGTCATTGGGAGTATACTCCAAAATCAGTAACATGATACTTGTACTTTTAGACTCTCATAAAAAATAATTTGTAATAAGGTTTATTCTTATCCTCTTTCCTGTGATTACATATAAACCTGGGGGTCATTTCTCAGCACATTTCACTCTGTTTTCCACCTCTATCCAAAAACATGTTGACAATGGCGTTTATAATGAGAACACAAAGACACACACACACACACACACATTTTCTTCTGTGCTTATGCCACTTAAAGTGAGTTTTTAGCAGAGTTATCAAAGGGGCAGTTATGGCAGTTAGTCAGTCAGTCAGATCACTTTGAGCCAACTGGGCTACGGCTGGCCTTTAGACTCTTACACTGTGTCCAATAACATACTGTATAGAATAAAAAAACTATTTGTTAGAATTATGTATGTATATTACTATGTATTTATTGTACTGTACAGAGTCGAATACAGTATACTTCAAAATACTAGCAAGAGCAGGCGGCATAACATTGCTTGACTTTTGACGAGACGTCACACAACGGAAATAAAAAAGCTACTCAGAGCTCATACACTCATTTTAACTAATATTTACTTAAGATTTTCATTTGTGACAATCTGATGAATTTAACTGGCACGCATTTTGTGTTAATTTCTTGTATATAAATTAGAACTAAAAATGATTTTTATTTATTAGTTGATCAACAACAATTTGAACAATAGATTATCGTTTTAAATTATTTATCATGCAAAAACTCAAACCATTATCTGGTATCTTTTGTTTATCTGACCAACAGTCGAAATCTGAAGATACCTATGACTATGGAAAACAGAGATACACATATTTTAGCTAGTTTCTACCATTTTAGAAACTAAATTATTTATCAAAAAAAGCTATTGATTCTTTGCTAATTAATAATAATAATAATAATAATAATAATAATAGCAGCAACAACAACAACAATAATACTACTACAGTTTATTTCTATAGCACTTTTCAAGATACTCTACAATAAAGTAAAGTAAAACTAGTACATTAAGCACATTAATAATAGACTTTTATATAAAATATATCAAACATATCGGTAAACATTATCGATTATATTATCGTGTTGCAGATATATCAGTATTCGTTTAAATCAGCTAATATGTAACATGAGTTTGTATTTACAGAAATTCCAAAGTAGGTTTGATCATTTAGTCTCCATTACATAGTTTGTCCAGCAGAGAGCAGGTGGATTTCTCAAATGTAAAATGAGAAATGCAGCTTAGTATTTGATCACAGTTCCTTTTTTTTAAATTAAGGGAATGTGTTAATGTTAAACACAATGTGTTTATGTGTTAGCCCTCCTATACTACATTAGTTAAAGCCCAAACAATACTGGATATTGGAGGCTGAAATTATATGAATATTTGGGAGTTTATGTGACTAAATACTTCACTGTCAACATTATTACAAAGTGCATACTTTCTCTTCTTAACAACATGGGACAGCCATTAATGCACATAAATAAACCTGTATTTTCTATGAATGATCATAATCTGTAATTCAGCACATCTATTCATTTATATTTTACATATTCTGCATATATGCTGTGAGATTGTTTTACTTCTTCAAAACGTTTACTGGGAAACATGAGAAGGTCATACCCTGTCAAACTGTTTAGAAACACATACTGCGTAAGTACCAGAAAGGCAGCAGACAAGTGCTAAAAGCAAGTGTCAATGTGGATTCATCAGGGGGAAAAAAAACAGGAAAGAGTCTGACATCATCAAACCTCGACCCTTCATCTCAAATACACAAGTGAAAGACAAGGACAGCTATACACTCGGTCATTCACACACACACACACACACACACACACACACACACGTGCAGTCAGACACTACGCAGTGAAATGCTCCCGAGTTGGCCTTGACAGCTGAGGACATCCTGTGAGAGGGCTCAAGTCTGCGCTGGCAGCCCGGGACGATCAAGAGTAGAGTCGTACAGGGTGACGTAAGACTTGCCAAGAGTTGTGTGCATTCATCTGTACATGTAAGGGCTCTCATGCTTTCAGAGAGGGAGTTATCTGGCTTCAAGCCAAGTATCCTAATAGGCCTGGGTTTCTTAAAGACGACAGGAATCAACAACAGAGTCTTAAGTTAAGAAACACACAATGCCTTTTTATATGAAGAAGGGTGGGTTTAATTAATTATTAAGAGAAAATAAACCCAATTATCTTTTAAGCGATTACTTATATAGATAGATATTTTTATTTGAAAGGCCTGTTTTGCTAGTGTCTAAATCCAACTGACAAAACAAAACATTAAATCCAACCTACACGCATTTAATTAAAGATATCTGATCACCCATCATTTTATGTCTGGTAGGTAATAAAATTAAGCACGCAGGAAATTAAACATTTTATGTTTCCAGTAAAAGCAGTTAGTTCTCCTATTTATTCTAAACAAAGTAGCTGCCATGAGCAGAGAAATCACCATGGAAGACAACTAAAAAGTACCACAGAAAACACAGCAATGGATTCGTTGATTGACTGCAGAGTGATCTCTGGGAAGTGAAGTCTGAAAATGTCAATCCAGTCTACCATAAGTTCAACCCAATCACTAGTCACATTTCTAGTATAGCTTTCTGGCATTGAAACAGTTGCATCAAAGCAAAAAACACAAACAAAAAACATGTAAACAAAGTAAAGGATGTCACGCTACTCATTTTTGGCAAAGTGAAATAGCTCAGGACTTAGTGTTGTTCTTTGAATTTGGTGCACTGCTAGCTGGAGCTAAAGCACTAGATTGAGAAATAAATAGGTTAACAAACTAACAAGGCTTATACTAGTACAATATGCTTTATTCATGGCCATTTACTCAACTTCTCTCAGTGTGATATTATAACTTGTTGTGCCATAAGAAATATTTAGTGTACACTAGCAGCTGACATAGGCAACTGAAAATAATTGGAACTAAACTATGGCTAGGAGGACTATTGACAATTCTTTAAAACAGAGCCAATATGATTACTTGATTAACTGATTTGTTGAGGGACAAAAAATAATCCAGCAGCTTTGAACGTCACAGTATCTCTGGGTATTGGACTGGTTGGTCACACATAACAAGACAATCAATTCATTAAGAAAATAATAGGTAGATAATCAAAGAATCGTTGTTGAAAATAATCATCAGTTTGCAACCCTACTTTAAAATAAGGGAAGGAAAGAAAATAAGGAGGGCCTACATTCTCTGACAGGAGCTGCTTAGTTATGTTTGGACTTGAGGCCTGTGTTAAAAGCAGTTCCATACATCCTACCCAACACAATTGTGCAGTGCGGACCACAGAGACCATATAGTGGGGACTGAGGAGGTGCCAGCACCCCATCGAGTGCCATTAGTAAATATACCCGCACGCAGAAACCAGGCAGCTAGCTTTGCCAGAACCCTCAGCCTCCACCGCCTGTAGCCCGAGACTGGCCAGGGTCAGAGTCAGCCACTCAGCACTGCTGTGTTCACCAGGACTCCAAAACAAAATTAGCATTAGTGAAACGTTGTACTAAAAACAGAGACCTTTGAAGTACTGTACCTATTCAATATACGCCATACCCTGCTCCAAAAGACGCTGCCAAGGAAATGCAAGCCAAATGTTGCTGTAGTTCAGTAATGTTGACATGTACAGGGGTTTGTGTGTGTGTGTGCGTGTGCGTATGCTATATAGTATTGTCTGTATGCAGGTGTGTCCATAACTTTATCAAACTGGCATGTGGTGTAGTGAACATGTTTTTGATCAATTTTAATCCACATGGAAGACGGGAAACTCGCTGGCTGAGAAACAAAAATATCTGGTTCTTTACTAGCAGGCTAAAAAAGCAAAAGCATAAAACAAAAACAGACATGAAACTTAATGTTACCCAAATTAAACGCAATTAAATCACCACACGACCACTGAAATTCTGCAAAAACAATGTCTGCCAATGTGTAGTACTTCTCTGAGGAAAGGAAGGACCACAATGTTCTGGATAGTGCAAGTTAAGACAAAGATAAAGAGGTAGCCAAGAAGGACATCGAAAGGCAGAGAGCAAAATAGAAAATTCAGAGAAAAAGGAGGGAAAAGACATAATGAGGTAGAGAGGGATGAATAGACAAATCAGAGGGAGGGAGGTATGTTAAATTGCTCTGCTTGGCAGCAGCTCCACAATCAGCCTTATAGTCCAAGTTATGGATGGGCTACGCAAGGGTCTTTGTCAAGTGAAACAAAAGAAATTTATTGGGCTGACGCTCTGCCACAGCCCTACTCCATCTATTTCTCCATCCCTCCATCTGAACCTATCCATCCACCTCTGTATTGTGACCCAAACAACAGGCCCTCCAGGGTGAGTGGCTTGGGCCAAAGCCAAGATTGCCCCCCCCCCC
>NC_060159.1:5585165-5623722 GCF_021292245.1 Micropterus dolomieu
TGCAGTCAGACACTACGCAGTGAAATGCTCCCGAGTTGGCCTTGACAGCTGAGGACATCCTGTGAGAGGGCTCAAGTCTGCGCTGGCAGCCCGGGACGATCAAGAGTAGAGTCGTACAGGGTGACGTAAGACTTGCCAAGAGTTGTGTGCATTCATCTGTACATGTAAGGGCTCTCATGCTTTCAGAGAGGGAGTTATCTGGCTTCAAGCCAAGTATCCTAATAGGCCTGGGTTTCTTAAAGACGACAGGAATCAACAACAGAGTCTTAAGTTAAGAAACACACAATGCCTTTTTATATGAAGAAGGGTGGGTTTAATTAATTATTAAGAGAAAATAAACCCAATTATCTTTTAAGCGATTACTTATATAGATAGATATTTTTATTTGAAAGGCCTGTTTTGCTAGTGTCTAAATCCAACTGACAAAACAAAACATTAAATCCAACCTACACGCATTTAATTAAAGATATCTGATCACCCATCATTTTATGTCTGGTAGGTAATAAAATTAAGCACGCAGGAAATTAAACATTTTATGTTTCCAGTAAAAGCAGTTAGTTCTCCTATTTATTCTAAACAAAGTAGCTGCCATGAGCAGAGAAATCACCATGGAAGACAACTAAAAAGTACCACAGAAAACACAGCAATGGATTCGTTGATTGACTGCAGAGTGATCTCTGGGAAGTGAAGTCTGAAAATGTCAATCCAGTCTACCATAAGTTCAACCCAATCACTAGTCACATTTCTAGTATAGCTTTCTGGCATTGAAACAGTTGCATCAAAGCAAAAAACACAAACAAAAAACATGTAAACAAAGTAAAGGATGTCACGCTACTCATTTTTGGCAAAGTGAAATAGCTCAGGACTTAGTGTTGTTCTTTGAATTTGGTGCACTGCTAGCTGGAGCTAAAGCACTAGATTGAGAAATAAATAGGTTAACAAACTAACAAGGCTTATACTAGTACAATATGCTTTATTCATGGCCATTTACTCAACTTCTCTCAGTGTGATATTATAACTTGTTGTGCCATAAGAAATATTTAGTGTACACTAGCAGCTGACATAGGCAACTGAA
Organism: Micropterus dolomieu; assembly: GCF_021292245.1. NCBI lineage: Eukaryota > Metazoa > Chordata > Actinopteri > Centrarchiformes > Centrarchidae > Micropterus > Micropterus dolomieu. Next base: position 5,586,241 of record NC_060159.1, read on the forward strand.
AATAATTGGAACTAAACTATGGCTAGGAGGACTATTGACAATTCTTTAAAACAGAGCCAATATGATTACTTGATTAACTGATTTGTTGAGGGACAAAAAATAATCCAGCAGCTTTGAACGTCACAGTATCTCTGGGTATTGGACTGGTTGGTCACACATAACAAGACAATCAATTCATTAAGAAAATAATAGGTAGATAATCAAAGAATCGTTGTTGAAAATAATCATCAGTTTGCAACCCTACTTTAAAATAAGGGAAGGAAAGAAAATAAGGAGGGCCTACATTCTCTGACAGGAGCTGCTTAGTTATGTTTGGACTTGAGGCCTGTGTTAAAAGCAGTTCCATACATCCTACCCAACACAATTGTGCAGTGCGGACCACAGAGACCATATAGTGGGGACTGAGGAGGTGCCAGCACCCCATCGAGTGCCATTAGTAAATATACCCGCACGCAGAAACCAGGCAGCTAGCTTTGCCAGAACCCTCAGCCTCCACCGCCTGTAGCCCGAGACTGGCCAGGGTCAGAGTCAGCCACTCAGCACTGCTGTGTTCACCAGGACTCCAAAACAAAATTAGCATTAGTGAAACGTTGTACTAAAAACAGAGACCTTTGAAGTACTGTACCTATTCAATATACGCCATACCCTGCTCCAAAAGACGCTGCCAAGGAAATGCAAGCCAAATGTTGCTGTAGTTCAGTAATGTTGACATGTACAGGGGTTTGTGTGTGTGTGTGCGTGTGCGTATGCTATATAGTATTGTCTGTATGCAGGTGTGTCCATAACTTTATCAAACTGGCATGTGGTGTAGTGAACATGTTTTTGATCAATTTTAATCCACATGGAAGACGGGAAACTCGCTGGCTGAGAAACAAAAATATCTGGTTCTTTACTAGCAGGCTAAAAAAGCAAAAGCATAAAACAAAAACAGACATGAAACTTAATGTTACCCAAATTAAACGCAATTAAATCACCACACGACCACTGAAATTCTGCAAAAACAATGTCTGCCAATGTGTAGTACTTCTCTGAGGAAAGGAAGGACCACAATGTTCTGGATAGTGCAAGTTAAGACAAAGATAAAGAGGTAGCCAAGAAGGACATCGAAAGGCAGAGAGCAAAATAGAAAATTCAGAGAAAAAGGAGGGAAAAGACATAATGAGGTAGAGAGGGATGAATAGACAAATCAGAGGGAGGGAGGTATGTTAAATTGCTCTGCTTGGCAGCAGCTCCACAATCAGCCTTATAGTCCAAGTTATGGATGGGCTACGCAAGGGTCTTTGTCAAGTGAAACAAAAGAAATTTATTGGGCTGACGCTCTGCCACAGCCCTACTCCATCTATTTCTCCATCCCTCCATCTGAACCTATCCATCCACCTCTGTATTGTGACCCAAACAACAGGCCCTCCAGGGTGAGTGGCTTGGGCCAAAGCCAAGATTGCCCCCCCCCCCAAAACTCTCTCTGGTTTGTGTCAGTCTAATGGACAGTCTCTTTAACTGTTCCACAGCAAGAAAGCAGATGGAATCCTGGGACAATTTACAGCATAAATGAAAGAAAATGAAGGCGGGAAGAGGGCAGTTAAGTTGAAAACGGGAGTACCAAATGTACTCTCAAAATGTTCTTTTGGCCGATAAGGCCAAAACATGCCTTACATATGCACATTTTTCCAATTTATCTCTTATTGAATTAAGGATTCAGACTCCTGGACGCCTTTCAGGAGAGTATAAAAGGAGAGAGAGAGAGAGAGAGAGAGAGAGAGAGAGAGAGAGAGAGAGAGAGAGAGAGAGAGGTGTCTGCCGAAGTACTAAATCTGTGCAATTTTCTCTTGAACAGTCATTATATAATGACGACGGTGGTGGTGGAGACCCCATTTAATCTCCATGCTTCATGATACAATGACCAGCTAACAAAGCTGAGCTCATATTGTACATCATCTATACAGCAGCTGATACAGCCCCAGACACAGGGAGGTGGACAGAGGGCCGCCCAAGCCATGTGTTCATCAAATCATGAGGGGCAGATTTAGTGATTTGGGGGCTTTAAGCAAACCCTGGCATGGGGCCTCGTATCTTTTCATCCTTTCTAGAATTGAGAATACTGGTCTTGGCAATGGTAGAAAAAGTACACAGATAAGTGAAACTATTACTACCACACTGTGAAATGAAAGTCCTGCATTTAAACTATACCGTACTGTATTTTAACTACTACATACACTGCTAGGAAAGTTTGATCTATAGTAACGCATCATATTCTAATTGTTGAACATTTGTATTTAAAATCTGAATCTAGAAAGTACAACACACACAATGTTTCCCTCTGAAATTGAAAAGACTGAATCCATCCTAGTAGAAGTGGAGCTGCATAACATATAAGTGAAGTACAAGTACCTCATAACTGTAATTAAGTATAATGCATGTACTTTACTTGAATAGTTATGCTATTGCGTATTTATACACATTTGCAGATGAATATTTTAGATAAAAATATATCAGCTTAGTTGATTAATTTTAGTTTAAACTATAATACAGTTCATAATAGTAATCATAATAGTAAAATTAACATTAAAATATAAAATCAAATCAAAAATCTATCGCTGTTATGGGCCCCTTTTAGTTGGGGAGCCCAGGGAGTTGCCTACCTTGCCTAATGGTAAAGTCCACCCCTGAAAATTCTGGAGAAGTAGCATAGGAAGCACAAGAAAAAGCAAATTTTCACAGCAAAACACTTGTTGAATGTACCAGTGTTCTTGCAGTGATGAAAGAAGCCGGATTAGGAAAAAGGTTGCTCTGTAGGGGTTTGGATAAGCCAGTTCTCCATCTGTGATCATCAAGGTCCAGTTTTCCATCTACACTGCCTCTCAGCTCTGCCGCGAGGCACATTCTCAGGTCTAATGGGTCTCTACAGTATCAGGAAATTGAACTAAGGGACCCAGAGCAAAAGGGTTGAGTCACACAATACAGACATTGTGTGGGGAGATTGAGTAATGACAAAAGTTTTATAGAGAAGGTCAGGTCGGGAGGTGACATTTTCAGAACAGAAAGACTTTCAGAAGGATACAAAAGGTCAAAATATATTTTCTGCAGTTTTCCACAACACTATGTCATAGCGCCTCTGGGCCCAATAAGTTGAAATGGCACAGGGGACTGTCTGATCTTTTATTTCTTTCCTTCATTATTTGCCAATATGGGTGGTAACACAGGATGATATACAGATTAGTCACACACACTTTTTCTTTCCTTCACCTGTGTCGGTTTAATATCTTGGTGACTTGCCATGAGGCGAACTGCATCCACTAAGCGGGCGGACTGGCACAGTCAGGGGCTTGTCAGAAATGATTAAGCGCCGTGGTATTAGGGGAATTCAGTCCATCAGCTTAAAGAAGGTCAATGGTGCACGGTGTGAGGTGCAGCTGTGTGACTTTACCAAGTTCCCCCTCCTTTATGGGATGATAGGCTGACTAACTTGATGTATTTTCAAGCATTAAAAAGTTCTCTTTTTAAAAACACACTGCATGCATGTGTTTGTCAACAGTTGTCATTCAATCAGTAGATCAATTGAGTACAAGCCGTCAGTGTGCTGTAGTGCAGAGCACACTGCATTGGAAACAAAGAAAAGTAATGCCAGCCCTTACCACACCACTCATAATGTAACCCCACACAACTGCCAACTGTTCCATATATTAGTTTATTTTTAGAAATCACTAGAAATCAGCCATCATGCAATGTGCACCCCCATGGTGCAATTTGATTTACAATTAATGAGGGTTGATTGAAGAACATACTTCCACAATCCACACTCCTTGGAGTGGTGCCCCAAGGTGAATTTAACACAAGTTGAATTAAATTATTAATTATTAACAGTAATAATATTGTTATATTATTTACACATTATTTCAATTTAAACCATAACTCCCTACAGTGTTGTGCCCACCGTTTTCCCATGTGATAAACTGCATAAAAAAAAACTCATCAGGAAATTACTTCCTTCAACAAAAGAAACAACGTAATAGGATCTGCAAAAGATCTATTTAAATGTTTAACTTTTTTTTAAGGAAAAAGGATCATCTAAGTAAAGTGACTGAGACAACCTCTGCTGGAAATCAGAGGCTAAGCGATGAGAGCCCATGAGACTGGCGAGTTACATATTCCACATGTCCAGCTTTACTAAACATTGGCTTGCACCGGTTTCCATGCAGACGAGCTCTTTCAACTATTCAACACGTAGGCTGAAAGAGAGCAATACCTCAGAGCACCTTTACTACATGCTCTCTGGATTGTGAGAAACAGGAAGGTGGTGGGAGTCAAAGTGAGACAAAAAAGGGACAGAAAAACAGAACAGAGCTTGCAGAGATGGGAATGATTCAACAGTACGCAAACAATAAAGTTCTCTGTTCCATTGTGCTTTCATTATGCATGACACACTCACATCTAGGATTCTCAGTCATCCAGGTCATAGTTATCCAACGAAGGTTGAGGTCAAGGGCAACCGGACTTGGTCGAAGATACTAGAACTGAAGAAGTCCCTTGGATGAGGGACGAAACGTCTTCTAGTATCTTCAACCAAGTCCAGTCGCCCTTGACCTCAACCTTCGTTGGACTCACAATTAATGACAACTGATTCTTTCCCCCTCCATTATGTTGGTTTTTGTGGTAACCTTCTGCGTCTAGCTTTTGTTTTTGTCCATTTGCTAATCCAAGATGAAGGTGACACTGTCCATCTACACTGCCCAGAAGAACTACAGTCTGTCAATTCATTAACTATCCAACCCTTTCGCTCAGATCCCTCACTGTCAATGCCAAACATGAATGACAAAGATATTACATCAGGCTAAAATGGTTAGAGGAAGTGATAAACATTATGCCCTATGAAAGTAGATTGGGTGGCTTGTCTAAGTAATTGAATAGCTTTAACTTTGTCTTACACTGGCACCTTATGCACGTGCCTTGCGAGTTGGCAATGTAACCCTGTAAAGGTACAATGCAGAATGTAGCTTTGAACCGTTTTTCCTAATGCTTTAATATTAAAAAAAGTTAAATATGCTCTTGTGAACATTTACATGTATTAATATAGTTATACACTCACCAGCACAACTTTATTATTAGGTACACCTGTTCAAATTTTCTTGGCACATTTTTGGCCCCTTAGTTCCAATCCAGCATGGTTTCAACGCGACAGCCTACCTGAGTCTTGTTGCTGACCATGCCCATCCCTTTATGTTCAGTGTACCCATTTTCTAATGGCTACTTCCAGCAGGATAATGCACCATGTCACACAGCTCAAACCATTTCTAAAAAAAGACTTTGCTAGCATGACAATGTTACATGCTGATTCTGCAGGCATAATGTTGCATGCACGTTAACATTTCCTAATTCCCATTTGACACAAAGTACCGCTGAGGCTGATGGGAATGACATTAATTCCACAGGTATTTGGTCATAATATTTGGTCATTTTGCCAGCAGCCATACCTATGTAAACCCTGCTACTGCTGACTGACCAAAGCTAAGGAGGTTTGGGCTTCGCCAGTACCTGGATGGGAAACCTCCTGGGTGGTGTTGGTGGGCCAGTAGGGGGCAGTCTTCACTCTGGTCCTACTAATAAGATCCTAGTGCAGTGATGGGGACACTGCGCTGTAGGAGCTGCCATCCTTCGGGTTAGACGTTAAACCGAGGTCCTGACTCATTGTGGTCATTAAAGATCCCATGGCACTTGTCCCATGGCACTTGTTCAAAAGAGTAGGATGTTCCCCTGTGCGATGGCAAAATTCCCAACCTGGCTTTCACCATCTGACCATCTAATCATTCCCCATAGTAATTGTGGTGCACTTTGGAATTTCAAAGGGAATGCCCCTTTAAGTAGTAATAAGTAAAGTACCGCACTACCCCGACTTCGTGACCCATGATGGCTGTCGGGGTATCAACAGTTAGTGAAAGCTGTAGTTTATACTGTTTATTAGCACGTCTGTGTACTTGTGACTCATATAAATGTTCGTAGACAAAGTGCTGTCCAACAGCGGTCTGTGGCCGTGTTGCTACAGTGTTTAGTGTGAGTAAATACCGCACAATGCGTTTTTTATTAATCAACCAGTATCAATAGCTAACCTTGCTAGTTGTAAACAAACAGCTGGCCGAGCGAGGTTTTCCGACTTGTTAACTGGAATGCCGTCAACTCGGGTGTGATGTCATTCCCAGCTCTGACATCCGACTTCCGAGGTAAATGGAACGCAGCATTGGCTCAATGTTTCCCTCCCTCTCTGCCTCAAGCTGATGTGTGGTGAGCGTTCTGGCGCTAAATGGCTGCTGTGCATCACCCAGGTGGGTGCTACACATTGGCGGTGGTTGAGGCAAGTCCCCCCCACTTCACTGTGAAGCGCTTTGAATATAAAGCAAAGTATTGAAAACTCTAGATGAAAACTCAAAGGATCACCAAATGTTTTACAATTTATCCCAAGGGGAAAATCTGTCCCAAAGTTCACGGCAGTCTATCCAGTAATTGTCAAGACATTTTATTCAAAATCACAAATGTCAATCCCACTGCGGCACTGGAGTAAAGGTCAGCAGAGTCATCAAGATAAATAGTCTAGGAGTCAGAAACAGGATAAGTAAGCGGATCACCAAAGCTATTAGAATTAAACTGGACAAAAACTATTTCACCACCCAATCGACCAACATCGCCATCCCCAGAGCAATGCCACTAGCAGGCTAAACACAAAGACCAACAGGAAAACAACAAGAAACTACTTTTTAGTTTGACTTTAATTTGCTGTGATACAATGTTAAATAAAACTGCACATGCTGCTATTGTATGGATTGCTGCGATTCCTGGTATAGTAATCATTACAAACATACAATGTGGTCACCATCAAACTTACAATATGTCCAAAAATATAACACCATAGTCACGATAAAGTCGCTGAAAGGTGCGGTGGATAAAACAACAACAACAAAAAAAAAAAACTAAACTGAATTGCACCCGATGAAGGTCTGAGGAGCGAAACAACTTTTGAACATGATCAGATGAGTCAATGTGATGTGGCCATAATTACTACCTCCTTGTAGCATTCCTACTAATAATGAACGATAAAAGGTTCTTCCTAATCCCTCCCTGTTTCAATGTGCATACCAGGTGCACAGTACACCTACAGCCGCATAAATACCCAAAGTATGCCACTTGACTCTCTGCACACAGCGCATAGTGTGCTTGAGTGCTGTTTGCTCTCTGAGCCTTCATTCACTAAATTAGCACCCTAGTACAGGGTGTGAACTCCCTACCTCGTGATGGCAACATCAGCCCTCTACAGTATGTTGCCACAACAAGCTGTCCATTTATTAAAACTTTAAGCTCAGTTTTGCGTACAGACCTCAGTGAGGAAGAATGGTTGGTCCAGGGGAAACTGAGCCCCTGACTGGAAGGCAAATGAGCCAAATATGATTCGACAAGGCCTAGAGCTCCAGGGTCAGGCCGCAGCAAGGAACATGTACCCCTGGGAGGGAAGGCCTCGTTGCTCCCTCAGCCAGTCAACATTCACCGGTTTGTGCAACAAATCCTAATGAGGCTGTTCTCTGTGGGGGGACCCATGGCCCTGTCTGTGGGGATTTGTGTGAAAAGCTAAACAACCAAGGAAAAACGCAGTGAAGCAACCCACTCGCCTAAACCCTCACTCTCTGTATCGCACACACACACAAACAAAGACTGATGAGGTGAGGGAAGCCAAATGGTGTTCTGCAGGCCAAGGCATGGCAAGGGATTAAAAACGTGTGACCCGGAAAATCAAGGCATACAATATGAACCAGAATATACTGTATAAGCTGATATGCGAGTGAAGGCCCGTGACAAAATATCTATTTGGTTAAGCTACTGGCAGCAGGTTAGGAAAGCACAAGTCCTAGACCTAAAAATCATAAACTCAGGTATGCTGCAATTTGGACAGCTGGTTTATGTGCAGTTCAAATCACTATTTAATTTTATTGCTGCAACAACAAATAGGCTAAGCACTGCAATGCAGAAAGGAAGAACAGCAGTTTAAGAGTAGGGAACATTCAAAAACTAATCAGAGTTGTGGAAAAATATTCATTCTGACAAAAATATTGTACACAAATCTCAAAACCAAATATGGAGAAGTTTCCATCTGTGGTTGATATTCCTACAAACTCAATACAGACCAACAGAACTTACAGAGCAGGGCAAATGTTCAAAACCATACCATGTTTCTGATCTGTCGTTGAGGTCAGTTCACCTGAAGCTCATGAACTCATTTTCCCTTTGTGCGCCTCTTCCTTTTCCTCTGTGGAAAGCTGGGAGGGTAGCAAAGCTCGGTATAAAAGTCAGATTGATATATATGACAATGATACACTCTGACAACTCTATTGACCACAGTCCACTCTTTTTCAGAGGGGATGGAATAAAATAGTGGCACTAATTCACAACACCTGTTCCTTTTCAGCATCTGTCAGTATAACAAATATAAAAACAGTGACAGCTGTGGTGCAGGCAGCGATATGGCACGGCTCTAGGCCCACGTGATGCAAAATACTCAGAGGTTATTTCTCAGAGCACTTCTTCCTTCACAGGGCCCTCTCCAGGTCAAATAGCTGAAAGCAGAGTGTAGTGGCCTGAGCCTGTAATATTTCACATACGCTTGTTATGGAGCCGCAGGCGGCATCGATTTCTTTTATCTAATGCCCGGGAACCAAAAGGGAAAAGGGCCTATCGGGCAGCCTGCTTTCAATTATGAGGTATATAAAACACTGAGATAGGTGTTGATGTGATGGATGGTCTGCAAGATGACATAATAGGTCCATCCATGCCTCTGTCGGCTGAAGCTCAAGTTTGCCAGCTGCGATCATCCACATGCTCAGCTACAAGTCCAGCTAGAACCAAAGTAGGCATGTAATCAACAAGTTATTAGGAGGATCCCAGTTGAGCATTAAGTATTAGCCTGTACACTTCTTCACTTTAAAATGTTCTGTCAAAGAGATCATCAAAATATCTCAGGAATATCTCAAGTCATGCAAGCAGCTCTGTACTCTGTACTTAACAGCGGTGCCGTCTCTGTTTAACATGTAAGCATGTTAACATTTGCCGAGTGGCACTTAACACAAAGTACAGCTGAGGCTGATGGGAAAGAAAGTCAGTTTAGCAGATATTTGGTCATAAACCAAAGTATCTGACAAATTTGACCTGATGATGATGGCGATAGATCAGTCCGGATAAAGAGGCACGTGAACTGAAAAACAGACCAACCAACAGACCGACAATGCCATCTCGAGAGCCATGATGCTTGCATGACTGAAAAATGTGTTTTAATGGATAATTGAGGACTGGAAAGGAGAAAAAAAAGGACTAAAGAAAAAGGACGGCTCTTTTTCTGTTCAGAGTTCAATTGTTCTTATAAGGGGGGATACAATATGTTTGGTATGGCAGCTGGGGCCTGCATGCTGAATTTCCTCTAAACTACACTGTACGCATGTGAGCGAATGTGTACTGGATGAAGTAAGTAGATAAATCTAACATTAGTAGTCAGGAGTTCAAACAATTTTAGAAAGTTATCTAGTGATTGAGATACAAAAACCATCCATTTATAGCTGCGACGGACTAAAACATTCTTCTCTTCCTGGCCATGACACAAGGTGCAGCTATTTATAAAATGGGCCTTCCAAGACTACTCTCTTCCCTTCTTTTTTTAATTAAGTTTAGAGGCCATTAATCTGGATGTATTATATTGTAACTTAAGTCATTTGCAGGTCAAATGCTGTGCAAAGTCAGGTGCTGTTTCACAAGCTTTACAAGCTGAATGCGAGTTCAGCTTGTTCAATGTTTCTTGGTACTAAGAAACTATGCTTTCTTCATCTAATCGTACATGAGGTTGAGATTGAAAGAGTTCCGGATTCAGACCTCTGTTCTTCTAACTCTTCTCTAGCCTTTGACTAATTAATGATTGTTAAAAGAGGGATGCAGCATTAATTGTGAAGCTGCCTGATTCAGGGAAACTCTCAACCAGTGTATTTCAGTACAATATTTTGTCAAACTAGTTTAGTTTGGCAGTTTAAATACCGGACAAGTTTAAATGTCATCATTAAATATTCCATCTTAATTTATCAGCCAACCAAAGCCTGTACACAATATTGAGAAAATTAATTTAAACTAACGATGCAAATGTTATTTTTTACAAAACCCTGTACTCTAACTGCTCAGCACCAAACAGCAGACAGCTGGTGAACATAGTGGAGCATTTCATAAGTAAAGAAAATGGATATTTCCCCCAGGACTTGGTTGTATATTATGTATATGTTAGGTTCGGCAGGTGGCCAGAAATTTAAATAAACAATGGTTTGCTAACAAATTCAACTTAAAATGTGATGATAAAATATGCCAATGCTGAGGTCACAAGGTGTTTCTGCTCCCTCCCAAGTTATTTGCAGGTTTAAAATCTGGACAGCCAATTCTGAAGGATCTTCTCACAGACTAGTTAGACTGTTCTCCCATGGAAAGACTTAAACTTTGAAATTTCTCAGAGTCCCAGGTTGGATTTCAGCCCCACTGAAAGCAATATATTTATCTCAGGCTGATCTAAATCCATGTCCCTGACAGGCCTGATAGTAAAAGGCTTTGTCTCCTCAGAGCTGGGAGAACATCTCCCTCTCAGAAATCTTCAGTGGATCCGGCCAGCCGGCCTGTCAGCACCAAAAGATACAAATCCATACTGTGCAGCAGTTTGAAGTCTGTACAAAGACAGACAGAGATTAGGCATGCTGGTGCCACGGGCGTCCACAAGATCCACCAGTGTCTCCATCCTTCAGCTCAACATCAAAGAATGCAGTGCAACAGTTTGAATTATAGATCATGCCTCTGGAGGAAACCAGCTCCTGACCCGATTACCCCCTTTGGCCCCTTTGCTTTTGAAAAAGCAGGGGATACAGATCATAGTGAGGCTATATAAATTACATCCTAACAACTGCACATCAGCAACAGGACAAAAGGTCAGCAGGTCATTTGATGGCTCAATCCCTCAACTACAACTTCAATTTGAAGCCTTCCCACCTACCTAGTAAATTAAAATTAAAAGTCACATGACTTTTTACAATAAGGTTACACTCTTTTCATTTTCCTCCATCAGGTCGTTGATATAATATCTGATGTCCTGTGAGCAGCCTACAGGTGCAGATAGGTTAAGCTTTTCAGACAGGTCTAACATTTATTGCCTCTTTTACCAACTGTTCGTGGATTACCTCACTTTCCTTTACTGCCATTGCTCTGGGAATATTTTCCTCATGCCAACGGTTACAATCATGAAAGATCACAGCGTTTTATCAGCACATAGACAAAAGACGATTCAGACCAGGCTATTAGCGCAGATGACACATGGGAGTCATTCTCAGGAGATGAACACCGGTGTCGTCAGCAGAAGGTAATGGTGGTAAATAGAGCAAATGAAAACAAAGAAACAATACTAAGACAACAGATGTTGATGGCCGATAAAAAAAAAATTGGTTTACTGTTGCATGAAAAATCCAAAGACAAAAGGACAGCTTTTTCTAAACAGAATGTATTCTACTGACAGTCGCAGACAAATCAGGGCTAGAAGAGCAATCATAAATGATTGAATGAAATCCAGAAAACTCTGGTTTTGCTTTCAGTGTACTTTTAGCTGAATGGTATCACAAAGATAGCATAAAGACCAATTTAGAAACAGAAAGGCTCGCTTAAAACAAGACAACGCTGTGGAAAAACTTGCCCAGATGGAGACACGCCAAAAATGAGATGGCAAGCAGCTGTCAAAGCCAGCTGTCTGGGCCAGTTGTTCATAAGGGCTGGCAGGCCAGGGTGGAAGGATCCAGGATTTGGGGGGGGGGGTATCGATATAACAAGCAGACAGAAATGGTGACCGTTGACAGGGAGGGAGGAAAGTGAAAAGATAACGGAGTTCAAAGTAAATGAATGTGTTCACCATGGCACACTTAAAGAAGCAGATTTTGGAGTGGGACCCATTTATCTGTAGAAATCAGTAGGCCAGGCTTGGCTCTGCTCTTGATTGCAGTTTCTCTTTAAATTGCAGAAATCAAACAGATAAATGCTCTGAGAACAGGCTCCAGTTCCTTATGCGTTTTTTTTTTTCTTTTTAAAAAAAAAAAAAAGGAACAAATCACAAATAGTCCATTTTTACAGAAATAACTGAACCATTTTCTTGAACAGCATTGGGGTTTCACTACTACAGTTTGCTAAACAAACCATTGATATAAATGTCATAACACTTCCCTGAAGGATAAAAGACTGAACAAGTCCATTCAACGGGAGGTTTCAGCCCCAAAACATCATCTGTTTGTACTCAGTTCATTTAACACATAATGGGCTTCTGCACATTTTCTGAGGCAACAACTGAGCTATTTTAGAGAAAAGTACCATGAGGCAGACATGGTGCTGTAACTGCAGCATAAAAGCACACACACAAAAAACAACAACAATATAACAAATGTTCAATAAATATTCAAAAAATGTTTGATTTTATTCACTTAAATCATACACGAATTAGGACTTAATTTTTTTATTGTTTTGTTATTTTATTTTTAAGTGTTATTTTGTTGAGGGAAAAGGACTGAAAAAAGCTTTGACTTAATTTTACTCATGCATATTTGTTGACAAAGATTTTATCATAATTGTTTTTGAATGTTCTACCTCAGCTTTGTGAAGTGATCCACTGTTTGGCATCAAGTGTTGACCATAAAGAAGAGTTTAAACCACAATTAACCAGCAGGTTTCTTCAACTTTCTCTCAGGAGTAAAAATCAGCCTTTAAACTTGAAAGAAATAAAAATTTGATACTTATTGTGATAATTATTGATATCAAAAGATATGAAACATTTTATTGTGATAACACTTTTGGCCGTATCGTCCAGCCCTAATAATTTCTGATGGTATATTGGTGCCACCCCATAATGGGTGGTGCCTTATAATCCCAGCTACTTTTCTTTTCTGTGTTCACAAAATGGAAAGGACTCATAGCTATCATTACTATTAGTATGACGTTTAAAACGTAACAATGCCATGCACAACGGCGTTTAGATAGCTTATATGGGCATCACATATATTAAATCAAATGCATAAAAAACACATTCACATGCATATTTGCCTTTAAGATTATGTGTAACTTTTGTTAAGTCCACATGCTTTCTACACACAAAACATGAAATCACAACAGGATGTCCCACAGGAAAGTGTCTGTACAGCATGGACTACTGGGCTGATGTTGGGGAATAGCAAGCATACTACTTCCCCCTAGTGGTCCTTTCTGAATTATACATGACTAACGGAGAGAGAGGAAAGCCCATCTTCAGGGAGGACAGTACATATGCATGGGATGATGAAAAAAAAAACAAATACTAAAAACTTTGACTAAACACATCTCTCAGCCATAAAACAGTTTAGAGGATTGGGGTATGGGTTTGAAAGATGTTGAACATGTTCCAGATACTTACTGTAAATTCTTCGGAAGAGCTTTGTGTTCGTGTTTCCTTGTTCCTGGCAGCGATACGATGATCTCACCTGGCAGCCTCCAGGAAACTCTGATAAGACAAAAGCATTGACAAATCACTGCAAAACACTGAGCAAAATTTCCTTGCACGTGAGTCTATCTAGGCTTGGGCTGGAGTCACACTAGCATTTTTACCGATGAAACTGGGAAGGATACAGGACAATATTTCCCTTTACTTTCATACTGATCTGTCTGGAAAATGTAAAATTAGCAAAACCCCATCAATGCCAATGCTTACTGATATCCTGTGTGATAAGATAATGCTATCTGGCAAATATAAGGCCAAACACGAGGAGATATAGTAACGATAATGTTGGCTGACAAAAGACTTGCAAAGTCTAACATAATTTAAAGAACAGTCTCTGAAGCTCAACATAGACGGAAGGCTTCTCTCTGGCCCGAAGTCTCTGAAAAGCAAATAAACAGCAAGCATCTTGTGGGTTAAGCGAGACTGTGGGGGTGAATGGCGTTCTCGCTGTGGTTCGGACAAGACACTCCTAACCTGAGGACAGTCCCCAACAGTTTCAGCATTATTGCCGCATATTCTCCCTCAGGCCAAACCACTGACCCCATGCTCTTCCCCTTTCACTTTCCACTGTTTCTAAAAAGTAATCTGGCTCGAGAGCTGCTGGTCACGTTCATATGACGTTGAGAAGCTATAAGAAGAGGATTAGTTTGCTAATGCTCGTGAGAGAGAAACACTTTCACAACAACCTACTGACGCGCCGCTTAGTAGCCAGTCCAAACGCACTCAGTTTAAAAGACGTATATACTTTTTCTATAAATAAGCATTTGCTCCTGCTTTAAGTAAAATCTGGAAGTGACCTCGACTGTCTACTTCAGTTAACCTTGATTTGGGATAGGGATTTGTTTGGTGGCACGTTAAAAAGTGAAAGTTAAAGGTTCATTTTCACTTGATAAAAAGGTAATGGAACTTTGATATCAGATTCTAAGCGGTCAGTGTTTTGACCATAAATACTGACTTCACTATTTGCAGTGTCTCTAGAAGCCTTGGAATACCTGATTGTTATATACTGGATCTACTGGAAACCCACAACAGAACATTTGGCACCATAGCTATTTTCTTCTAGAGACAGATAAGACAATAAGAAATCACACTTAAAAAGTATTGGACCAATTAGACTGTTATAGATTGAGAAGCTAAGAAGTTACATCTTCTGAATCACACAGATAATTGCAGTAAGTCAGACAGAGCTGATTAACCCTGGAACTGGACTTCCCTTCCCTGCAAACACAACTCCCACAAGCAGGTGTTCAAATAAAGGAGTTGAGCAACTTCTCTTCAAAACGGCGAGCTGGACCAAGGTCTATTTTTCTATCAGCTAACATTTTTTTTGGCCACAGCAGGAGGGCAGAACACAGGGATGTTTTGCACAATAATAGTTTTGACATTCCTGACTGGAAAGTAGAATACTGGCCTTAAGATGCTATTTTAGCAAACGAATGATGCGCGAATGATACACAAACTTGAATGTTAGTTACACTTTTAATTCCCGCAGGTTAACGCAGCAACAGCTAAAAGTAACCACACGCTCGCACGTGTATTAAATTCAAAGGGTTGCTTTTTAATGTTAGTTGTCGGCTGGAACACGCTCCTGTGTCACGTTAACATTTCAGCTTCGGCCTTAACGTTAAGACAAATCACAGTAGACCTTTTCAGCCAAGCTAGCGTCAACCAGGGCTTCATTCTGCGGACCTGAAGCACCTCGCATTCAGACACGCCGTCTCATCCTCACCGAGTGGTCCAAACTCTGGACATTAAGCTTCATTTTGCCACCAAAACAATCCAGCGCTGGTGTGTGCTCTCACCAAGCTAGCTAAGTTCACGTTAGCTAGACTGGCGCTGCTAGCCACTACCAGCTAACCTCGCTGACCAAAACAGCTGGGGCTAAACAACGGCGACTTCTCTGTGGTTTCTCCCACAAGCTGCATACTCACATGGGCACCCACTGGGTATGAAAGCAAAAAAAAAAACAGGCTGAGCACTGATAGGCGATAAGAAAAGTATTCCAGGTCCTCTACTTTAGTTTTTTTTGCCGGATGCTGATGTATCCACTATCCAGGCATCAAACCATGTTGAGTGGGCAGCTGCGCACTGAGTTCTTGTTTGCACTCGAAAACCATTGGGGAAAATATAGGGAACTTCAAAGGGCACTAGGAGGAAACAATGCACCTTAGACTAAAGTATTTTTATATTAGTAGTTTTTCTCGTAATTGTAAGCCTGTCTTCTGTAGTCTTGTTCTATAAAGGGGCCTGTACACATCTGTAAAAAAAAAAAAAAGTATACATAAAAATAAATAAGGACAAAGGGATAACTTTACATCTGAGGTTAGATGTGAAAATGCAAAATAGCCTTGATTAGTCATAACAAATTCAAACGCTTATGAAAGAAAATCCATATTCCTAAATGTGAATGAAATGACACTCTTAATGTCACATTTTTAAAGATTATGTTGTAAACTAGCCTATTTGCAAGAGCATTACATGCGTTGAAAAGTTGGTGCACAGTATGGGCACAGTAAGAATGAATGGGGGGTCTGCCCCCCCCCCCCCCACACACACACACACAAAAAATTGAGCATTAAATACAATTTTCTGCATTCTGGAGAAATTTTCTGCTCCAATGTATGGTGAAAATGTCTGTCTAAAGAGAAATATATAATTCAGGTGGCAGGTGATAATAAAAAAAGATTCAGATTCTGTAGTAGCTGACTACTGATACATTATTGTGGAAAAAAAGGGCAACATACTGAATGATAATGTAAAGTAGATGCTCAAATGTGTATGAAAGGATTAATGTCAGAAGATAAAAACAAATAAATCACAAGAAATATTCTTGTCATTCGACTCCTCCATAACCACAGTTATGGTAGTAATGCACTTGACAAGATGTTTGCCGCCTACAATAAATGAATAGCAGAGAGGACAGGGTGGAGGGAGATGGAAGAAAAGAAGAACAGCTTGGTGAGGTGGGAACTGGCAAAACCAAATGACTCTGAAAAAACAGAAGCCATTCATGAGGTAGTAGTCTCCCTCTGCTGTTCAAAATGCATTAGATGACAGACTAGCTGGGTCAATGCAAAAATACTTCCCTTCCCCTTTCACTGCCTGCTCGATTCTTTGGCTTAAACAACTGATGCCTCAGATTGTGTCTGAACTATTACAATGTTATAGAGATCACCATCTTGGACAGTAGTAGTTTTACAGAAGTTACAAATATTACAATGTGAGTGTGTTAAAAAGGGTTGTCTAATGCATAAAGAAGAAAACAAATAAGTAAGCGTGATACAAAAAGAACACTACAACCTCCATAAAGCATTTGTACAGTACATGTGATTATACAGCATATACAAACACATGTAACGGCAGCTACAGGTGCACATTTCCAGGATTTAAAAGAAAAGGTTTTAGGAGTAGATCATTTTGACTTGGCTGAGTAGGAAAAGCACAGGTGTAACTAATAACATTAATTAATGGTGGCTCAAGTCCAGCTGTGACTGCATGCATAATACCAAAGTCTTAAAACTGGCACACCCGATTTGCATGCATCATAATTATTTATCTTACGAGGTACACCTGTGTTTGAAAAGACAAAGGTGTGCTTTATATTAACATTATGAAAACATGTATTTGACTGTCTTTGACGTTAGGAAAAGCTGGGCGGTATTTAGCAGCACATTGCAGTCGTCTATCTGCTTCGTCTCAACCTGCGAACTGATGAAACTCATGTTTATCATAAAGTACATTTACTGCTCAGTTGCAGCAACATAGAGCTGCTTATATGTTATACCAAGACCAAGACAAAACCAATTACATTCGGTTATAAAAACAATAATTTTGACACCGACAGAACAACCATAAGAATTTAGCATTCAACTAATCTACAGCAAAGAAACAGAGTATCTTTTCCTTGTGGAGGAATCCAAATGTTCCAAATTGCAGAAAAGTCCAATTAATTAGACGTCTTAATAGGTGAAATTTATTTGCAGTATTCCTACTTTCTGTTTCACAAAACTTTAATTCATTTAACAAGAGTACAAAGTTTCGAGTCCACTTTGGTACAGATGGTCTGTACAGTGTTGTGAATCCTTGTGAAAAAGATAGTACCTACTTTTTGGACTCAGGACTTGGACAACAAAGATGTGTGTGTGTGTGTGTGTGTGTGTGTGTTTAACATACTCAATACTCTTACCATCTCAAACTGTTTTAACTCATGGCGTTTGCAAGGTAGTTCTATTAAAACCAAATTAGGCACAATATATAAAGAAAATTCCACACAACTATTGTTTCACTGAACTTACAGACACGCATGCATGTTTTATATATTTCTAGGCTTATAATGAATATAACTTTGC
The DNA here is from genome assembly GCF_021292245.1 of Micropterus dolomieu. Lineage (NCBI taxonomy): Eukaryota > Metazoa > Chordata > Actinopteri > Centrarchiformes > Centrarchidae > Micropterus > Micropterus dolomieu. The sequence continues at coordinate 5,604,145 of NC_060159.1, forward strand.
AGCCATATCGACACTGACTGATATGGATTCAACTGTTAAGATCCATAAAAGATAGCTTTAATAAGTAGCTCGGATCAGTCCACACAGACCAAACAACACACACTGTCAAGTATAAAACATCTATTTTTTTCTCCTAGAATCAATTTTGGACAATAGTTGTCACATGGGGGCAGTATGAGTACCAGACTGTAAATTGCACAGACTCTGCAAAGCAGCATCTACACCTCATTTACAAACCTGTGGTGCTCCATTCTAACTGAAAGCTCTATCGTACCTCATATAGCCCACTGTAAATATGGCATCATAAGCACCTTATACGAGCATTACTAGTCCATTATGCATAATTCATGATGGTTAGGTCACAGACAACTGCTTTTACCGCATTAAAATTCATCATATTCTATTGTGCAAATACAAATGTTTCAAAATGCATCAGACTGCTTAACACCTCCACTGTGGCAGATTATCTGTCTTCTTCAAAAGCACACTGACTTTTGTTAAAGGAGAGCAGACCACTTTTTTGTTTTTTTTTGCTTTGCCCTGTGAAACCTGTGGATAAAACTATGCATTAAATAATTACCATCCACAGGATTTTACGTGACTCTAAACGTGTTCTTCTTCCTATTAGCTCTGACCATTAGTTTCAAAATAAGCATTAATCTAAGCCATTTAAAAAAAAACAATTAAACTCATAACAGCAACTTAACAAATAAAACAACAAAATGCCCAACATAGTGTCACCATACTTGCTTTTCTTGAGTGTACAGAGAATGATATGAGCAGAATTACTACAGCAACTCTGCAGAGGCAAAGCAGGTGCGGGCTGAAATGAAGCAGAAACAGCACAGCAAAAAATATTAATGGTTGCCTTAAATGGGCTGTTTTTCAGTCGAAATGTCTAATTGATGCGCATGCTAAGTTAGCCACCTGGATCCATTTCCCCTCCAGAATTAAGCCTCTTTTAATTTCTCCTTATTGCTGACCTTCTTCCTCCTGAACCAGCTGAGTAAACAGCTCAGCCCTCTGCACATCTGAAACTTCCCAAGCACTAAAAATATGTAAATAGGTCTGTATGTTTGCATGGTTTGAAACTTAATCTTAGCCTTGTTATGACAAGTTATAAGTTATAAAACTTAGGTGTGACTGCTTTGGGAGATGATGCTACATATATGATTGCTTTACACCTAAAAGATTATTAATATCCAAGGCCGGATTAATCCTCTAAAACAGAGGTCTTCAAAGTGGGAGGCGGACCTCCCCAGGGGGGCTTCAAATACTTTCAGGGGAGGCTCAGTAAACAGAAGTGAAAAAAATTACATTAGTTATTACATTAGTTATTATGCCCGATGTCAGCTTGGGGTTGGCTCCAGCCCCCTGCGATTGACAATGGATGGATGGATGGATGGATTACATTAGTTATAATATACATATACAGTAGTTTTGGGGAAATGTACTGTCATTCCCACTATCCCAGAGGCAGAAATTAATAAATGCCATAGGACAGACTTTTCTTTATATATTATAGTCTGAAGCTATGTCAAACAGCAATATTAGGTTATCTTGGATTGCTCGAGTGTCTATGGGATCAAATAACATACTCATGATTCTACTGGTATCCAGGAATTTAGGGGGTGCTTTTTTCTCAGCTATGTTTGAGGGGAGGCACATAGTCTCAGACTTTGAAAACCCCTGCTCTAAATTGATCTGGTGAGGGTCTGGTTGCCTGTTTTGCACTGTTGGCAATCCAACATTTTTAATATCCATTATTTATTATTTTTTCCTTAGTTTCGTATATTAACAATCCATCCATATGTGTGGATTGTATAATTAATGTCATTGTGACTATTGTAGCTGGTTAGTTACATCTTGGAGAGTGTGGGTCATCATGGTATTCTTATAGTGTGTTTTCATATTCTCCTAATCCATCTCATTGGGCTGAATAGGCTACTGCACCACCAACTTAATTAGTAACCTTTTCCACTTTATTTCAAGAATAAATTGCCTTTACCTTCTTTTAGAATACAACAACTACCGTAAAACTTACAATTAAAAGACCAGTCCCAATTAGACATGCTAATAATTGGTGTGGTGTAGACAGATAAATGCAGGTCTCAATTAGAAGCCTGGTCTAATTTTAATATTTTTAATATTTTAATATTTTTTAATATTTTTTTAATATTTTTCTTTGGTTGTATTAAACCTCTGTGGACATGCTACATATGGTACTATGGTTAGATTCTGCACAATTTAATCATTCAGTTAATTTTACAGAAACGATGTGCACCAGTGTGTTCTTTAGGTTGGCCTATGTGCTGTCTGTTGAGGCTAGACCAAATGAATGATTTGTGATTGATATGTTATCCGATAGCCAGATTTTTATACAAGTAATATTTATACTAGTCGAAATAAATAAATCGATGATAGCCATTTTGCGCAAAAGGAATTAAAGGCCTCTCGTGTCCCATAGTTCAGTGATTGCAACTTACAGAAGTTTATTTCAAAACAATGACATGTTAGTGACATTTCGGAACAGATTTGCAATTGCAATGCAGTTACACGTGTAATCTGTTACTTATGCCTGGCAGCCAGCGGCATTCCAGGTGGTTCAAGCGGCCCTTGGGGCAGGCACCGTTCTCTCGGCGCGCCCCGGCAGCAGCAGGAGGTTGGAGGGGAGCAGCCGCTGTGGTCACATTAAAAACTGCATCGCCTTTTCGTGACAACTGTAGATCAGTGAGCCATCAGCTCCCCACTCGCTCTTGTTTCAGGGACTTGTAGTCTTTAGTGTAAAGAACGCCGCCGCGTGGTAGAGGTCACTGTGAGAGTAAAACTACAGTTCCCTCAGAGCTACTCGAAGGTGTTAGTTGTCAATATGGCTGTTGTCAGACAGACAAAGCAGAGAGGCAAATAATTCGCCTCTGATTAGAAATCCTTGGAAAGGGGACGGACAGGACACTGTAGTCAAATTGCTGTATTGTTCGACTGCAGTAAAAGGCACAGCGGGTCTTTGCTCAAGGTGTAAAGTTAAATGGTTAAGCGGACGATTTGAACCGAGGTAAGTCCTGTACTTAGCTATCTGCAACACTGAAAGTGATGTTATTAATATCAAACGTTCGCTAGCCCGCGACAGCAGCTAACGTCAGCTAGAATCAGCGTTGGTATTGCTAGCATGTTATGCTAATCATTCACAACCCCGGTTCTACCAAAATAGCCCACGTCAAGTTGTTAGCCGTCCTCTGTGATGCCTAAGGACTGTTGTCGGTATAAATTCAGTTTCAGCGGCACTGGAAACGATAGGTATCATACTGGGTTAGGACGTGTGCAAGCTGGCTAATTTTAACACTAAAGTGGGCATTGTCCGGCTGCCACAGAAACATTTGCTAACGTTAGCTTTTGGGCAAAGGGCGTGAAAGCTGGCATCACCGGTGGCTTGCCTGCATCGCTGAAACGAGCGACAGACTTGTGCCCTCACTGCAGGCCCCCATAGTCAGCAAAACAAAAACACATGGAGGAAATAGAGATACCACGAACTACGGCCAATTTTAGGACCGGGACAATTTAGAGAACTGCGCTGCCAGAGAAACGAGTTTGGTTTACACTGGGGGTATATGATGCATGCAGCCTGTATTTGGGTAAGAAAGCTTCTGTTTTTCTTGGATGATGAAAATACCCGGCTTGGTTTATCGGCTGGCGTTATCTCTGAAGCAGATCTTTTTGTATTCTTTTGTGAGCTGCTTGTTTGCACTGTTATCACGTGATAATTAAATAATAATTATGGTCACAATGAAGTTTGCTCACCCATCAAAGACAGGACCACTTCAGTTGCTCTGGTCTTGTACTTTAGATAGTAGAAGTCAAACACTTTTTCCCTCTCTGTCTCCCTCTGGTTTATACACCTGTCCAGTCGGTCTTATGTGACCTACAGTAAACCAGTGCAGTGATTTATGTTAGGTGGACTTTTCTGCTGCCTTGCAGGGGCTAACTAGTTCAACCAACTTGAGCCAAAGTGGAAAAAGTAAACTCTGTAAACACTTGACCAGGATGGATAATGATTTCAAATTCTCTGTTTTGCTTGCAACACACAATGAGCCGCTGTAGAAGAGCACACAGGGGGTAGTGGTTAGTGCATCCACTCACATGTTCCAAACAGAGGGATTCTAGTTACAGTAACCAGTCCGACAATTGTTTTATGCTCCCTGGGATGTGACCAGTATCTGCAGTGTAACTGGACTTGATAATGATTGACAGCTTTAGTCGCTTTCATTTCCAGGTTCTTAATGACCAACTCAACTAACTAATGAATAACTCAGGAGACTAGTTAATGTTCAGCAGTGCTACAAAGCTCCCCTGAACTAATGCATTTCAGTGCCCACCCATAGTGACTATCACCTGTATGTTGTTCTCCTCCTTTTTAAAGCTTGTTGTTACAGACCTCTAAAGGCTTACATCAACCACGGTCATATTACTTGCCTTCACGATAACTTAAAAACACTGCACACACTTTCTCGTCCTTTTCGTTTTTGCTGTCCTCTGCACGGCTTAGAGTAACACAGATGTAGAAAAATGCCAGTGACCCCTTTTTAAACCGTTTATCAGATCGACATAGGTCGGGCTGGCACAGAAGATGGAAAATCTGCCGCAGTCTGATTCCAGTTGCATTGATTTTGAGCGGAGCAAATTGCTTATGAAAAACATACAGTGTGGGTGGTGTGCAGAGCCGGGGATATATATTGTAGCTCTTAAAGAATGGCAGTCAGAATGTTAAGATAGCATCAGCTGTCAAGGTGACTCTGGCACTCTGCGTGTGTTGCCTGCTGGTTCCCAAAAATAGCAGATTTTTATGCCCTGCCCCTCCCTCCCCTTTTTCTTTCACACTTCTGTCTCTCGCTCTTGTCTTCCTTTTCTTATTTGCTGCCTCTTTAGTCTCTTCCTGCAGTTTTTTTTCTCCTTTCCCACCCCTCTCTTTCTACTTTATCCCTCTAATTCTCCTCCACTACCTTTCTCTCCCCATTTGCAACTGCGTTCCTTTTCACTCTTTCCTACTTAATCCTCTCATTTCGTCTTTGCCTTCACTATCCCTTCATCTGTCTCATTTCTGCCTGACTTTCCTCCTTGCTCCTCCTTTTCCCGTTTCCCTCTGAGATCTTGGAACATCCACTTACTTGCTTTTCCTAACTTCCCCCTGCATTTCCTGTTTCCTTTCCCCCTCCTCTCCTTTCTCTGTCTCACAACCTGTCTGTCTTGTCTCTCATCCAGCAGCAGGATGTCTGAGTTCAGTGAGGAGCCTCGCTTCACTATTGAGCAGATAGATCTGCTGCAGCGGCTGCGTCGCACCGGCATGACCAAGCAGGAGATCCTGCACGCGCTTGAAACACTGGACCGGCTGGACCGGGAGCACGGGGACAAGTTCGGCCGCCGCACCTCTTCCTCCTCCTCCTCCTCCTCCTCCTACGGAGTAGGCGGGGCAAACAACAACTCTGCCTCTAATACTACTACATCATTCATCAATAACAACACTGCCTCGGCAACCACCACCTCTTCCGTGTCATGCAATGGCAACAACGGCGCCATCACCAGCGGTGAGGGCAGCGCCGCCGATCACTCTGCGACTGCCGCTTCTTCCACGACCTCCAAAATCTCCACCGCCACGCAGACACAGTTCGGCAACGGAGGGGGACTCTCACCGTCTCCTAGTAACAGCTATGACACCTCCCCACCTCCTGGGCCTCCACCGCCTTCCGCCATCTTGCCCTCGCCGGTCTCCCTTGTGGCTCTGTCACAGAACGGCCGGGATAGCCTAGCTGCCACACCCAACGGAAAGCTGTCTCCTCCAAGATACCCAGTGAACAGTGCGGCTGCAGCACGAGCGTTTGGGTTCGAAGCTACAGAAGAGGACCTGGATATTGACGATAAGGTGGAGGAGCTGATGAGGTCAGTAGTAACGAGGTGAAGTGAGCTGCTCTAGAACTTTATTTGGGAAGCTTTGCACTTATAGCCATTTGTGCAACTTTTAGTTTGGTGCTTGTAGACATGGACACTATATTAACATTAAGTAGGCTATGATGATGAAAGACTGGCTCCCCTGAGATTGTGGATCTTATTATAAAGACATAGCTCAAATGTGTTGACTCTTGCTGGTTTAAAAGGCTTCATTTATTCACTTCATTCAAGTGTGAACCTACCGTAGTGAACTGTACTTGCTATGTTAACTGAACTGTGTGACTGAATGAGAGAACGAATTTCCATCATCTCGACAGTACTAATGATCCCTTCATAAAATGTTATTTTGTATAAAGCACACAAGAAAGCCATTAAAGGGGCTTCTAAAAGCAGCCTCAGAGGTTAGTATCCATCTTTTCTGACTGCAGTTCATCCTTGGCATTGGAAACAGAAATTAAGAAAACATTTCTCACCACAAAGTCCATTTAGTAGCTCTGCTGGAGGTTTTGATAAAGAAATGTCTCCAGTGTTTTTAGCTCCTTAACACAGCGAGTTCATGGTTGGTTAACCTGGTAGTGTAAATGGATTGTGTTCCTGACTGTTTGAAAATAGTTTTGCCATCTCAGTATAACTTCCTTTTTTATTGCATTCATTTTCATTAGTGGTCAGTTCTGTAGATATGCTTTTTATCCAGTCCTGTAATTATGCTAGGTGATATAATGAATTGAACTGATTGTTGGCGTATTCCATGTCATCATTATGTGTTTCGCTGCACTGATTCCACTAATGCAGATGAACTTTGGAGAGCCTTATAGTCACTTCTGTGAGAGAGCTTACCTTTAAGGTGCAGTTCTACTTTGCCTTGAGGTGTTGTTGTGTTGGTTAAATTGTAGATAAAATAAAACCTGGCTTGCTCTTAGCTTGTTGGCATGTCCTACATTATCTGGCAGTGTTGTTCATTTCTGATTTTTTTTCTTGTGGCACTTCCAGTAAAGCAAAGGTTTGCACAGACAATATCTTTGCTAGATATCAAAAGCCAGTTGGAGGTGACCAATCACATTTCTTCGGTTTTCCCAGTAGGCTGTGTAGCCCTGATGTGCAGTTATATCTTCGAGGAGATGAGGCTACAGCGAGGCCCTCTAGATAACTACCAAGCTGGCCTTTTACACATGCAATAGGCACCACAACACCTTGACACTAGGGGGTATAATGTGCAACTGTTAACAGTTAATCTGCCCATCACAGTTAAAATGCAATAGACATTTTCACACTTCTTCTTACGTCAAACCAAGAAGACAAACCCCAGATAATCAAATCACTCTCACATAAAGAAAATAAAATAAAATAAAAGCAGCACATCCTCACGATGGAAAAGCTGGACCCAGTAAGTGTTTGGCACTTGTGCTTTAAAAAATGGCTTGGTGAATTGGTGCAAGTATGGATTACCTTTCTTTTGATTGACTAATCGATGAATCAGCTAATCATTTGCGCTCTACGTGGCGCATAATTAACTACTGAATAGTACTTGTTGTGCAGACAAAAAGCAAGATAAATGACAACTAAAACTGCGTCGTCTAGCAGAGTGAGAAGAAACGGAAAAGGCGAAGTGTTGGTGCAGACATTTTCTTTTCAAGAGTGTTGGCTTGGCTTCCAAATTGTTTTATTTATTTATTTATTTATTTTTTTTTTTAAGCACAGCGGGACCACATAACAGCTGTGATTAGTACATTTGTGTGGTACAGTGTGTACCACACAAAGATGTATATTCTGTGATGGAGTGTTAAAATAACAGACACTGGCATAAAGGTGTTATTGTTGTGATTATTCCTGCAGTCAGCAAAGACTTTATTGCATAAAAAAGTATTCAGTGGCAGTCGTATCGAAAGCCTTCAGGGTTCAAGATGACAAACCTTTACAAACGTGCACCTCTGGAAACATTACATGAAATCACGTACAGTAACGTCAAGTAACATTAGGTGTGAAATCACATGCTCTGTAGTTACTAAGGCTCATTCATGAGAGAGTTTCAGTGTTCATAATCTGTCACAGTCCACATGGTAGACGGCTCTTCTCATCTTTGAAGCACACATCGGCCCTCTCCCCCTGCCGCCCTAGATGTCAGAATAAGAACAGACGTTTGGAGCTCAGGCTCTGTCCTCAGCGCTGTACTGGCTGTCCCGTTGCTCTTTTACACTGCCTCTGCATTATAGAACACATCCTGTTCGACAACCCAAGAAGTTAAGAAGCGTTCAAAAGCCCTCGTCTGCCTGTAGGACTCTCCAGCATCTTGCTCAGCATGGTGGCGGCGGCGGGGGGGGAGCGTGTGACACGAGGTTTCCGCTTGTCAACAATCCCACGGAGCGCTTCTGATTTTTCTCTCTTTTAAAGTGCACATTTACGTACCTGCAGGGGTTCGGCCTTTGAGTTGGCATCAAACACAACCGCCCGCCCTCCTGCCACCACCATCACCCCCCTCCCCTCCTCAGTCTTGTACAGCAGCTTGTGCTACATTGATTCACTGGTGTCGATACAAGCAGCGTTTTCGAGCTCTAATTTTAGCTGCGCCGCAAGAGGCTGGTGTGGAGGATATTGATGCTGGATGTCAAGAGTCGTGACGCATTTTCATCTCAGGAATATGCTAACAGAGCACTCAGGACCTAGATGCGTTCTCCATTTTGACTGTCTGGGATACTGACTGGTTCAAAGGATGTTTGAGCACCAGTGCTGTTAAAGTTGGGTGGGGGTAGGCGCCCCCTAGAAGTGCCATCCAGTAAAGAAAGCAGAAAAACAAACGAACTATGCACTGTTGGCGTGGATGAACGCACCAACCAGTTTACACATTTGACAGGTTTTCACAAACTGTACCAGGATGAGGAATTTTAAGGCATAAGCTTGTGGCTGGGTGTGTATGTATGTGTATGTTGTGTATGTGGAGGGGACTGGGCTCGAAGCCAGAAAGCAGGGTGGGTACACTGTGTGACTGCACATGTTCACTCACCGCCCTCCATTCCTGCAAGTATGTGCATGTTTTATTTCCCCCCCCTCTGAGGACTGAGATAGTGGGAACATGTCTGCCAGATGCATTCAGAAAACGTAGATGACTTGATTGCGGCTCACTTCATGCCTTTGGGCATAAATAAAAGAACAATGCATCGATAATGGTGTCAAAATGCACCTCAGATTAAAATGGAGCCTTGGGTTTGTAGTTTTCCCATGAGCCGGTAGAGTACAAAAACACAGATTTGATTATCTGGCATGTGAATCAGTTATTGTTCACATCACCAAACCAATGGTCTGAGTCTGAGGGGTACAGCATCAACAATGCTGGGTAAATGATGATACTGCAGCTTGCACCACAATTGAACATGTAAATCCATGTTGGTTACTAAACACCTTATTAAATGTATGAAGAATTCAGTGGTTCTTCAGATTTAGCTGCTGACAGTGTATTAGGCAGCACTGCTGTGTTCTTACTTGTGCTGTGTGTGTGTTTGCAGGAGGGACAGCAGCATGGTGAAAGAGGAGATCAAAGCGTTCCTGGGGAACAGGAGGATCTCTCAGGCAGTGGTGGCACAAGTTACCGGTTAGTAGCAATTCTGACACTCTGAAACTGTGTTGTTGATTTTAAGGTGTTTTTTTCGGTTGCAAACATGCTGTCATTTTGTCCATCGTGCACATTTAGTTGTTGTTAAATGTGCGTTGCTCCAGTTGAAATTTAATTTTACATGTTGAAGCAATGCAAAGAAGGTTTTAATACAGAACAGTGAGAAATTTAAATTTGCATAATATGTGCAGATAAGGTTTGGACTTAAACAGCTCCCCTGCTTTTTTTCATTGTGTTACTGCTGACTTATTCGGGAAACCTAATTTTCTGCGGTTTAATTTACATTAGAATGCTTCTCTGAAGGTTTATCTATGTTCACTTTAAATCTCAGTTTAACACATGGACATGCTAGCAGACATCATAACTAGTTTGGAAGTCCAGTATGCAACTTGCACAAGAGTGATGTGGAAACCTGAACCTTCCAGTGCACATACAGTGAGAATTGACTTTTAGGCCTACAGCTGAAGTCAGACATTTACATACACCTTAGCCAAATACATTTAAACTCAGTTTTTCACATTTCTAGTAATCCTAGGGAACATTCCCTCTCTTCAGGCCTGTTAGGATCACTACTTTAATTTAAGAATGTGAAATATTAGGATAATAGTAGTGAGAATGATTTCTTTCAGCTTTTATTTCTTTCACCACATTCCCAGTGGCTCAGATGTTTACATACGCAGATTTAGTATTTGGTAGCATTGCCTTGAAATAGTTAACTTGGGTCAAATGTTTTGGGTAGCCTTCCACAAACTTCTCACAATAACTTGCTGGAATTTTGGCCTATTCTCCTGACAGAACTGGAGTCAGGTTTGTAGGACTTCTTGCTCGCACACGCTTTTTCAGTTCAGAAAAAAAATTTCAATTGGATTGAGTTCAGGGCTTTGCGATGGCTACTCCAATACCTCGATTTTGTTATCCCTAATTTTGCCACAACTTTGGAAGTATGCTTGGAGTCATTGTCCTCCAGAACCATTTGCGACCAAGTTTTAACTTCCTGGCTTATGTCTTATGATGCATCCTTATGATGCGATCTCTTTTGTGAAGTGCACCAGTCCCTTATGCAACATAGCACCCCCACAACGTGCTTCATGGTCAGGATGGTGTTCTTTGGTTTACAAGCTACACCTTTTTACCTCCAAACATAACGATTGTCATTACGGAGAGTTAAATTTTAGTCTCCATGAACATTTGCAAACTGTCTGGCTTTTTAAAATACATATGCAATTGCAATATGAGAGAGATATAGTGGAAAGACAGCTGCATGTTTATACTTTATACTTGCATACTGTTGTTTGTACAGATGAACGCGGTCCCTTCAGTCGTTTGGAAATTGCTCCTAAGGATGAACCAGACTTGTGGACAATTTTATTTCTGAGGTTGTGGCTGATTTCTTTTGATTTTCTCATAATGTCAAACAGTGAGACACTGAGTTTGAAGGTAGACCTTAAATACATTACATGTGACTTAAATGATAATTAGCATCTAATTCCATGACATGCGCAATCAGTGCTTAGTTTATGGACGTGTGATATAGTGAATTGTAGGTGAAATAATCTGTCAGTAAACAGTTGTTGGAAAAATGACATTAGACAAAGTACATATCCTAACAGTCATGCTGACAGACTTTGTTCTCATATAATATGTGGAACGGTTAAATAAGGTGTTTAATAAGTATATTTAAACCTCTTTAGCTATTTGTCTCCAGTAGTGAAAAAGTTATATCAGACACAGATTAGAGTAATTTCAAAGGGGAACTTTGAATAAATATTCGGCACTCATCAATTGTCAACGCCATAGACGTTCCTCGCTGACAACAGCTATTTAAAAGTGCTGTAAAACTTTATTTCAGTTATTTAGTAGCTCAAACTGTTTGATAATGTTTTTTAAAACAAAAACAGGTGCTGTAAAATCAGGACAGAAATATTGGTCCAACGGTGTGGCCACAGCTTGTGCGATCGTAGTGGACATAAATTCAGAGCTAAGCGGAGAGGAAACACTTTACCCCTCCAGTAGTCCCTTCTGTCTCTCTTGAAGTCTTCCAAGGGTTGTCTACAAACTGTACCCGGGGCTTGATGCAAAACGCTGTTGTAATTCGATGTCTGGCTGCTTTCCAGGCATCAGCCAGAGCAGGATCTCCCATTGGCTGCTGCAGCACGGCTCCGACCTGAGTGAGCAGAAGAAGAGGGCCTTCTACCGCTGGTACACGTTAGAGAAAACCACACCAGGTACATCTGAGTCTTGCACTCCTGACTCTTGTGTGTGTTGGTCAAGTTTGTGTGTATAGCAGATTGAAGGGCTATGGGTAATAATGGGAGGGATCCCGAATTTCTAACTCTGAGAATGGACTGACGATGCAAGCGTGGTCATTGTAGTCATTACGGTCATAATTGAAGCTAGTTTAATTTAGTCGCTCAGAACACTAGCAGTTTTTAACTTGGATGTAAAGTTAGGAGAAGAGTTGTCACAGTAGGTGTGAACTCCAAAGAAGGAAGCTTAGTAGGAAAACACTCTGCAGCAGTTTGTCATCAGAAAGTAGTTTTAGCCTGAGTCTTTTCACAAAAATGTATATTATTTTTCATCATTGTTTGTTTGGTCAACAAAACCTAAAAACAGTTTTACTTTTATTTCTGTAATGCAACAACTAAATGACTCTACTGAGTAAATCCAGTTATCATTTCCAAACTCGGGCTGTTTGAACAGAACCACTCACTACCTTCGTTCCTGCTCACCTAGCATTAGCATTGCCACTGCTACCTGTTCTCGCCACTGCAGAGCAACAAATCACAAAATTACTGTTCACTGTCTAGGTTAAGCTTACAGGATAATTTTGGTATTTTTAAACCTGGGCCCTATTTTCACATATTTGGTGTTGAAGTGAGTTGTAGGTACAAAAGGTTTTGGAATCCATGCAGTAGATGGCTCCAGCCGGCAATGGCTGTAACATATTCCTTTGGGGCAATTGCGCCTGTCAAAATTATTATGTCAAAAAAAAGTGCTTCTATTGGCCTACAACAGGCTCAGAATGTTATACCTGTTTCAGAAAGCAGGCTCTGAGCTTATCACTGAGCTCTGAGTTGATTGAGCCTGAGGTGGGAAACTCTGAGTTTTCGGTTCCAGCTGATCAGAATAAGTTTAATCAACTCTGAGTATGTTGAGCCTGATGGAAGCGCGTGTGTGAGGGGGATGAAAAAAAGCCATCATCAATGGAGCTCTGATACTACGATTCACCATGGCAACGGGTAAATAAAGGGCAGAGCCTCCATTTTAATCGGATGTTGCTAGAAATATGAATGTGTGCCAATGCGGACCATGATAGGCTCTAAAACACAGGAGCGGAGGAAGGATCGATATGTCAACATTAGTACTTTTTATACAGCGTTGCTCATTCATCATTTACCAAACTGGACTTTCCTTCATGAATGATAAAGTGCTGGAATTCTCCTACAGCCCATTACATTCATTCTAAATAGGAAGGCTATATTTAATAAGCTGTAACCTGACAGGACTAAATGCCGGTGGCAATCGGCTACCTGATTATGAAAATAGGTATAGATCAAATATAAGACACAGTTTACTCATGAACCTGTGATTGTAAAGTCACAGTCACACCCAGCAGGTTAGCCTGTTCATTTATTTTTTCAGCAGTGGAAAATGTGTCTATGGGTTCAAACTGACTAAAGTTTTAGACGTCTATTTTACATTCAAAAAATCTTGATAATTTCGTATTTTATTAATGCTGTCAAAACACATTCAGAATATATGCCGCTAATAATGAAAACCTCACTTAAAACTACATTTAAGCCTGTTTGCTTCAGCTGCACCACAGTCATCCTCACCCGAAATATTCAGATTATGACAGATTGATCATAAAAGCGGTCATGTTCAAGATCATGTTTGGATGAAAAACTAATAGCCTATCCAACCGCGATTTTAGTTTTTAAAGATGTAAATGCGTTCAGATATGCGCTTTTGATATCGACAGTATGAATGAGGAAATGGAACGGTGTGTCAGACAACTGCCTCAGGCTCCGCAGGAGGGGAGGAGTCAAAGATAAACTGACGGTTTTCCAAATTATGAATCCTGTTAGGTTCACAGGATAAGTTGCCGGAGTTACTGATCTGGGGATTATCTGATCTCTGAAACAGAAAACAGAGTTTCCCTCATTTCAGGCTTAACGTACTCAGAATTTTCACTAATCCCACTTTCTGAAACGGGGCCCAGGTGTCTTACAACATCATGGAAAGGATCCGTATTAGGAACAGATTGTTTTTAACAAGAAACAGAAGTCTCGCTCAAGAACAATTCTCGCTCTGAAATCTTGTGTGAGGCGAGTTGTTGACGGTGGAAACCTGAGTCAGAATTGGAGAGAGGAGTTTGTTGTTTTGGAGTAACTTAAGGCAGTTCCTCTATGCACACAACAAACTATTGGTATATGAAGTTTTGAACTGTTGATTGGATAAAAGAAGCAACCTGAAGATGTCACTTAGAGCTCTGGGAAATTGGATGAGCGTTTCTCAAATTTGTTTGACATTTTATAGACCAAATTATTAAAAACTTAATTGTGTAAATTATCGTCAGATTGATCAGTAATGAAAAATATTGTAAGTAGCAACCCTACCTACTAGCCATAAAATTCAGTAATATAAAGCCATACATATAGCCATCTAGTGTCAAGTCCAAGTTCAGTCTCAAGTAATTCAAGACGAGTCAAAGAGTCTGTCCCAATAATCACATTTGCAGTACTTAGTAGTCATGTGCCTCCTTGTGCAACGTGTTTTCGACAATTATAAAGTCACTAACCTGAGTTATAGAAGAAGGTAGGCCTACTGTACATAAGAGACATAATTTAAAGGACCTGAGCTGTCCTACCTCTACTCTCTTCTGCCATGTAAGAGACACCGAAGTCCTCAAGTGTGGGGGGAAAAAGTCAAGTCTTGAATCTCTAAGAAAAAGTCCCACCTCTCTCTCTAACCCACTACTTAGCTAATGTTAGTTACATTACTTGCCACGTTGTTGTTCACTAAGTCTACGTCTCTGAAACCTTATTATGCACTAGTCTTGCTTACTGATGAAATCTGATCACATGCAGAGGCAAAGGTTAACCTTAGTTTTGATCAAGTAGTTTTAATGTTGGTTTTGCTGCTGTGAAGAAAGACGCATAGTGAAAACATGAGCGTGTTATCTAACGCAACCTCAAATCCACACGTCCCTTTAAATGGTTAAGAGCAAGAACAACAGGCCTCATGCTGGCTCTGGATATGTATACGTGTGCTAGAGCTGGATCAACCTATAGCCAGGCAGCAGACATCCCACGCCTTGTCCTCTGCGGCATGTTCCTCGGTGGAGCCTTGCCAACACAGACAGCAGCGGAAACTGCTCTATGCTATTTATGGCCAGACTGTTAGCCTGGCCCAGCTCAGCTCAGCCCAGCCCAGCCCCGCGCACACTCCTCCATAACTGCTGCAGAGAAAACCGATGCCCCATTCAAGCCTTTCTGATAGATAACCTGGACTGTTGCAGGGCAAGCCAGTTAGTCCTTGTTCACAATGTCTGTGTCAGATAAGGTTATGATACTGCAGGTGAGCTTTAATGTGGCTGGTTTTATGAGTTTGACTGCAAATTTAATGTTGGTTTTCTGTTCTGCTGTGGTCATGATTTGAGATGAGGCAGCACAGTCAGTCGAGTGAGATTTACAAAAGGCAACATATATTTTTGCATGACTTTCCATGAACAGATGGGCCTTCTGGCTGTTGTTTGCTTTGCTCAGTTAACCTGTCAAAACAGCCCCTACACACATTATTACTCCATTTCTATGTTGTTGTTTTTTTACTTTTAACTGGCACAGTTTGTGGCTTGACTCTTCCTGACCGATGTACCGTCTTCAGTTGTAGCTAACCAGTGCTTGTGCTACCTGCCCCAGGTGCCACTCTAAACATGCGGCCAGCTCCGTTACCTGTGGAGGAGATGGAGTGGAGGCAAACCCCTCCCCCCATCACCACTGCACCCGGAACCTTCCGGCTGCGTCGAGGAAGTCGCTTCACTTGGAGAAAAGAGTGCCTGGCTGTGATGGAGAGGTGAGGGCAGGGGGGGATTAAAGATGAGATATAGGAGTTTGTTTCATAACTTATCCTTTATTTCCACATGGAGTTGTGGAAACATTGCAACCTGTCCAAGAAAACGGCTGGACAATGAGCCAGTGACTCTTGTCATATAGTCTCACTATTGACTTGGTTTTACATTGTTGACATTGTCCTTGTGTAGAGAAATTAATTTAATCAGTGCTCCTCTGCTATTTATAGCTACTTCAACGACAACCAGTACCCAGATGAGGCCAAACGGGAGGAGATTGCAAATGCCTGCAATGCAGTTATTCAGAAACCAGGTAAAGCGCATAAACCAGGAATGTGTGTATTGTGATGTTAACATTTTGTTACACCTTAATTTGCTGGTGACAAGTATTTATGTATATTATGCAAAGGTTTTGAATGTTACCATTGAAATATCCCCATCTATACAACCTATGTAAGCTGCCAGCCATGCATTTTTAACATCCATATACATTTGATGTGTTACGTAAGTTTTACCGAGCTGATTTATTGATTAGTTGATCAGCAGTAAATTAATCTGCAACAAAAATAAAAAAATTCCCTTGTTGCAGCCTCTCAAATGTGAATATTTGCAGCTATTCTTTTGTGACCAAGGCATTTTGGGTGTAATGTTTCTTGGATTTGATCTGAATGTTAGAGACCGAACATCTGTGTGGCAGTTGTTGTGTCATTCGCTCCTTTATGCAATGGAATCGAGTTAGTTCCTTTCAACAGATATTTAACCACTATCAGTTCTGAAACAATCGTGCTTGTAAAAGCACAAGTAAGGGTGGAATTCACAGGATCAGATGTATTGGAAAAAAAAAAAAAACTGGGCCAAAAATTAAATACGAACATTAGACTGGAAAAAATCATAAAAAGTCATAATCATTGTGACCGTGGAAGAGATCTGGGTGAGAATGTGGGTAATGTAGAAGATGCAGTGATCAGATTGTCATGTGATTTGTTTCAGGGAAGAAGCTGTCTGATCTGGAGAGGGTTACCTCCCTGAAAGTTTACAACTGGTTCGCCAACCGTCGCAAAGAGATCAAGAGACGGGCTAACATTGGTAATATGGCTTTGGGGAGGGAACACAAATGTCCATTAAGAGTTTTGATTGCAGTGAACTACACAGTTAATTATATCCCCTTGTGTTAACATGACCATTTCACATTTAATAACAACAATTCTAAAAAAAATCCTTCTGGCCTGAATGGCTCATCATTAATTCATTTCATCACTATAATTAGGTTAATCAGTCACTTGATGTTTGTAATGACCTCTGGCAAAGTATCCCCATAACTGCTGTGAGATGAAAAGATTCCTCTTGCTGCTTGCATTAACCTACTGTAGCTGCCCTTTAGATTTGTAAAATAGAACCTAGCCAAAACAGCAGTGTTTCCAATCCTTGTTCAATGTGCCCCAAAAAGCCCTGTCAGATGACCCCTAATCATTTTTCATGTGTGGTCATTTGGATGTTTGAACCATTTATCCACACACACTTTTTCACCATTTATCTTCTAAACTAACTATATATCCATAACTTTTTGTAACTACTTAATATGTGTAGCTATCAAAACTATGTATCCATTACGTTTAGCTATCTCTTTCAACCATGTCTCCATGTATCCATTACTTTCAGCTTTCTCTCTAAATCACATACCATTTAGCTAACTATTTTGACCACGTATCCATGACTTTTAGCTAACTATTTTGACCACGTATCCATGACTTTTAGCTAACTATTTTGACCACGTATCCATGACTTTTAGCTAACTATTTTGACCACGTATCCATGACTTTTAGCTAACTATTTTGACCACGTATCCATGACTTTTAGCTAACTATTTTGACCACGTATCCATGACCACGTATCCATGACTTTTAGCTAACTATTTTGACCACGTATCCATGACTTTTAGCTAACTATTTTGACCACCTATCCATGACTTTTAGCTAACTATTTTGACCACCTATCCATGCCTTTTAGCTAACTATTTTGACCACCTATCCATGACTTTTAGCTAACTATTTTGACCACCTATCCATGACTTTTAGCTAACTATTTTGACCACGTATCCATGACTTTTTGCTAACTATTTACACTTTGGGGTTCGCTTGTTAACTAGTTTTCATGCATTTTCAATTTCAACATGTTGTATTCAGGTGTTACAGCTGAATCAGTATGTCAACATACACACAGTGGCCACTTTATTAGGTACACTTGTACAGTCTAACGCAATCCAGTATAACTGTTCTGCCAACAAGTTTACTTTTGTGAAACGTAATTTTTTTTGACACTGTCATAGAGGTCATAATTAATTGTGTTGTTGTAGTGGCCTGTATATTCAGCTCTGTAATTGGGAAGGAGTAAAAAATGGAAACTCCTCTCAACATATTGTAGTCCAGTCCTCTATAGACCTCAGTAAGAAACATAATTGAACTGACACATTTCTGACAAAGTCACCAAAATTGAACATCACAAACTTAGTAAAGGTATAATTTATGGCATAGCTGTTATATTTATTTTAAATATTAAACAAATCTTAATCTTTGTATTTTATTTATTTTTCAAAGTAGTTCAGCTTGGGAATAACTTCTATGTATGTAATGAGGGGTATTATCATTGATCCTTCATAAATCTAATAATCCATCCTCTTCCTCCAAGAAGCCACAATCCTGGAGAGCCATGGCATAGACGTCCAGAGTCCAGGGGGACACTCCAACAGCGACGACATCGATGGGAACGACTTCTCAGAGCAGGTACAGAGGATCCCAACAGACACATAAAACCAGATTTATGTTTTAGACTTTACTGTAAACGAATGGTCTGATCAAAGAGATAGAGGTCACTTGTCCTTGTGTTACAGTGTCATCATTTTGTATTGTACTGTGTCGGATTTTTATTTATTCATTTAAATTCTTTTATTATTGTGGATCAGCCCCTTGCCAACCATTCACATCCATCCGCTGGTGAAAGGCACACTGTTCTTGGACAGCTCTCAGTATTTCAGCCGTTGATCAGATGTAATCACGCAATTTACATATCTTTCATTCCAACTAAACAACACATTTGTTGACTTAGTACGAATTACTTTCCCTCTCTTTTGTTGTGTTAATAATTGAAATCAGCAGCTTGTCGTGGTCGTTTGGAGATGAACCATGTGGCTAATCTTTATAAACAGATGTCTGCTTAAGAGTGCAGAATCTGTTGGCAAAGGACAAGAGTTTGGTGTTGGGATCGTTCTGGATTCCATTTGTAGTCAGGGTAGTATTGACCAGTCAGATTAAGTCCGCTATTGACTGCAAAACATGCAAACCCTTTCGTCAAGTCAAAGCTGCTGAAAGTGATACAAGCCAGTTAAAGTTAATCATTCCAGCTAATGAGTAATGAACACATGGTGCATTTAATCGGGGGGTGCTAGCTAAATGGCTAATTTTATTTCCTCCAGGCATGTGACCTGCCCTATTTTGACAAGAGACCTCTCAGCCGACCTTTTGGCCTTTACCGACTGGAGCCCACCTCGCCAACACAGGTACAGCCACACACAGAAACATGCCAATAACTTAACCACAACACGGCATATACATTTTTAGCGAAATGGAATCTGGTTGTTGATTTTCTCTTTTGCCATCATGCCAATCTATTCTGATCAGCGTTTCATCAATTATGTTGTTGCATATCTTCATATCTTTGGTTGCATGGAGCACTGATCTCCAGTACAGTCCAAAAAGAGGCCAAGTAGAGGTTCCTTCACCACAATTATACTCTGATTGCACGTCTTTAATTAGATGTCAGTATAAAGTAATCAGGCTGCATATCACTTATAAATTGATTTGATGCTTGATGTCATTGCTCATCCATTTTTTTGGTTGCTCCTGTGACCTCAGCTTGAATAATGTGTTTAACATCCACAATAATCAGCACTCCCTTGTAGGATCAACATCAT